>NW_026854051.1:0-339508 GCF_026571515.1 Ruditapes philippinarum
ATTGCCGAATATTCTTTATATTACATATTACCAATTATTCAAATCTTACTTATAAGCTTACTTACATTGCTTTTACATTTTTACACTTTATTCGTGTTCAATAGATCATGTTCTGATAACAACTGTCATCAAATAAAAGAAAGTCAAAATTTGTCGCAAAATTGCTTGACCGATAAAATTCGTATACTAAAATGCTACATGATATTAAAAAGTAAAATAAATATACATTGTATTCTGTAAAAGAGACATTAAACATAAATTGAATAAACCTTACAGCTACTGACATATTTACCATTGAGAACAACAAAGCAATAAAAGGGTATAATCGCGTTATGATGAAGTGAAATAAGTATGCTGGAAAGTGAATTAAATAAAGTAAAATTTGTTAAAAACTTCAAACTCGGTTGTATTTAGTCTGTTCATGAGAAATGATGGATAGCGCAAGATCCTTAACACCCCAACCATTGGGATACGATATTAAATCTCAACACTTAAAGTATTCAAATCAATGATCCGAGATACAGAAGTGACATACCTATACTACCTATAATTAAATCAATATTTGGATGCACAGAAAAGAAAACTGTCCATTAAATTGTTAATATAGTATTTAATCCCATGGTCTTATAAAATAGTTATATTTTGAATTTTTCATGACGCCGTTGCCTGTACCAATAATCAGCATTTCCGCTTTTCATATCTTGACTGTTTATTGTAGTAAAAGGGTAATTTCAAGTGATTAATATTATGGGGAGCAAATTAGTTACGCTTCCATTTTGCTTCTTTAGATTATCTATAAAATATACAGCGGTAAAAGTTCAGATAACATATTGTAATCTATTCAGGAGGTTATTGTACGTGATATCTGTCAAACAAGGCACATTTGCTTTGCGTGTAACTGTATCATTATTCTTTTAACAATAAGGCACCTAATGCTAACACGCACTTATAGTTTGCGTTCTCATTAGGTACCGAAATTGAAAAAAGCAGAAGTTGGACCTAGGTCGTATGATCTCATCATTCATGGTAATGCTTAACATGGTAAGACTTTGAATCTTTTAAGGGTTTGCTGAACATTCATTCATGCAGTTCAAATTCTTTGTATCACATTGGCCCTGTCAACCAACGTCGTCTTTTTCATTTGCAAAATTTTGATGGGTGTACACGCGACACAAATTCGCATACATGCTCAGAGTTTTGTCAATATCTTTGCAGCTCCAATAGCAAGCTTGTCTTATATTCTTGAACTGAAGATTGTCGATCTTGAAAAGGGGACCATTTGAAAACATGGCTAAACACATCACCACTAAAGACAGCCCTATCGTCATGTTTAAGGGCTAAAAATAAAAGATTCAATGACAATGGAATCATAAAACAGTAGAGGCATTTGGGCTTCAGAATTTAAATTGAGTGCTGTCAAAAACGTCTAACATATTTTGTTCTGTGACACGATTATTAATTTGAAATACATACTCAGTTTTTAATTTAAAAAAAGGAAATATTAATGCTTTTAATCAATCATTTCTGAATATTTATGAATATGAGATAACAAATATAGAAATAACCATAACAATAAAGTATTATAATTATAATATGTAAAGCAAAGCAAAAACAAATTAAAATAGGTCTGTTCTAGCGTTTTTGCTTGGGTGAATAAATATTCATGGATTTATAATATATAAAAACAATTAGGATTTTTTTTGTGTATAAATTGTGTCAGGGGAGAGCGAGAACGTGGAAATTATGACTAGGAAGATTTTATCAATAATTCAGGTTAGGGGTTATTTGACAGTAGCACATTTGAGCCACTAGATAAACGTAATCACAAATGAGGAAATCTTGAAAGCTATCAAGAAACTAGTGGCAAACAAAACGCCCTCATGAGATAATATCCTCTATGAATATTTTAAAGTATCTGTCCCTTAACTAGTTCACCCTTTAAATTTGTTCTTTAACCATAAACTAGATAAGAAGAAATTTCCCAAGGTGTTATAATTCCCTTGCAATAATAAGGGCAATATTTCAGTATCCAACAATTAAAGAGGAATCACACTACCTGTTTCTCTAAGTTGTATTATACAATTATATTAAATGAAAGACTTAAATCGTGGACTCAATACGAGTGTGTATTGTCGGATGCCCAATTTGGTTTCAAAACTGGGTATAGCACAGTTGATCCTGTTTTTATTTTACATTCACTGATACAAGGGCAAATTGAAAACGAAAAGAAACTGTACTGTTGCTTCGTTGATTATAGAAAAGCGTATGACTGTATTGATAGGTCAAGGTTATGGTATAAACGTATAAAATTAGTTTTTGACGGGAAATTCCTTTCCATTATAAGATCAATGTATAATGAGGTGAAATTGTGTGTTAAACATAGGTTTATTTTAAATGTTAAACAGTCAAGACAACAAATATTTTGGCAAGATATGCAGAATTGGGGAGATTCTCTCTCTACATTGATAGGCATATTCGTATGATAAAATGATTTCTTAAGTTAAATACAGGTAAAAAAGATAATTGTATATTGAGAACAATATTGTGTAGACAGATATATGATGTTGATGTTAATTGTTCAACTGGGCTTCAAAAGTTAAAAATATTCTACAGTCAGCAGGATTTAATGACGTCTGGTTATATCCAGATTCTGTAAATTTAGAGCTATTTGTACCTATTTTCAGGAATAGATTACGGGATATTTATATAAGTTGTTGGAATGATGGTATTCAATCTTCATCATTGTTAGATGTATATAGGAATACATTTGAACAATCGTTATATATAAAATATATTGAAAATGTTAAATATAGAAATGTTTTAATATATATGAAAAGTTTTGACAAAATAATCTTTACAATTAAGTCTAGTTTTGTTGTTTTGCTTATTTGTCGGTGTTGTGTTTCTTTTTCTTTATATAAAAATGTAGATAATCAGTAAACGTATTCATGTATCATACAGAAATGAATTATATTAACATTGATCATGAATTAGTTAAAGGGAAGTAAATATTAAAATACTTGTTAAAAGTTACATAAGTTAGTTCCCTTCATTTGTCACAATCACTTTTTTTCATTAAAACTGCGAGTTTCTTTTTTTATGGATTCTATTGATAGGCATTACCGAATTTCTCAAACATAAAATAAAATGTATTGTAGCTTAATTTGATAATGTTAGGTAAAGATAGACAAATTTTTGTGTATTATATACATGTATTCATATGCTTTTTAAGTAATTTCTTATCTCATTAAACATTCTCACATTACATAAACCATTATTTTGCAATTATATATGTTCATGTCATGCGTCATTTATGTATTATATGTTGTATTTGTATATATTATATGGTGATGAGCCATTTATGCTTAAACTAAGAAATAGAATTTCTGTTCTGTTCTGGTAAAACCTTTTAAAATTCGACTTTTTGTCAATTTTCGTCTGAATAAAAAAAACAATTAGGAATTTTTTGTGTATGAGGTAAAGAAAATAATCTTTCTTCAATATACGATGATTTCATTTCCGGACTTATAAGTATCATTTTGAAAAAAATTTATCTATCATATAAAATGTTTAGAAAAACAAGTGAAAATATTTTTGTTATTATTATAATTAAATTGTAACTTATTTTGACTTTTCGGCGTCTTTATTTGATTCAAACACGTGGATAAATGTACGAGCATTAAATGAATTGTTACTTCTTTGGAAACTGAATACCTCTTTTTAAGTGAAGATGCAACAAATGTTAACCTGACATTTATTCTAACATTGTCTTTATAATATAATCATCGACAAATTTGTGTTATATGTTTTAATGAAACATATGTAGTTGTTTGTGCTCGACATTTTATACCACAATTTCATATTTAAGTGACAGCTTGAACTGAATACAGGACACAACTAGTTATTTTTGTAATAATTGCAAAATATCAGTTTTAATATAATATTATACAAATATGGACTTTTTAGCTGTTGAATATGATGTGATATGTACTGAAAAAAATAATATTGACCGAGGCGATAGCCGAGGTCAATATTAATTTTTCAGTACATATCACATCATATTCAACAGCTAAAAAGTACATATCTGTTTTATTATATAATTTATAAATAGCTTTTATATGGCTTATCACATCTGCCATTGCATACAACGGAAATCATTATTTTTCAGCTTGTCTACTGTTTCCATAATTTTGCCCTTTCCATTGGCATGCTAATCCCTATTGTTCTTAAAAATGTAAAACGGTTACTAAAATAGACTAATTTGACTCTTATGTACAATCCACTCAACGTTTTTAGTATAAAATATAGAATAATAACAACAAACTTGGCGTGATGTCACGGCAAAGTCTCGCGTCTTTTAGGGATTTCCAGAAAATCTATTTTTAGAAGAAAAACCGGTGAATATATAGAGGATATTTGTTAAGTTCAGTGTAAGATCGGAATATATTTCACCGAGTGAGCACCAAAAGGTATATTTCACGAGTGGCGCAGCCACGAGTGAAATATGAACTTTTGGTGTTCACAAGGTGAAATATATTTCGATCTTACACTAAACTAAACAAATTTTCTTTTTATTACATGCAAAGAAACGTTTTAAAAAGACATTAAACCTAATTAATACTGAATGAAAAGCGCGCCAAAAAATAATACAACGTGACGTCATTTACGACGTCACGTCATTAAGTTGGTACCCAGTTCTGTGTACGCTGGTATTTCACTGAAACAACGTAAGGGGCTTAAATTCAAAACAGTGAAATTATCAAAGTGGTAATTTCACTGTTTGAAACAGTGAAATTACCAGTTTTAATTCACTGATATATTTCTATAAACCACCGAAAAGCATGTAATAAACTCTGAAAATCTCTTTTTAGGAAAAAAACAGTGAATATACTCTGATATTGACCTGTTATTTTTTACAAAAAAGTTGCTTGTTAGCCAATCAGGGAAAGGCATTTCAAAGCTATTTATTGATTATATAATAATATGATATAAGTGATATTTAAACTAAATACATGACACTCGAGTTTTACGTCTTAAATTTTAATTTACTTTTTTATTTTATTTCTATATCTTCAAACTATAAGTTTTAATATATTTGTAAGTGACAATTTAAACTTAATAGCACCTGTTTTTATGTCTCTATTTTTGTGATTTTAAAATATCACTTTTAATATATTCATATAGTTGAATGTTATTTGAACTCTATTACATTATTGCATTTTTTGATTTTTTGAGTTATTGATTTGACAAAAACATATAAATGATCTTAAGTGCATGACTGTAATCGTCAACATGTAAATGTATATCCCTTAAATACCTTACCAAAGACATTGAGCACATTATTGCATCGGAGTTTCAATATTCTCTGAGTGAATGAGTAAAATGTTTGAATGCACTTTTAAAACTGTTTGAATTATTATTCATATACGATGCCGATCATTTTAATGTAAAACATAATAAAATGTAATGTAGAAAATCGGCCAAATACTAAGAAAGTTAATTTTTGCACAATGGTTTAATTTAAATCTATGGTATCACATATTTCAATCATGATCTCAGATATTGTCTTTAATATAGATCAAGGTTTTCACAAAAACAATTGTTTTGCTTATAAAATAGTCCATATGTTAAAGTAGAATATTATATATTTTCAATACACGCGTCTGATCTGGTTTTCAGACATCAAAGTCAGGTCCAGATCGCTGACAAATAACATATGTGTGTTTTATATAACAATTTTTGTCAATACAACATAACATAATTTTGTATTGAAATTTATTTTACTTGATACATCAGCTCTTTAATATTAATATGCAAACTAGAGACATACATACTGGACAAATTCTGTCTAGAGAAAATTAGTTTGTTTATAGACGTGTATAGTTAAAATGTATTTACGATCTTCTCCTTTAAAACCACAATGCCAAGACCCTTAGCATATAGTTTCATCTTTTAGTCCTCTTCAAAATTTATATAAATCAACCCTCTGGATCAAATTGGTGCCGCCTTAGAGATTACTTATTTTTTGAAGCCTGGTATAGTTAAATATGTTCAGGTCTTCTTTTAAGAGACTGTAATGCTAAGACCTATCGACAAAAGTGTTCCAAATCAGCCTCCATAAGTAAGGCTCAATATTGACTTCCTTCACAAGATATCTTTTCTGCCTAATTTGCATTATCCGATCTATTTGAAACACAAGCTACAAGGTAAAAGGTTCTATGTGCACCGCCGTATAAATACAGCTGCGGTGCTTCTTACTTCTAACTTTCAACATGCTCGTGTCTGCTTCAGACGGTGATAGGGGGTGTCAATGGTAAATAGTAGTTAATTATATCAATATAATAAACCACATCGTTAATTGATGTTTAAATGAAAGTTTGCTTGAACACATGTGTTACTGAATGATCACCGTTCTAAAACATGATTTAATCTGATAGCAAATACGATAATGTTGTAGAGAATGTATAAATGTATCGATTAGTGTTCTGACATTTACTAACATTTCTTACCAACATTTATTATAATATTATACTGATATCATATCTTATATGTAAAATCAATCCAAGCTCAGCATGTGTTTATTATTATTGATTGAGTTTTATTTTCATCGTATATCTGTATAACCGTATAGCCTTACACAAACATCTTTACAAAGAACATATTAACCGTATAACCGTATAACTGTATAACCGTATAGCCTTACACAAACATCTTTACAAAGAACATATTAACCCTTAACATGCTAATGGAATCGCTCTGCTTTTACTATTGGACAGTCTATTTAAATTTTTAAGAATAGTCAATATCAAAATATATAAATTGAGCTACCAGTAGTATAAAACCTGGTATGGCTGCAATGATGTGCAGGTTTCTCCAAATCCCTCCAGAGGCGTGCACGTCGCGGAGAAGGCACACGGCAGGTCAAGGTCAAGTCATCTTAAGTACCAGAGGTGATTGATTGACCTGTCGTGACTAACTCTGGAGGGTGGCGCTAACAAGAGCCGTTTTATGTCAACCGCCTGTTTGCAGCCGTCACGGAACTTGATGCTTTTCCGGTATTGTCTTTCCTCCTTCGAACGAAGAACAGGACTTGGGAAGATCGGCATGAAAAAAACGTCCCCGATGAGACTACTAGAGTGGACCGGCATGGACGCTGAGATCTCGGACATATGGAATTTCCGGCGCCGAGCTAAAATAACCTAAAACGACAACTGATGTGTAGGCTGGCCTGGCTCTATGATAGTGACAAAGACTAATATCTTTCAGTTCCAGTATGTTACGAGTTAAAACAAAACATGATTTCTAAACTAAGCACAAGTAAACATGAATTTCAAAACAGTACTGGTGATTTAATAAAAAAATTCTTTCCTTTTTTTAAATGAATAAATATTTTTAACATACCGCTACAGTTGGATGCATGCAACATCGTGTTTCTTCTTTATTGTTGTTTTCTTCTTTTTTATGTTTATCAAAACAAGTCTAGACAAATGTTAATTAGGAAATGCAACATGCCTCGTGAATCTGGCACTATACACAAAGAAAAACAACTGATGTTAAACTGCCAATATCAACTGGATAATGAGGCTGTCCTTTAAATATTACAAGTTTTTCTCCGATAAATGCTGTTAACAAAACAGTTCTCTTTTCACATGATGTGCTAAATTAACATTTCACATAATTATATATATTAACGCCACATATTTTATCACGGGCATGTTAGAATGTTACAATATGATTTTATCGACTTAAGTAAAATATAATGATTATATACGACGAACTTATCCATAAGAATAACGTTTTTTCTTCAGAAATCCACCCTGATGTAATATTAAAGATTAAATATTACTATTAAACTAGGGTTTCTGATGTCCACAATGATGCATATTTGGTATGTAAGACTAATCCATACACGTTATAGTGCGTCATTCTCTCCTTAAATAAAGTATTAATTATTATCTTTTTATTATTATTATTATTATTATTATTATTATTATTATTATTATTATTATTATCATTCCAGTATTTTGAGGACGGTATGTCTAACGTGCAAAAATCCGTTCGGCGGTATTCGAAACCACATGGGGCGAGTAATTCAATGTTAGCGCTACGGATGCAACTCTCCAAATTTAGTAGTAGAGTTACTGACTTATAAGTACATATGTTCAATTAGAAATTTCAATAAACTTAACTACAAACTTTAGAATTTACTTTGAATGTAAAGAGAGAATACAAGTCAAACTATTTCAAAAGCTTAAAGTATCAAGATGTTGTCTTATCAATTTTCAATAATTTATATTGTACTGGAACAAAAAAAATTCAATGCATTGAAAATTCAAATGATATAATCCATCAATGTGACATATGAAATGGATTACACTTTCTTCAAACTTAATTAACTTGACATTTTAAATATTTATACAACAACG
Organism: Ruditapes philippinarum; assembly: GCF_026571515.1. Classification (NCBI taxonomy): domain Eukaryota; kingdom Metazoa; phylum Mollusca; class Bivalvia; order Venerida; family Veneridae; genus Ruditapes; species Ruditapes philippinarum. Next base: position 8,427 of record NW_026854051.1, read on the forward strand.
TTTATAGATAATAGTAAAAAGAAGTATAATCTATGTTATGTTTAAAAATATAATATCGCCTTGCCAACAACTGATACGATGTATCCCCCACCGACTTATGCAAATAACTTTTTATTTACCCCAGAGCTTTATGTTGACGCAAAAAAAATAATGATAATAAATTATAATTTAGACATTTTTTTCTACCGATTCAGAATAGTATGATACCTTATGAATTATACATTATAGATATGCTTCAGTGTAAAATAATTCAAAGAAATGTATTCACCAGATTCATTTCTTAGTTGCATCGCTGAATAAAAAACTTTTTGCTAAGTAAACAATTACATTTTTGTTTGTACATGTCATTATTTATATGAATTTATTCAAATTAGGCCATGAGCAATAATATCTAGGTAATCATGTTTTCTTTCAGTCATTATAATATGTAATGGACATACATATAAAAATGATACTTAGTTTCAATTTGTTTCATATTGGAGTTTTTTAAAGAAACGTTGGATCTTTCAATATTTCTATGTCCATCATCTTCAATAGCTCATTTGTGCCAAAGAAACCTAAACATTGACAGCATTTCACGATGATTTAAATTATCAACACAACTTAAAATTAAAATTTAACTTGGGTAAAAAATAAAACTTTCTAATTTTGAGAATGTACCAAGTTCAGCACACCAATATTTTAGCTGCTGGCATAAAAGTATTTAAATGCACAGCTCTAATATTATCATTGTTCCATAGATATGATAAACGTAAATCTGACAACTTATCTTAACATTTTTGACCAGCTATCTAGTAAATACCATTTGCATCTATAAAAAACAACAACTTGTATTAAAGAGAGTTTAGGTATGTTATAATTCTGTACAAGTACTTAATAGTTCTTACCTTTTGCAGAAATAATAAAGGAAATCGTCCAAACTCACCTAGGACGATGTTGTAGTTTGCTGGCGTTCACGAAGAACCTGTTTTTTTTAAAAATCATATGATTTTTTCGATGTTTGGTGCCCTATCACCTCATAAAGCTATTTTCTGTTATATAAAGCGCAATTCAATCAAATTATGAATTAACAGAGTATAGTGCTTTAAGTGCTTGATTAGATTATGCTTTTTGGGCTTAATAAAAATCCATATTAGACGATAATGTAACATCAAGATAAATGAATGACTTAACAACGCTAAGTAGATCAAAATTGTTATATACTTCTACATTTTTATTACTATTTCCAGATTTAATAAACGATTTAATTTTCAAGATTGAGCAACCGTTTAATCTATATTCAAAACAAAACCCCGCTTAGTACAATATGTATGATTATTAAAGAGGCATTGCAATCCTTTGCTAGAATATGAAAAATAAACTGTATCGTTCGCAAATAATAGTAAAAATATGTGTATATAACCTAATGAAAAGGTATTAACATTTTCTGTTTGTTAATTTCCGTGCATATCATTTACGAAGGAAATAAATAATAGAGGTGAGTTTCCCTTGTTTAAAGCCCGATCCATATAACTCTCAAAATTATCTGACAAGCAACCATTTGCTCCTCTTGTACTAAATTTCACATAATCATACAAATAACTTAGTATTATTGTTACAACTTTATATGATACACCAGATTCAACCAATTTAAGCCACATTCCATTTCTGTATATCATATCAAAACATTTTCTGAAATCAATAAAGGATGCATATACCTTTTTCTTTTCATGTTTTATTATTTTGTTAATAATTGAACATAAAACAAAAATACAATCGTTGTACTTTTATTTTTCTTAAAACCATACTGGAAATCATTCAATATTTCATTACATTCGGCCCATATACGTAATCATGTATAACAATATTGAGTAAAGTTTAGAAAATCGTCGCCCTAATTCCAGAGTGTCGTAACTCCAATTGTGAAAAAAAATGAGTGTTTGGTATCAAAATGTTCGTAATTTTTTTCTCTATCTAATGGTAAGAACAACATCACTCTGGTTCTAGCCTGTAACAATATATTAAATGGGTCAGAGTGCTGTAAGTCCAACAATTGTGATAAAAATACAGTCCATAATATCGTAACTTCTGAACCAATAGTTCGTTAAGATTCTAGTCACGTGATGCTGTTTTGACAAAATGGCAGATTTTTCAAGGCATCAGGAATGACATTTTACGTTTTATATTTCTTGATAACATGTAAGTGTTCAGCTTTAGATGTTATGTAATTATCTATAGATTAATTTTTTATTGAACTGTTTCAAACCTTAAAAAGAAATAATAACTACTCTTAACCCTTGAGCTAAATTCAAAGCACCATGCTGTGTTATGAAATTCGGATAGCATCGAAATCGGATAAATTGATACAAACTTTCAATATTCACAAGTATCAACTGTTAATAACTTGATATGTGATTGATTATATGATTGATTGATCAATGTTTCCATTAAATACGGACAATCAGGTTTTGCATAAGATTGTTTATACTTTAAACTTACAAACAAAACTCATCAAATAGAAACATACTACTGCCATTGTTACATTTTGTACAATGTTTTTCTTTTACTATATAAGACAAACTACTGTACTGGTGCTAAGTGATTCGAATGAAATTTACACATATACTTTACCACTCATAACTGATGTTAAATTATGAAAATCGTGTTTATTTTATAATTCATAACTTCATAATTTTCATAATTTCAAAATTCTGCACTTTCATATAACGATCACAAAAATATCAAAAGTTTTGCTGTCCAAGGCATAATGCAATCCAGAGTGGTTTACAATACCCACTGTCATATAGAAAGAAAGACAAAACGCTTTTAAAATGGCAGAAGTGTTCAGTCCTTCATCACTCGTTTGTGTTCTTAAAACAGTACGTCCAAACGTCAAAGCCTATATGGTGGGTTAAAGTTGATAATATCCCTATAACAAAAGTTTAAAAGCTGAGACCGAGTTGTCTCAGATGCACCATTTAGCGTTGAATAAGAGACGTCATTTGCACAACAAATACTTATTAAACAGAATGCCACCCTGTTGACCTACTCAGCTATTTTGCATAAATCAACAGGGTGTCAGTCTAAACCTTTTTGTCAGCATAATCGTATGCTAAAATTTCTTAAATAATTGGAACGTGCAAAGCAAAATTAATCTAAGTTAAAAATAATTCTTGTACATCTACTTCCAGCTCGTAATGTAATACTACCTGTATTTAATTATCAAGTGATTTGAACCTTTGAACTGAAAATTATCCATTACCAAAACTATTTTTAAAAAGAAAAAAAAATATGCTTAGTTAAAAATTGTCATTCGATTGAAATGTGGAAAAAATGGTTTTGTGAAAAAATGTTACAAAGTCTTAAGACCATATAAAACATTAAGGAATCTTTAAATTGTCATATTTGTTTCATCAAACGTTTGTTGAAGTAAAATAGAATTAATATTTGACTGAAACTCTTAGATATTGAGCATTGCTTTAATACGAATGAATTATTGATGTAAACAGTTCAGTTAAAAACATTAAAAGCAAACGTATACTTAATTGTTATTGTATGTAAAGATGTTGTATGCCACTTGATATATAAATACATGAAGTAATTGAAGTACAGTAGTTCATTGAAACACCATATACAGATCTGTAGCATCTTTGAAAATTTGTGAGCTTTGAGTTGTGTTTCATATTTTTCCTTTTTTTAACAAAACATTAAGTAATGCTGTTCTTAGTAAAGTAAAATACATAGGTTTATTCTTTTTCATGTTACAGAGAAAGGAACTCATTGTTAATGTTGTTTTTCAAAGTTGAAGCAGTTACATCTTTTAAACATTTTTGTGTGTTTTATAAGTCAAATTGTGTTCAACATGCTGTTTGTATGCAAGTAACAGGTATTCAAAATTGAATTTGGAATGAATTAATGATATAATATATAATAACAATGTTTCTAAATTTTGATTTCGTTTTGTTTAACTCAATGTGATACAGTTACAAAATCAGGAATATTTTATTTTTTTTTGTTCATTTGCAAGGCTCACTATTTCATGTAAATGGTCATAAGATAATGAAGCCCGAGTTCAATTTCAATCTTAAAATGCCTGTTCGTGGCTATTCACCGCATTGCCTGGATTTCTATTATTGACTTTTAAGACTAAATTTACTGTTTTGATCCTGATCACATTACATGCTCTGTGGTGCCTAAATAAATGTGGATCCAGACTATTCGTTAAAGCATTCAATTTCTAGTTACGTCTAAATTTAATATAATTTCAGTATAAAACAGTAAAATAGTCATTATTTCACACTGTTTTAACTCCTAAATGTAATGATATTTTAGGGTCACATTGCTGTAACTTATTACAGCATTCTTGTTCTTGTATTTTTGTCAATAAAATATATTTTTCAGTGATTTTTCAATTCTTTTATTTTGATTTTTTAAAAAAACTATCTACAGGAACTTCTTCGTAATTAAAAGTGTAAAAGTTAAATTATTATGCACACTATGATATATTTTATATTAAAATTGGTTGAGTAAGTGTGAAGATATAGCCTGTTAAAACTTTGAAGTCGATTTTCTCAAAATGGTAAAAATACGACTTACATCATTATGGAATTAGGGCGACGAAATATTCTAGTAAGGGTGATACCCCTGTAATTATTCACATCATTTAGATTACCCTTCTTGGACACTAGTATAATGATACCACTAAACCACGATTCGGGGTATTCGTTTAAATTAAAAATATGATAATATTTGTGCTAAAATGTTTTTTTTTCCTGTCTGTGCTCTGCCTTTCAACCTAACCTATATTTGTTTGGTGTCCTCCTGGGCTTCTTGCCGCTGGTTCTTGTTGCTGGGTCGTGTCGGGGTTGCGTTCATTGAACGCAGCATTTCCTTGTTGATCTTGTTTATCATACTTTATATTCAATAAATATATCTGGAATAAGTTTATATGTAGTAGCACTTTTACCACTCTTAAGGGAAGAAATAGCCTTTATCACATCATCGATCGTGAAATCTATGTCAAGTTCTTCAACATTGTTGTAAACAATGTCTAATCTATCTAAATGCCCCTCAACGAAATTATTTTTGAATGTCTCTTTTGTTTGAAAACAAGTTTTTAAAAGCTCAAAAATAAGAAGAAATTGTATTTTAATGGTCAGTAATCCAGTAAAGGCGGTGGATTGGCAGTCAGATAAGATTAAGACAAGAAAAGCTGAAATTGGCAGACAGACATGCAAACAAAATTAACAAATTAATATCATTTATTATTACCAATCACTATTTTTGTAACGTTAATTTAGAGTTATTCTTACTGTTAATTCAAATGTACCATGTAGCTCAGAAATTTGTACTTTTTACAGTAAAAATCTCAAAAATTATAACAGTGTCCAAATGAATATTTTTTCGGGGTAATAGAATAAATAACACATAGGTTTGTGAGTTACAGCAATAATAGCATCCCTCGTTAAAATACTGGAACCCGAGCACAGGATGACATTTTTAATTTTATTCACAAATCTTTGTGTTATTTATATTTTGTCATTTCGTAATTCATTTCATATTAGAATAACAGTCTTAGGACCACTAATAGATCATTACAAGTGAGTGACGCTTCAGATGCTTAACTAGGAGCAGAATCTGACCTTGTTGGTTTACGATAATATTTTCCCCTGATTACCTAATTATTTTCTCTCGTCTTTGCTCCTGATGATCAAATGCATGGTTCTAGCAACAGAAAAAACACATATTTAGACATCGGAAGCAAGATATAATTTTTTCACAACTGTTACTGTTTTTGTACTCATAACGCGTTTTGTCTTAATTTTCAAAAATAGCGATTATGTCACAGACTATGGGGTTATTAATTCACCCCTTAGACAATTCACCCCTCATTTTTAAGAAATTTGATCTATAAAAAGGTCCATATCACAAAGATATCTTTTAAAATATATAGTAAATGAATTTCTATTTAGACATAAATAAAAAGCTATTACTTAGCTGTGATGACTGTTTCAGTATGTGATAGTTGAAATTTGTATTTATTTTTCATAGCTTGTGCTATGTTTTTTTTTTGTTTTGTTTTTCCATAATGGGTGATCTTTAAATTTAAAACAACTGTTAGTTGAAAGAAATTTAATGCTATAATAGAATCATAACTTAATCGTACCACTTTAATCCAATTAACTAATCAATTATGAGATAACTGTTGAATAAACAACCAATCAACATGCAGAATAAACAAAAGTTACTTAAAATAGCTTTAAAAAAACATGAAAGTTTAATTTTATTTATTAAAAATACTGGATTAGGGGCGATGTGTCTTACTGATTTTGAAGAGAGAAGTGTCTTGAGGGCTGACTTAAGGGTATGAAATGTCTTGTTCCCGCTAGAACAAACATGGTGTCGTCTATGAACATAATTATCGGTTGTTAGTAGTTTGAACTGGAACATCTTTTTATGTTTTTCCGTAGTTAAAAGTAAGTTTAAAGTGACTGAAAAAAAACCATCAATACACTTGTGAAAGTTCATTCAAAGTTTGTGTGCTATGATATTTTCAGAATTGACTTTTCTAATGCCTATTTGTAACGGACTTTAGTCAGATAGTAAAATCTCTCTCGGACGATGCTCTAGCGAGGCCAAATTTAGGTTTTGTAACTGTGTGCAATATAATCAGTGTCCTTCTCAGCAATAACCTTTTTATTTCATACAGTCTATGTTTTAACATTAGCTAGTAACTTTTGACTCTCAGACTTTATAACACGAGATAAACGTGCGTTGACGCTATTATAGCATAATTTTTTTAAACAGATTCATGGTGTTTATTTAATACAATACAAATACATCCAATCCTTGAGCTTGGACGGTATTTATCCAATTCAACATGCGTTTTATTTTTCCGGGGCCAACAACTTGGGAAATACAAATGCTCAGAACCGAACGAAATTTCGAATTTTTATTGATTAAACAAAGCTTTACATTAACTCAACTCAAGATAAATAAACTTTCAATAACTCTACCCAATACAAAACATGACACTCAGAAATTCCTAGAATGATTTCAGATTGACTGTAGAAAAAAAGATCAGAGACATCAGAATCATTTGGTTTTTTCAAGCACACAAGTTAATAAAAACATCAGGCACTAAACATTTATCTCTCAATGAGCATTTATCAATGTTAACATCAACAAAACAACAATTTTCTCATATTCATTTTGTGTTATCTTGTTTTGTAAGTTAATCGAAGGGTTAAACTGAATGATAGATATTTGTTTGTCTTATAACAAGAGCGTGTGACATGGTTTTTGTCCCGTTATAAGATGGGAAAAGAGGGAAAAATAACCGATTTTATGCTATAATGTTGTTATTTGTATTTTATTTGTGCTTACCTAGTTACTTGACAACTATCTATATGCTACAAAATGTGAATGTATGCAAACATCTATTTAAATTAAGTCACATTTTATAAGGTAATTGGATGGGTTGATACTTCAAGTAACATGTGGATGGTTTTCAAAACAAGATGTTTTTAGATTTTATGAAACACGTGTTTGGTTATGAAAACGTATATAATTATAGGCTTCAGAAACGCAATCTCTATCAGTTTAGCTCTGCGTGAAGTTTGTGACAGTGGAGCCTGGATAATAAGTTCAGAATGTTGTTAATATATATCTCTTCCATGGTAAGTCAGTTTATTCAATTTATATTTTATCAAAGCTTTACTGTTTTACTATTAACTAATATGATATGTTATAAAATTGATATTCATTGTACAACATTGTATTATTTTAAGGTGATAGAGCATTTTCCTTTCTTTCATTTTTAAAACAAAATTGAAAACCTGTCAATTTAATTTATTGGAAAGGGGCTAGTTTTAAAGCGTTATAAAACGTTTGACTGTTGTCCCAATGTTTACATCATATATAGGGCAAACTTATTATAGAGGTGTACAAAAGTCATAAATAGTTTAGTTGAAAGAATATTTAATTTATAATGATAAAAAGACCATACAGCCAAATACGATGTGGTGTTGTTGAGTGTTAAGCATGAGCTTGTAACATTATTTTTTATATATTTATTTTATTTTCATTTTATTTAATATGTATTTAAAATATTTTCAAATCATTAATTATACCTTCTCAGATAAGTATTTAATTCATATTACACATATTGTTTAGTATAAAATTTACCAACATGAAAAATGGCCTTACAGGCACGTAATCATGTTCCAAGTTTCTATAGAGGCGATTTGCAAACATGTTTTACCAGTAATTTTCTTTCCCTGTTGATTAGAGAATATTGATAGGCGATGTCTTTTTAATCAGGCTATACGTTTCAGACCAAGGATATCGTTTCTGACCAATTTTGGCAGTTCAGAAATAATGCAAATAGTTCAGATGTAATTTTCAGGTCGATTCCAGATTAGGTATATGAAATAAAACTGCTTTTGATCCACTGGTTCGATGGTGATTACTTTAAAAGATTATCTTTGATAGAATTAATCTCAATTAGGGCCATTTTAAAATGTTCACAAACAGATTAAACACTCATGGAAAATTTTACGTGAATAACATATATTAAAAAACTCATAGAAATAAAAACCAAAAGCGCGCAAACATAAAAACGGACATAGTTAATCAGAAAAAATATTGACCAAACTACAAATTATCTGGGGGATAAAAAATTAAGTGGACTTTAATCATTAAACAAATTCCACTTAAACAGAAGTCTTAAACATTATATATGCGAAAGTGTAAAAGTCAATATATGTTACTTTTCTATACATTTTACTCCTTACTCAAAATGCATTGGATATGAAAAAAGAAATTTCTGTACGTTAACTTCAATATATTTGATTATAATATTGATATCATTTACAAGATATCTGCACATGTAAAAGCAAATGTCAAACAATCTGTTAAATAACAAATTATTGCAAAATTTTAATAATCAAATGAATTTTGTGCCTTCAGCGCTTTGATTATTGTAATTTATATCGACTTTACCGGAGATAATTTGAAGATTGTGCTTCACTGCCGAGATATGTATCATGTAAATTTAAGTCTGGAAATATCCTGTACGAGTGCTGCGGTGAGGGTTGTGGGGTGGGTGGGTATCACCGTGCAGAATGAACCACGATATATTTCTATCCACGCAATGTTGACATTATCATTTATCATATGCTATTTCTATCATCACAAAGAACCGCGATATTCTTTATATAATTCTAAAGATATATACCTATTTTTCATACGACAACATTTTTTTGTATCAAAGTTTGGAGACCTTTCTGTTGAAAATGTGTCGGTCTTAAATCGTATAAATACACATGCACAGTGCGTAAACTGGAGTGTGGGTATTAGTTACCCGCACTCCAGAGCATGCCCATTGATTGGCTCATTTTTGCTGGGGTTTACATATTGTGACGGCAGAGAAAGGGAAAGCGACAGAATGTCATATTCAGATGTTCGTTCATTGGTTCATTTTTGCCGGGGTTTCATATTGTGACAACAGGGAACGTGTTTTTATGTTTAACTATGATACAAAAGAGAAAGAACACCAAAACACTCGGCAATCTGATTGATACTCGGGGGCTACGCCCCCTCGTACAAATCAGATAGCCTCGTGTTTCGGTGCTCTTTCTATTACAAAACTTATCATTTCTTATTTTTGTGTTTAGATGGCCATTTTCCACTTAGGGATACATATGGTGGATTGTTCAAGGGTGTTGTGTAACGGCGATAATCATGTAATTAGTTTAGATATTTAACATTTTTGTTAATTATAACAGAATAACGTTCGTCTACAGTAAAATATATATAAAGTTTGTTTTCTGTCCCCTTATTCTCATGTTTAACTGTGACGAAAACCGTTACAATCTAAAATAATAACAATTTAAGTAAATCATCTTTTAAGTATAGTGTTAGGAATTTATTTATTTATTTTTTTTAAAGATTTTAACATGTTAGAATCCCTACTAGAAAGGAAAAGGGAAGTTACAAGTCACTGAATGTTCATTAAATATGTATGATGTTAATAATATTTACCTACCTTTAGATTATTTTCTCTACCACAGAATTGTCGCTATGGGGAAATATGTGCAACGTCAGTGAACTGTGTAAATGACGTAAATTGTGTTGACCACTGCTTGCCTTGTATGTCCATACCTTTCTTTCTGTTTTATATTTTTCATTTACTTTAAAAGACGATGTAACGCAATTTTTATGGCTTTTTATCATTAAACTGATGCTCAAATGAAGATATCAATATTGTAAGTTTCAAAATGCATTATTTGTAAAGACATTACCGAATTAACATTTCATGTAAATAAAGGGAGGTAATTAGAAAAGTCTAAGCAAATTGTTTTTTTCTTCCCAATAAATAACATGAATGCATTAATTTTACTATCATTAATTATATTGTATTTAAACATTAGCTGTACACTTAACTGTATGTTACTTGCTTAATTACAACATACAATTAATGTAATGGATTTGCTCCATTTGAATTTGAACAGAAGTCAAACTACCACTTTGTTTACATTCTTTTATCTTTATCAGAAAATATTTCATATTCAGCTCTACTTTCTTAAGATGATAAGCAACACAAAGGTTCTAGATCTTACAAAAGTCTTATATAAAATATTATAATACGTCAGAATATTTGTCTCTTAGGCATAATGTGCCTTTTTAAAGTGAGCACAAAATATGTTTATCTTAAACATCAATTTCGTTTGTGTTTCTACTCTAAAGGTTAAAGAAGTTATAAATAGAAGAAATTATTTAACTTTATATCAAACATTTGAAATCACACGTGTAAATGATACCAATCGGAACATCTTGTCTATTATCAATAATAACCTCGGATCTATAAATGTACTTTATTTATGTGGACTTTTACTCCATTTATTGATATAAATTTAGTCATCTAGTATTAAATTGCTATTTGGTTACATCAGGGTCTTTAAAATTGGAAAAACCATGTTTACATGTTTAGTTTCTTAGGGTAGGTTAGACCGAAATATCGTATCCGTTCTTGGTGTGTTCGAGGTCCTTATCCGAAGACTGGCGGAAAAGACCGAAATGTTCCGATTGTAAATTATACATCACAGCTGTTACAAATATTGAAGCTCTCGCTGAAAAATATCTTATCACTGATTATAATTTAAATGAAACACATTGACTTCGGCTTCGCTCTCAAAAAAAATTACACGACCAATGACCAATACTTACTGTCAAGGACCAAACACATAAAAATATGGTTTTATTTTTACTGCCGATGAGTATTTTTTCTTTTTCATTTTTGGAAACTGTAACAGGTTACAAGCAATGGAAACTAAATTGTTAAAGAAAAAGGAAAATTGATCACTTCGTTTTTTACTTTTCATACCATTATTATTGTGATTTATATGTCATATGAGTGATGATGAAAAATAAGTTATTCTATTCTATTTAATCCTATTTTTTGTTATCCAGTCTATTCTGTTTTTACACAAACTGATGATTTTTATCTAAGAAAGTTCATAATGATTTTAGGTACATGCGAAAATGGCGGCACATGCGTTTATAATATTACAAGTCCAAACAAAGCAGAAAATAGACTAGACCAAACTATACGATCTTGCGTATGTCCCAGTGGTTTTACTGGAAACAATTGCGAAACGGGTAAGTAATTTCTATGAACATACGATGTCGAATGTTAGTCTGGATTTCCTGTCCCTAAGTGCTAACACGGTTCCCGTTGGGAACCAGAATAGGTCGAAACTCTCCAAAACGGTTTCTTCCCCTGATCAGTACAGTATAGTGGTGTGTGACATAGCCGGATCGAATCGTGTAAGTCAAATAGCATGCCCATTTGCTGAAAGAGTTTTAAGTTCCTGGAATGTGAGCGGTGCATGTTATATCAGTCCAGGCAGTTTTACTGGATGATATGTGATTTGCAGACAAACGACGATTTGATGATTTAAATAAAAAATCAAACAGTCTTGTTATTACAAATGGTATAGACATTGAGATAGCAAAATCATATTTGCATAAAGCATGCACAGTCCGCATATTTGACGATGAATACAACTATGTTCAGGTAGAACTGACTTTGGTTACCCATCCAGTTGGTGACAGCATTTTAGTAATTAAAGGATTTCAACGCTAAGTATCTTTAAAAATGTACCACCAAATAAACAAGAAGTATTTCTGTTATATATTTCTAGAATTTAAATTTCAGCAATAGACGAGTGCGCCTCCAGTCCATGCCTGCACGGGACATGTGTAGATTTACATGACGCGTTCTTGTGTATCTGCAACCCTGGATGGGAGGGGACCCAGTGTGACCAGGGTAAAACGACACTAATTTAGTAAACGAAACACATGTCGCTGTTTTATAAATAATGTTTTAAGAAATATTCTAAATATTGATACAGTATCACTGAAATAAGTCAAATTTAATTGAAAAAGAACAACAACAAAACTGTGTTGTTTTATAAATAAGTTGTGTATAAATGGCAATATTCTTACTTCATTTACGGGTATATAACTGTATATGCGTTTTCACAGCCTGTGGATCAGATAATGTAAGTTTTTCGATTACGTTATGAACAAATTAGTACTCGCCTATCTCTTACTTATTTTTCTGTCGCCAATTATATTGTTACATGTTTACCTCAAACATTGTTTTTTGTTGATGTTCACCAGACATTGATGACTGTTTATCTAACCCATGCGGAGAAAATGGAAACTGCACTGACCTGGAAAATGGGTATGAGTGTGAATGCCCCTTTGCATATACCGGCAACTGCGACTGTATTGACCGTGAGTTGCTTCCCTTTTATAATATCACTTGTTATTGAATATTTGGTATTAAAGAACATTAAAACAAAGGTAATAAGTCAAAAAGATGACATGCTATTTTTTTCCTTAAATTGTATCAAAGTTGCTTTCTGTAAGTTTTCTGCACCGTTCATATTATATTTAGTAGGCGATTATTAGATTTTGTTATTAAGAAGTTAAATGGTATTTTATTTCAATGCACTTCGTCGCCCTATTCTAAAAATGGTGTATCTACAATTTCCTCTTTTTTGGGAAAAAGGGGTTAAAGGTTCAAGACTTTGTAACTTTTATTTAATAACTCCTAACAGTGTGGACTTCTGGATTGGTATTATTTATGTCAACATGTGATGAAAGCACTTTGTTATATACCTTTATAATTTGCAGTAATTGAAAAAATTAAAAAAAATATTTGGAGATAGACCAAAAATGTTTATTTTTAGATAAAAAAATTACTCTAAAAATGAGTTTGCGGAGATATGACAAAGTAAGGCTAAAATTGTAAATACTTTTTGAGTTAGAATTTTTTAAGAGTAATAATTTTACTATAGAATATTAGTAGATTTTTATATTCTAAAGAACATTTTCAGCCAGAGTGGTTGAACCGCTGACACTGAATCACTTTATCTTTGTAAATTACTATGTCAAAGTGTAAATTCATTCACGTGATCTCCAACTTGGGCCTTTCTCGACAATGACAATATAAAAGTGTGCCATAAAAAAAGAAAAACATACATTTCACAAAATGTTTAATCAATGAACTTGCTAAAAAAAAACTGACATATTTTGTACCATTATGAAAAATGAAATCATTGAAACCATCTCTAATATTGTGATTAAATGAATACATATCAAAATTATATTAACAAGAACACTTTTTTTTTAATTCACACAATTAAAGTCAATACCACATGCATTTCTACCGCCTCTCAAAGTCTCAAGTATTGTTTGTGGTTTAATATCAGCGTATGAAAAAATATCTGCTCAAGTTCTTAACAATCTTTCAAGATTGCAAAATGGTCGTTTTCAAGATTTTACATCCCGTGAATTCTGCGATCTCCCATTTTGGTGTTTGTCGCACAACGTAGATACCAGACATTCTAATAATATCGTCCATGAACAGGCTAAATCAAACCGAGCCGGCAACATTTTAGATCATGCCGTATTGTGCTTTAAGAATTCTGCTATTATCTAATAAATATAATCATTGATGACCCGAAGAACACTGAAACTCGCATGCAAACTTAAAATCTATGTTTGGACAAGACAGTGGTATTCCGATCCTATTGGAATGTTAAATATCTAAATCTTTTGTGAATATTTTAAGACTTGAAACAATGATTTATCTGAAACTGATGGCAAGTCAAAATTTCCCCACAGACTTGATGTTGTTGATATAAAATTCCACAGTTTTGTGGACGTTCTGCTAACTGCAGTCACAAGTTCTAAGAGACAAAATTTCTGTAAGGACAACGTCTGATAATATAAGTAAGTCTGACCTGAAATGGACAAAATAATAGCATTAACAATTAAACAACAACAATGTTCAATACTCAAATACTCCAAATAGTTCATACGAATATCCGAATATGGTTATCCGAAATTATGTGATTGTCAAACTTTGAGAAATATATATAAAAGAATCATAATACGATGAAACAAATACTAATGCAAAATATAAATTCACTTATAAAACGTATAAAAGCTAAAATATATTACTTACATTCTTCAGAAATCATTTTTTAACTGTTACTTTCCTAGTTAGCTGGCTGATTTAGATACGATTGTTGTTGTTATCACTGGAGTTAGAACAATTATATTGTCAGGCCCCTTCAGGTCACATGACATATATTTTTCAACTTGATTGGCTGGCACGAAAGATTAGCCTAAAAGTGTTACATGTGTTGGAGATACGACGAAAAAAGGCTAACAGCAAAGCTTTCCATTGGACATAGAACAAAATACAGACGCTATATCTACAAAAGTATGACGTAAATCTTTACATGTTTTGTTTTGGAGATAGAACAAACTAATACTAAAATAACTATGCAGTTATCTCATTTTTGGTAAAAATGGAGTTAGGACATTTTTAGAATAAGGCGACGACTTAGTATTTGGACAATACAACAATAAGGTAATAAAACTATGGTGAGTTTCTCCTTGCACTAACTGAGAAATACCCTAACTGAGTAAAATGATCGACCTTTCGTACAAAAGTTGAGTAAAATAACGCAAACCTTTTGTACCCTAGCTGAGTAAAATGGTCCGACCTTTCGTAAGCTAGCTGAGTTTACTGACCCGACCTTTTGAACAAACGCGGAGTAAAATGGCCCAACATTTTGTACATTAACTGAGAAAAATGACCCGACCTTTCGTACCCGAGCTGAGTAAAATGACCAGACCTTTCGTAAGCTGGCTGAGTTAAATGACCGACCTTTGGTCCGCCAGCTGAGTAAAATGACCCGACCTTTCGAATGCAAGTTGAGTAAAATGATCCGACCTTTCTTACGTTAGCTGAGTAAAATGTCAGTAGCGGGAATCGAACAAGCAGTAGTGTTGATCTTGAAAATGGAAATTAATAGTTGGCGTCGTAAGTGATTCAATTCTTTGTTATGTTACTGCAATAAAGTTTAATCTGATTTATAGCCCTGATGGCGAACCTGGTTTACGGTTACAAGGACGTATACGACTCGAGTGCAGCTTGGGGCGGACAAGCAGAGTTTGCTGTCAACCAGGATTTTAGACCAATTCACGCCGATCTATACTGTCAGTGCAGTGCCGACTGGGACTTGACCCCATCCTGGACCATTAAGTTGATCCAGCCATTCCCAATAAGGAGAATTGTTATAACAAACAGAGCGAATGGTTATGGTAAAGTCATTACTTTTCCTTTATGTTTTTATACTGTTATACCATATACGCCAAACAGATTTTTGAATTATCGATTTACCTTTCAGCAATATATTTCGGATTTGGTCAGTGTATCAACTGGTGTTTGAGTTTGTGAGCTTGTCAACGAAAGCCATGAATAGTGTTCCTTTCTATGGTCTGTAAAGAACTATAAAATTAGAAAATTACCTGTTTCATTTCCATAAGTCTGCGTGTTATCAGTGTTGGAATGTACAGTGAAATAGAAATTCGTCAAAAGAAATACCTCAAATAAACAGTATTAATAGTA
The DNA here is from genome assembly GCF_026571515.1 of Ruditapes philippinarum. Taxonomy (NCBI): domain Eukaryota; kingdom Metazoa; phylum Mollusca; class Bivalvia; order Venerida; family Veneridae; genus Ruditapes; species Ruditapes philippinarum. The sequence goes on from NW_026854051.1 coordinate 24,403, forward strand.
ATATGTATGAACTAAGTCAAATAAAAAGCATAAAATTCATCAGGCGACATTTACTTGAACCCTTTTCTAACAGAATAATGTCGCTTTATACGAAGAGAAGATAATTACAACATGATTTATCAATCGGACCATCTCGGCTATTATCAATAATAACCTATCCGAAGACTGCCGGAAAGTGCCGAAAAGTTGCGATTGCATGTTGTATGTTTAAACATACGACTACAAAGGAGTGGTGGCCCTTTATGTCTGATAAACACTTATGCACATTACAAAATGTCTTTAATTACTGAAATAAATGCATGTACATTGAAATATTCATAAACAATAACCTTAAAATGTGTAAGATTTTAAATGTCGCATGTACATTGAAATATTCATAAACAATTCGCTTTTAATTGTATTAGATTTTAAATGTCGCATGTACTTTATTTTTCAGAGGGGAGACTACGAGACCTGACGATTACGGTAGGAACTGATATCTGCGCTACATATGTTGGTCCCGCTACAGGAATAACGACTCTCACAATCGACTGTGACACAGATGATTTGGTTGGAGATGAAGTCACCATTACAAAGAATGGACAAACCCTCACTTTGTGCGAAGTCGAAATTTATTCATTTAGATAAACTGGCAGATGGCTTCAAAGATGTTTCTAACAATTCTTAAGCAACAAGACTTTTACAACAACCAGCAAAACAACCTTTGAATGTTTCATGATATTTATTTCTAATCCATTCTGAACGTCAGTTCTGATTTGTTTAACACTTAAGGTGTTTTCAAAATAGATGAGATACAAATAAAGAATTTAAGTAAATGAAGACTTAACTTGTTTTTGACATATATGAATCTGACGTGTTATTTAAAACATGTTTGTGAGGTCATCTTTTTTGTTGTATCTGTACAATAACGTGTTAAATGTACTGACAGACGAAGTAAAATATCGAATATTTCTAAAAAGGTATCTAATATTTAAATATTGGACAATTTTCAATCCGAAATTCATCAATATGATGGACAGTAATTTTTTCGTACTTGCAGATTGTGAATATTATGCCTCAGAACCCGGACATAATGAAAAAATTTCTACCCACACATCTGCTAAAAAAGTGTTGACTTCTAATACTTAAAATATAGATACTAAGCTGAAACCGTAAATTTGAAGATTTAAAAGAAAATATGTTTGGTGGTGTTTTATATCCTAGACATGTTCCCATAATTTATTTAATATTAGGGCTTTAGTTTCTTAAATTCCGTATCATTCATTCTTTATCTGAACAACATAAGTTTGTGTGTGATTTTACCTGGAGACATACTAGCTAAACAATCATGTTATTAACCTATAAATGCCAAATTTACACAAAAACAGTGTAATTCTCTATAATGTCAAATACCTAGAATGCAGGCATGTATTATTACGAACATTGTAAGACAGCAATATCACACATATCTTCCTTTTTAATTTTCCGATAGAAGTAGTTATATATGTTGAATTAGTATATGTTTTACTGAATTTAATACTTAGTTATTTGCACAATGTTATTAACAAAGATAAAAGGCACACAATAAAACAATGAAAAAGACCATGGGCAGCAATCGTAAATATATGTGTCGAATTGCTGTTTTTTCATTAGGATTATTCCCCTTGATTAACTGGAGCCCGTGAAACTTCTTTGATTTCATTGGTGATTTAAAAAAAACGCAAAGCAAAATAGCAATTTTGTATTAGTTAAATAGTAATAAACTGTAAATATTTAATCATAATTATTATAAAATAAAAACACAATAATCACTGATAATAAACATTAAAAATACTTTTACTTTATTATTACAGTATGTATTATAGTCCCAAACGCATAACAGATATTGAAATTTTAACATTCATTGCCATAATCACACAATATAAGACAATAAAAGCTTGGTAACATCAGGCACCCAATAAGTGTTCTTTAAGATAACAATAGTGACAAGTAATTTTCATTTTTTTTCCATGAAATTCATGAATTTATACAACTGTCCATTATTAAGACAATAGAGAACAAGTAAGAGAACTCCTCAAACTGTCCATTATGTGAGAGAATAAACAAATGTCGGCGCCTCAATCTGTCCATTCTCTCATCTTAACAGAAATGACAGCACCCTTATTCGGAATTCAATCATATATTGTGACGACGAAAATAAAAACCTATCAATTAAATAATGCAATCTGAAAATACATAGAAATTGAAATAACATATCATTCCCACAATTCATGTTTCAAAATTTTCAAAGTCAATAAATTCAAGGTATTTTTCTTCAAAAAAAAAAACGTACCAGGTGCATCTGGATGATCTTCTATTAAAGGCCCATTATGCCTCAGAAAAGCCTTTAATTTTATATCTCAAAAGCTTTTCATATCTCAAAAAGTTACTGATCGGCCAGTTACCTGAATTATTTCATCTGTTGCATTTTTGGCATAAAGCAAAGCTATAGAGAATTAGTATTTTGTATGGTAGTCAAAATACTACTTATATTTACATTTAGCTACTTTAATGACAAATAAGGTTACATATATTCTTACTTTCTTCAGGTAGCAGGCATCAAACATTCTCCAAAACCATTATTTAACTGATCATTTGACTGATCGTGTGCTACAGATAGTTTGTTTTGTTCTACTTAAAGGATGGGTCATTTGACTGATCGTGTGCTACTGATAGTTTGTTTTGTTCTACTTAAAGGATGGGTCATTTGACTGATCGTGTGCTACTGATAGTTTGTTTTGTTCTACTTAAAGGATGGGTCATTTGACTGATCGTGTGCTACTGATAGTTTGTTTTGTTCTACTTAAAGGATGGGTCATTTGACTGATCATGTGCTACCTGATGTACAACGTACCATTGTGTTGTATATTAAGAAAGACCGAGTCAGCGGCGAAGATTTTTCGTCCTTTTATTTTCTGGATTATTTACTTATTTTGATTTTATTTTCATTAAATTATTGTTTTATCATCAAATCAAACTTTTGGATATTTGTTTTGTATATTTTTTACATAACATGCAGGATTTAAAAAAAATGATTTTCGCCGTCCTAAAATTAAGACATTACTGTATTCCTGTTGAAAAAATAATTTTTAAATTATCTCGAATTATGTTATATTTTTTGATGTCTTCAAATATTTATATGCCGTAATTTTTCTCATTTACTTACGAAGGAGAATATTTCTATTGAAATTTCCATCTATTGATGAATGATATTTATTTTACATCGCTTTCAAATACAGTTCGGCAACATTGTCAGAATCATCGGCTACAATAAAGTTATATTTTTTATGTTATAAATGTCAATTATTGTAAAATGTGAATAAAATATAAAAATCATATCAGACCTTTGTCTCGAATTTCCAGATATTCATTCAGCAAACAATTCTCCAAGAAATATGTGTTTGGCACAGTAGTGTCAGAATACTAAATGATTGAATTTTGCATTCATGATAAGCAATATTAATTGTCAACAGAATCCCTTTCAAAGTAATTATCTTAAACAAAAACAATGTTTATGCAAACATTTATTGTTTGTAATCAAATTTCTAAACAATTAACGCTTTGATATTCAGAAATATATCTAATGCATAGATAAAAGGACAGAAATTCTATCGACTTCAAAGCTTTTTGTTCGGTAAAGTGACATAAATTTAATATCCAAAACTTTTTAAAAGTTATGAACTTTATATTTTCACGTAGAAAAATTTTAAAAGACAATATGAAACGTTGCACTTATAATGAAGATGCCAAATTAATAAATCAAAAGAGCTTATGTTCCAATTGTTTCATTTGAAAAGACTCAAACAAGTTAACCAAATCTAGAAGCACAATTTAATATTGTTCTGATTGATTAAATTGGTACAGCATAGCAAATTGAACTTTTACAGCTTATGTATCGTGTGTCCATTGAAAAACACGATTCTTCCCGGATGATTATTTTTTCTATAGAATATTTTCTGAATACATAAGCGCTTATCGTTATATGTATTCGGGACATCAGATTAAATTTACACCATATTGATTGGCGTCCGCGCCGAAGCGCGGCGCCTATTGGAATGAAATGAGATTTTGTGAAAGGGCGACAGCAACTTCTCGAGCCTTTTATAGTTGCCAATAATAAAAGCCGATCATTCCGATCGGTATGAGGGTGCTTGATTATTAATTAGTCACGATATGTACAATGAATGGCGAACTGGAGAATTTCGCAATGCAAACATTTTCAAATGATATAACCTTTTCCGTCAATAAATCGCGCTCTTCGGGTATTTTTGCTTATCATTTTGTAGTACACAGTGGGTTATTATGGTATGTTATTCCGAAAGCTGTTAATAGAATGATGAGTTGATGACCTAAATATTCCGAAAATCTATTTATAGAGGGATGTACTCATATCGGTAATTCCCGGTCTCTCCCGGGATTTACTAATGACCGGCGAATAGTACCACACGTTTATTGTCCGGTCTCTCCCGGTTTTGGAGTAGATGTTTGATATCGTTACAGAAAAGAACAAATATTTTACAGATAAATAAGCTTTTTTCAAAATGAATGTTTGTCACTTAGTTTGGTTACAATAATTAATAAACACAGATCAACTCTCGAATTGATTGATTATTATTATACATAAACATACAATTCGAAAAAAAAAAAAAACACAAATCGCATGTTATATTTTATCTATATATGAGATAAAAACAATAAATATGTACAATAATTGAGAAAAAATGTACATTTTTATGGCATTAATATGACACTATCAACTTTAAAACATTTTATTTAATTTGTTATTCGTGATTAGTAAAGATTCCGAGGAATTATTCAAAGTTACAAATCAGATTTTATGAATTATTCAATTGATTGATAATTTAAAAAATGATAAAGAAAAATACAAATGTACATGTATATGGTTTAAGAATAAACAATATTATATATTGAAAGATTAACCATGATTTACTGACTTTTTCCAGTTAAGTTTTGACTTATAATCGTCGATCATTATGACAATTGAATTTTTAAAATAGTAGTAAACGTAAAAACTCAGTATTAAAATAGCGCATAAAACACACACAAAAAAAGAAAAGAAAACAATATTCATAAAATCTGTATTTTTTTTTATTAAAATAGAAATTACATTTATTGTATAATAAACAATTATGCTCAACATGATCAACATGGTAATATAACAAGTGTCATATTGTTACTTAGTGTGAACAGATACCTTAAGAGGGGGTCCTCGCTAATAGCGATAACATAATAAGGGACAATTACACAAGTATGGTGTTGATCATGCGTTACACATATAAATTATAAATGATTGTATACATGTATATCCGTTGCTATTAATAACCACGATCATAAAGAAATAACAAGTAATATTCTAATTTCTAGCATGCCGATCAAAGTTATAAATAATGAACAATGTCTTTCGTCCGTTCATTCAAAAGTGATATACAATTCTGGTAAAACCCAATGAACCATTGAAAAGTTTATAAGAATATCTTGTCATCATATATCTACTCGTTCATCTGCACCTGCTGTTTGGACGCCCTTTGATGCTTTGCATCAATGCTTTTCTTGTACATTATTATCGTTCTTCATGACTTTCTCCTGCCTACCGGGTCAACAAACGACTTTCTGATTAATCCTATATTGTATAATAAACATGAAATAGGCTGAAATTGTTTCCGCAACGATCTGTTGAAAACAAGCTTTTACAAGAAAACACTCAAATGTTTTTTTAACGATTCAAAGTCAAACACCAAGGAGCATAATTATAATTATGCTAACAGCGAAAATACAATTACTATAATATCGAAAGAAAAAAAGAAAAAAGAAAGAAAGAAAGAATCAAATGTTGATTTGTGGAACAAAAGATGGCAAACAGATAGAAATATTTTGATTTTACGTATTTATGATAGTGGATGCTCTACAATGGGCACATATTCCATGTTTATTTTAAAAATTGATGAAATTGCTTAGGAATTTATATGTATATATATATATATATATATATATATATATATAGAAATGAGAGAATATATACACACATACCACCACATCGATATGCCAGTCCAATTACGGCACAGCGCCTAGCAGAACAGTCATGAAAGCATAGCCACTGCTCATCCACCATCACAAAATGATGGTTTCAGAACAGCTTTATATACAGTCACAAACTGCACTACACATTGAAACAAGCTCAACATTCACATATATAGAGTTTGTTCTCTGTTATCATATCTCACAAATCAACGATGACATTTTATTGTCTTCTTCACTGATTGGGACCAGAGAACTATATATCTATTTCCGAAAGTCAACTGGATCACGTAAGATCAAGTAGATCCGTAGGATACAATGAATTTAGACAGATAAAGTATATATAAAGGGAGATAATTAGTTCAATACAGTTATACTTTCCCCTGCGTGGGATCACTTAATTACAAGTGTGCAGATAAATTGATAGAAATGAGAGAATATATACACACATACCACCACATCGATATGCCAGTCCAATTACGGCTGTTCTGCTAGGCGCTGTGCCGTAATTGGACTGGCATATCGATGTGGTGGTATGTGTGTATATATTCTCTCATTTCTATCAATTTATCTGCACACTTGTATCTTAAGTGATCCCACGCAGGGGAAAGTATAACTGTATTGAATTTAATTATCTCCCTTTATATATACTTTATCTGTCTAAATTCATTGTATCCTACGGATCTACTTGATCTTACGTGATCCAGTTGACTTTCGGAAATAGATATATAGTTCTCTGGTCCCAATCAGTGAAGAAGACAATAAAATGTCATCGTTGATTTGTGAGATATGATAACAGAGAACAAACTCTATATATGTGAATGTTGAGCTTGTTTCAATGTGTAGTGCAGTTTGTGACTGTATATAAAGCTGTTCTGAAACCATCATTTTGTCATTTTCAAAATTCCAAATTGACCGTGGCAAACAATGTCTGTGGCACCATTAAACTGCTAGTGCTTTGGGACGGCCTTGGCAACAACACTTCACTGACTGAAAATATATTTATTAATAAATTTAATTAAAACAATAAAATGCGTCTGTGGCTTTCCATACTTCAATAAACAAAATTCAAAATTGGACCGATATAGGCAATATTTCGAAAATCATTTTATATTTTATAAATTACTAAATTGTCTGTGGCTATATATTTTATAAATTACTAAATTGTCTGTGGCTAACCGGCAGTCGGATCGATATGCATGTGATGGTAACATATGGGGCGCTTATCTCGATATATCTGAGACATCTAGAAGAACTACATGACGGGATGAAGAAGACCACTCTGAGGGGATGAGAAGTCCATGACCAAGCTCCGAAAATGTCGCACTCTCAAAGTAGGCATTAAGGGGGGAGGTCAAAGAAGACATCTTCGAAGACCGATGACGTGGAAGAGTTCTTCTAGACCCACCAGATGAGGGAAGCTGTCCATGGTCCATGGCCGAGCTGGAAAACTGGAAGGAGTGAACTTGTCTGTCCGTTTTGCATGTCTGTGGCACCGAACCAAAAACACCAGTCCGAAGCACCATTGCTTGTCCGTGCGTCTATATGTCAGGAAAACCTTACCCGTCCGCTTCTTGATCCTTTATTTTAGGCAGCAACACATTCTTTTACTTACCAACATAATGCACACAATGGTCTCATTGGCCTCCCGTGTATTAATTCATTAATAAATCTAAAAACAATAGCATTTTCTTTGGGCTCATTCAGTGAATTACTGAATTCCAATCAAATAGGTCACCATTTTAGAACTATAACATACTTTAAGGGCATGACTGGTGACATGTCCGGGGTCCGTACTCGACAGCGAAAGCTGCTTTTTGTGCCCGGAAGGGCGGATGGACCCTCATTAAGCATTAACATACATACATACACATACATCATTTTGTGATGGTGGATGAGCAGTGGCTATGCTTTCATGACTGTTCTGCTAGGCGCTGTGCCGTAATTGGACTGGCATATCGATGTGGTGGTATGTGTGTATATATTCTCTCATTTCTATCAATTTATCTGCACACTTGTATCTTAAGTGATCCCACGCAGGGGAAAGTATAACTGTATTGAATTTAATTATCTCCCTTTATATATATATATATATATATATATATATATATATATATATATATATATATATATATATATATATATATATATATATATATATATATATATATATATATATATATATATATAGCTTTAAATGCATATATGTTCATGTTTGGAGATATCCATACTTAAATATTTTTTATAATGTTATTATTCTCATAAGAAGTATGGATTTCAAATTGAAGTGTAAGGCAGATTATCACCAGGGTGCTGCATGCCTGCCGGAACAGGCATGTGGAAAGCACTGTGTGCCTTGTTGTTTAGTTTTTCTTCTGGTAATGAGTTGTTCGTCTGTTGAAACACTATCAACACCAGACTTAAACAATATTCTCAGTACCGGCAGTTTGCTGTATTGTGAATTGCTAACTTCTCATCTGATGAAAGACCACGTGTTCTTTGAACCCCAAGAAATGCCTCAATTTATAATATACAATAAAAGAAAGTTTTGTGTAAAACACAAACAGGTACAATCTGGTCCCAAAATAGAAATGTTAAGAAAGGAACTGTTAAGGGGGATAATAGTCTGACTACCTATGCTTTACAATTCTCGGGCTTACCGCATACAGCACTTTCAGTGCTTTGATTATGTTAAGATTTAAGATTGATTTTAGCTTGACTTTTTGAAGTATACAGAGAGCTACTGTACCCACCAAGGTATCGGCGTTGGCGTCACATTCTGGTTACGTATTTGTGTGCAAGTTGGTAACTCCAAAACTAATGAAGGGAATGGGATGAAACTTAACACATTCATTTGCAAGCATAATTGGGGGGTCACTTTCCAGTGTTCCTTACTTTAATTGGGATTTTAACATAACTATGGTCCTTTTTGAACTAAAAAATGCTACATTATCCAGGCACTTGTTTTACTATTGAGCACTGATAATAGTCTAGCACACTGCATGTACTTGTTAATAAATAAGTAGGGAGATATATAATATTCTCTACCATAGTCACTTGTATTGTAAATTACGTACAGTCTCGTGAGAAACATGCGAAAGTTAAGATAAATCGTTGCAAATATTTTTACATTTGAATCTCACGAGGATTAAGTTAAGCTTGCGGCAATTTCAACGTTGAATATTCGAGAATGTAAAATCTTGCTATACGAAACGGCGACGGAAAATACTTGCATGTCAACTGCTGTCTTTTAACTGGCCCAGACAGGACACCGTATTTTCAACTGCACTTAATCAAACATAAACGTAGCTCTGCTGGGGGTATGGTCGTATTTATATAAATACACATCAAGCTTATCTTAAAACGGCCGGTTTATTAGGTATCAGTCGTTTTAAACGAACAGGTGATAATCATGCGTAATATCTATAAATAGACAATTGTATGTTGTTGAATTTTCATTGGCTGCGAATATCGTATGATTAATACTATTTGAAGGCAAGTTTCTCAAACTCCCCTTTTATTTCCCTGATCAGTACAGAAACCACTGCCACCGCTCAGAGAGCCGAATATTTTTTTTTTCACTTATAATTTTTAAATAGAATACTTTATGTCATTTTAGTTTTCTTTCATTAAATTGTTATGCTTAATGTACAAGAATTAAAAAAAAATGTATAAAAATCATTTTGTAAACATAACAAAAGATATTTTACTGTGACACCGTATGTATTGTAAACAATGGTTGAAGTTAGACAGTTATTGAACGATTGCGCAAGATTTTGATCCGGCACTTGTTTTAAAATGTAAACAAATTGAATGTTCTGAACATATTTTATCTGGTAAGGATGCAATTGTAAATCTGCCAGTTGGATATAGGATCCTTTTCTGAAATTGGCCGCCATGTTTTTGTCACATGATACAACTATCGCCACGTGGGTTTCAGCCAAAGCGTCACATGACCGCTGTGAGGAGTTTGCAAGTTTTTAAGTATGACAAGATTGTTTAAAATTTGTGTTTTTTATCAGTTGTTTTACTGTGATTTCATTTTAACATTTGAAATGTAAACATTTGAAAGATGAACCTTGAACAAAATTTTCAAACCACTTGCTTCAAAACACAGAATGGATTAAACTGTTAAAGAAGACACTTTTACGTAAGTATTAAATTGTAATTTATAATTATCTATCATGCATTGTTTTTTTATTTAACTGAGATCCAGTATTTTTATTTTAAATGTATTTGCAGATATTATCATTTTTATAGGAACAACAGATGTCTTATTTTTGTTTGTTTGTTTGTTGCTAACAGTTACATATATCATTGGGATATTCGATGACATTTTTTTCCGATCACTTTCGGTTTCAAAAGTCAAAGATAAGCATATCGAATTTTCAAGTTTTGTGTAGACGCACAAACTCTTAGGCACAAGGTTTACATATTTTCGTAACTATTGAATGGAGGGTGTCAAATGTGATTAGAAGGACAGCATGCGTATACAATGTTGTACAGCTCCTCAAAACTCCGAAACCGAAAGTAAAGTTAACATGTTTACGTCGAGTTCACTCATTTGTCAATAATAATTTAATCGTTTTTTTCAAACTTAACTATTTTGTGAAGCTAAATATGTATGCACCAAGGCAAAATATTTGATTATTGCTGTGCATAAATTGAGGGGCTTTTTCCAATGAACGTTGTACAACAGTGAGAACTGATGGTACAGGCTTCGTTCAGACATGGCAATAATGTACAATGCTGGATTTTTTTCTCATATCTATAGTGAGAAGACTCCTTTCCTTATCTAAATCAAGACGCCATTTTTAGCTCACCAGAACCGAAGGTTCAGGGTGAGCTACATGTATTAGTATCAAAGGGGGATACTCCGCAGTCCGTCGCCCATTGTCCGTCGTCATGCGTCAACAATCATCATCTTCTCTGGAACTGATGGGCAGATTTACCTCAAATTTGGACTGTAGCATCCTTGTGACAGTCACACTTAAATTGCTCATGTCATTTCAATTGGCTCCTTTTAGGGGTAAACAGAGCTAAAAACAGAAAAAACCCTTGAACATCTTCTACCACTAAATTAAATGATAGATGACCACCAAAATTTGTCTGTAGCATTCTTAGGCAGTCTTGTATAAAATTTGCTCATTTTCATTTGATTGGCCCGTTTTAGGGGTCTCTAGAGCTAAAAATAGAAAAACATTTGGACATCTTCTTCTACAGAACTAATTGATGGATGATCACCAAACTTTCTTTGCTCATATTAATTTGATTGGCCACTTTTAGGACCGCTTAAGCTAAACATAGAAATACCTTTAAACGTCTCCTTCTACAGAACTAATGAATGTATGATCACCAAACTTTGCCTGCAGCATTCTTAGGTAGTCTTTTATCAAGTTTACTCATATTAATTTTGATTGGCCCTATTTAGGGGCCGCTAAAGCTTAAATGCCTCGGGCCATGACATTTCTTCAAATATAGTTTAAAGATATTCTATGCTCAAATTTGATATTAGAAAATATTGACAGTGGATACATCTCTTTATAAATATATTAGGTGGTCATATTATGAATATAGAGTGTCTGTTTTTGTATAGAAAAGACCCACTTTACTTGGCCTAAATTAGGGAATGCAGCTTCCCATACATAGTGTATTCATTCTTTTATTCAAATTCGATAGATTCAGTAAGAATTTCATAGATTTCAATAAATTTCTATGATAAAAATATTTTACTCAAGTATGAGCATAGTATTATATCTTTTATAATGAAAGGGAAACAACTTATGGTGGAATGTCTGCGATACATGTGTACATTTATTTTACATAGTCTCATAGGTACATACTTGCAACATAGATAGTTTAAACAATGCCTTTCCAAAATATTAGGGCAAAATATTTCAATTTTAATAATGAATAATGAAATGATGGGTTAGATGAGTGATCTAGGGCCATCTTAGTGGTCCTATTGTTTAAAAAAACAATTAGAAAAAAAAACATTATTGTGAAAGTATATTACTAGAGGGGCAAGTTAAAGTTGAGCTGAACTTGCCGAAAGAGCTGGACTTGCCTTTCAGCAAGTGCATTTGAAAAATAATTTCCAACACTGAAAAGCAGTTGTTTCTGGTGAGCGACTCAGGACCATTATTGCCCTCTTGTTTATATTCATACTCTGTAGCTTTAATTACATTTTGGCTGGGATTTACGTCGCGCACCAACATAGTAGCAAAGGGGTCCGTCACACTTTGGTGTGTTCATATATATAAAATATTTGTCCCTAGTATATTTTTTGTGAGATTGCTTGTGTAAGTTAATTACACTATAGATGAACACACCTAAGTGTGTCGGACCCCTTTGCATAGTCATAGTAGCAGACGATATATAACAACCAACCTTTCAAAACATTACAGAAATCATAACGCGTATAAACACTCATTTTGTCTTGTGGACAGGGGGATATCTAAAATTAAAGTAATTATTATCATTTTCGAAAAAGCGGAAAACAAGTTCCATATCGGAAAAAAATCTTTAAAAAATGGAAACTTCCTCGTATTTTGAAGCAACTTGAGCGATTTTGATTTATGAAAGGATGAATTATTCCTAGAGGTGGTCTTTTTTACGGCACAGTTTTTGTTGGGTTTGCGTGATAGTTTTCTCTCGTTAGGGGCCTTTATTCTCATATATAGTATATAATTTGTTGTGTCTGTTAACTGATCCAATTTTCCAATATTCAACTACCATTCACATTGGTTGTGTGTACTTATGGATCAGAGGCGCTACTATGTAAACATAGAACTGATAAACCGGGCTACTGGCTGATATTTTTACTACAGGCACAAAAAAATAATCGTGATTTATTATTATGTGTCAGAATAAATAACCATTATTTGAGAGTTGTTAAAAAAACAACGATTTAACAACCAAGCAACAGATTAATCTGAATATTGATTATAGGATTGGACAGGAAAAGGAAAGATAGGATCAAATGAAATACATGCTAAAATATACAGGCCGAATTTAACATTATAAAATTCACAACCATTTAAATAATCTGTGGGCTCATCCGATGTTTAGATCTGCCAAAATAATGAAAGTATTTTTGAACGTAACATTAGATATTGTTGATGTTTACATGGACCTTGTGGATGTCTATTTTGTATGGTGGCGGATTTGTGCCATTTGTGTTTTCGCCCCGCGACCCTGCCAAGCGAAAAGTCGAAAATTAACTAGGTAAAATGGCGGGGGCGCGCAGCGAAAACACGCTAATTAAAAAATTAAACTTCGCCGCGCGCCCCCGATAATTAGCGTGTTTTCGTCCCGCGACCCCACCCCCAAGCGAAAAGTCGATACTTAACATGTTAAAATGGCGGGGGCGGGCAGCGAAAAAACGCTAGTAAGCGAGGGCGCGGGGCAAAGTTTAATTAATTAAACTTCGCCGCGCAGGACCGCAGAGCGAGACTTAAAAAATAAAACGGCGGGGTCGCGGGACGAAAACACGATAATTAGCGGGGACGTAGGCGAAGTTAAGTTAATAAAACTTCGCCGCGCGCCCTCGCTAATTAGCGTGTTTTCCTCTCTCGACCCCGCCAAGCGAAAAGTCAATATTTAACAAGTTCAAATGGCGGGGATGTTAATAAGCGTGTTTTCTCTCCGAACCCACCCCCTCGCTAATCAGCGTGTTTTCGCTCCGCGCCCCCGCCATTTTAACTTTTCGACTTTTCGCTTGGCGGGGTCGTAGGTTGAAAACACGAATGGCACAAATCAGCCACCATAATTTTGTTGAAACGACTAGTTCATTATGCACATAAACAAAAACAAATATTATCATTGGCGTCCGCGCCGAAACGTGAAGCCCCTTATGGAATGAAATCAGATTTTGTGAAAGGGCAATTGCAACTTCTTGGGCCTTTTCGTCTGTCATAATAGCCGATAATTCTGATTGGTACGAGGGTGTTTGATTATCAAAAAGAAATGTCGGATATGTACAATGAATAGCGAAGTGGAGAATTTCGCAATGCAAACATATTCTAATGAAATTATCTTATCCGTCACTTAATCGCGGTCCTCGGTTTTTTTTATTAATCATGTGGGTTATTATGTATGTTACTGCTGTACCTATAAATAGAATGATGACCTTGACATTGTAAAAGTCCGAAAATCTATTTATAGAAGTAGTTTTAGTTTAAAGAAACGATCATTCGTGTCGCACTATGACTGGATAATTTTGCAGGAAATAAAATGCAAAAAGTATTATCATTTTGAAATTGTCGTTTCCGTAGGTCTCTCCGGTTTTCTGTTTTACGGCCCTGATTGCACTTATGGCATTTCTTCCGTGAATATTTAAATAGACCTAGTTCATAACTTTAAATGTCGCTTTTGCGACAGTTATACTATAGTTCAAGTCAAACTGTTCTATGTTTTCGTTTGAAGGCAATCGATTTTATGGTAGTTTGAGTGGAATGTTCACTTGCCAAATAATGTCAGAAACTTTTGTCTGCAATTTTAACATGAGTTGTTATGGGTTTATTGAAGTGGATCAGATGAGGTTTTTGAAGTAATTCATTAAAATAGTAAACTGACCCACCAAAAAAATTCATTTTGACTACTATTTAGAAAATACCACCTCAATCTACGGAAACGTATAGCGACCACCCTTAAATGATACATATCAAATGACTTTTTTTATAGTTTTATAGTATGTTTGTTATATATAAACATGCTTTGAAGGAAGAAATACATATTTAAAAAGATGTAACGGTTTTATTTTTTCATTTTGTAAGAAAGTTAAAAGTAGTTTATCTTGCATTATAAGATAAAAACGTACGATATATTACGAAAAAATACGTATTATATATGGTTTACAACATAACTTGATTTAATTGCTCCCTTTATCAAATACAAATATCTTGACTTTTCTCGTGTCACACATCATATAAGACTATCATACAAAAATGCGGTCAAAATCAAATGTTAGGGTGATGAAGCGCCAATATTTTACGAGTATATTTTTCATAGGAAAAAATCTCTCTTTTTTCGCAAAATATATAATATGCAGTCCACCAATTTAGCTACTAATTGATTTAAAATTGCGCGCGTAATGGAGGAGTCACATTCCTTAATATTTGTAACACAGGCACGAGTATCGGACCTGGGAAGAAAAAATATGACCAGGTTGATAAAAAAATCCTGTGTTCATCTTAAAAGTGTCAAAAACCACAAAAAAATTGTAAATTATGACCCCCTTTAAAAATATACTATAAGTTAAGAGAATTCGCTCGTTTCCTGATAGATATTTCATGAACGGGAAGGGCTAGAGACTTGGGATTGGTCTCATTTTGAAGCTTAATACAAACGTGAAATAGTGATAGAAGTTTTTTTTAATTGTCTGGTCAATTGTTTTCACAACGGCCCGGGAAATGAATCCCTTGCTCGTAGGCTCGAATCTGGAGTTTCCGGCCTTCTCTTAACTTATAGTATATTTTTAAAGGGGGTCATAATTTACGGATTTTTTTATCAACCTGGTCACATTCTTCCCAGGTCCGATACTCGTGCCTGTGATTTGTAATACAGAAAGCCTCATTCAAATGGTTCATAAAATATATAATCTTTAAAAAAAAGTTTTGTATTGTGCACGATTTTTCTGTCCTCTTTATCAAATATGAATTGTAAAAAATGTAATATTATATTTCATAATGATAGAGGTATGCGAATAAAAAAAAACCTCAAGTATATATAACTAATACATATATAAATGAACTGAAAAATTTCACATAAATTTTAATCCAGCAATATAAACAGCAGATTGAGTAAATGATATATATTCAAGATCAAATAACAATGTAAATATTGGTCAGATATATATCGTGTGTTCAATAAATTGTCTTAAATTCTGTTTTACCAAAATGTAGGGGCGGTAGATATAACTAGATAATTATTTCAGATCAAGTAAGTTTGTAAAAATTGGTTAGGTATATAATATGTATTAAATAAATTGTCAAAAATTATGTTTTAGCTAAGATGTAGGGGTGGTCGCTATACGTTTCCGTAATACCCCCTATAGAAAAGTCAAGACTTTTGTATTTGATAAAGGAAGCAATTAAATCAAGTTATGTTGAAATTATATATAATACGTATTTTTCGTAATCTAACGTACGTTTTTTATCTTATAATTGTAATGCAAGATAAACTACTTTTAACTTTCTGACAAAACGAAAAAAATAAAACACTTACATCTTTTTAAATCCTCAAAGCATATTTACATATAACAAACATACTATAAAACTACAAAAAAAGTCATTTGATATGTATCATATAAGGGTGGTCGCTTTACGTTTCCGTAGGGGTATATTTTGGATATTATAGACCTGTATATTTTGGATATTATCGTTAATATTGATAGAATTTCAAGTTCCTGTGTAAAAAAGATAATAGTCTGATCTCTTACATGCCTACCAAAGTTCATGATGAACAATGTCTTTTGTCTGCCGATTCATAAATGATATACAATTCTGGTAAAAACCAATTAACCATTGAACATTATTTATCAGAATATCTGGTCATCAGATGTCTACTACTACTAGTTCATCTTCATTTGCTGGGTTTTTTTTGCATGGACGCCCTTTGATGCTTTGCATCAATGCTTTTCTTGTTCTTTTACTATAATGATTCCAAGTACATGGATGGTATTTAACTGGCTATGAAATATGCGTGAATGATTCAATGGAAACACGTGTTTCATATTTTAATATTCTTGAATCTTGAATACAATAACCAAACAAAATTAGCCAATCGCACATTTCTATATCGAAACGTATGGAGCTGTCGAGCTGTCAAAAAAGGCAACTAATCTATCAACATAATAAAACTGTTATTGTCCAACAATATTGACCTGACACTTCATTAACTTTCGTAAAGGTCATTGGATAAACACTGGTATCTATCTAACGTCATTCAGGTGTGGTATTATGGTATAGATACCGAACTAACGATTTGAAAATCCCTGGTTCTATTCCCAACCAACACCTAGCAATGAAGATATTTTTTTGAAATTTATTTGCAAGAATTAATTATGTCTCCCAAAAAAATTTTGGGAGACATATTTTTTTGCCTTCGCCGTCTGTTTGTCTGTCCGAGAAAACATTTTAGGTTTAGGGGTTATATAACGGTTAAGAGAACAAAAGGTCCATTCCGTGATCAAAGGGTTTATGGGCTTGTAGATCTCAAGCAGACAAAAGAAAACAACAAAGAAAATAGCCCCTTAACCCAAATTGTTGGAGCGGACAGTCCGTCCGTCCGTTCCGTTATCCGTCCGAATTAAGGAAAGCAAATAAACTGCTTGGGTTTTAATTTCTGTCGTAATTTATGGCACTCAAAAATTACAATTGAAAAATTCTAGCATATGTTATAAGATGAAATGACAAGCATATAAATTTAAACTCTAACTCAAAATATGATTACTGAGAGATATACCTACAAACAATGAAAATGGAGCCCAGATCCTGGACGAACCGCACCCGCCTTTTAAACCGACCTTTTGGTTTTGGCACGGGACCATGTTCAATAATTATAAGTGTCCAATACACGATCTTAAGGAATACTCATAAAATATCGAATTTAATGATTGCGTTCTGTCACATATAAGTAACTTTTTCAAAATTTCCAGATTCATGCTAATTTTTATGAAAATTATGAAAATGTCTTTAAAAATAAAATACAGTGAAGTGAACAAAGAAAGTAATTTACACATTGCAAACGGCACTTACAATCCACGTAAATTACCAAAAAGAGGTCAAAATATACATAAATACCTCTTACTGCGTAACGCAGTAGTATTATTGTGATTGATACTACAAAATCAGTCATTAATCGCACATAACATGTAAATAACTAATTAAATATTGAATCTTTTTACTTTTCTTAAGATCTTAATACATTTTTTTTCAAGATTGATTTTCTTGAAATATTTTGGCTGATCTGGAGGCGTGCAGCTATATCAAAGCGCTGTTTATAGATGTGTGAAGTTGGCGGCCTGGCGGCGTGAAGTTGGCGGCCCAGTGGCCTGGCGGCGTGAAGTTGGCGGTCCAGCGGCCTGGCGGCGTGAAGTTGGCGGTCTGGCGGCCAAAAATTTTAATGTTGTACAAATGTTATTTTAACAATAAAACAGCATTTAATGAAGTTTTAAAGATAATTATTGTTATTTAAAAGATATATAAAAAGAAAAAATCACTTTCATAGAATTTTTTTATTTTGTCTTTTTTGTAAAAGTTGGCCCCCAGGGGCCTGGGGGGCCGGCGGCAAAAATTTAATTTGTAAAAATGTTATTTTTCACAATAAAGGCTTTTTAATGAATTTTTAAGATAATTTATTGTTTCTTTTGTTTTCTGGTCGAAATATCAATTAGGCTTAGGGTTATTACGGTTAAGAAACAAAGGTCCTATTCCGTGATCAAAGGTTTATGCTTGTAGATCTCAAGCAGACAAAAGATAACAACAAAGAAATACCCTTAACCCAAATTGTTGGAAATACATCGCGTTCATTATTGAATAAAACATAATAATTTTTTTATTTTTCGATTTATGGCATTCAATACAATGAAATTTAGCTTTTTTAAATGTAACAAGCATATAAATTATAAAAATATATGATTTGGTAGACTATATGAAACAAAATAATACCAGTCCGGACCCCGGCCTTTTAAACCCCTTTTCATTATAACAAAAAATACTTCAGAGTTTTATTTTGTAAATACCCATGTGGCCCGCGGCCAAATATTAAGGCTTTGTAGAAATGATAAAATAAGGCATTTAGAATTTAAAATTTAGTATTTTAATGTTTTCTTTAATGTCAATCACATTACTTTTTTATGCAACTTTTTAAACGCACTACGATTTAATTTTTATCAATTGAATACAGATAGTAATTGTGTAAAGTTTAGTTTTGAATAATGGTCTCAAGTGGAGTGTTTTCTCTAATTCAAAGGCAATCATTTCCAAAATTTTGATTCTTTTTCAAAAACCCGTCGAAATAAGAAAAATATTAAAAGACGCCAATGTAATTCTTAATATAGGGGTTATGTATATATAACCATGATTCGACCATGAATATAACACTTAAACGGTCGCTCTGCCTACTGCGCTATCAAGGCACGTTTTACTTGCCTTACCTTTTTTATGGAAAGCCATGGCTGTCTTATATTGTTCTTTTTCAATTTATTTAACCATTTGGATAATATATAAGTTCGCTTCGACTATATATGAATTGAAAACACCTTCTAATTTAACCGGAATCCATTATATTAATCCACTGCTACAATATATGAAACCATACCGTCAGTGTATGAAACAGAGTTAGCAATATATAAGTTGATTTTCTCGATATATGATTCCAGTTTTTCAATATATGGTACCAAAGTAGCCATGTATGGAATCAGATATCCTTATATGAAACCGAATTTTCAATATATTAATTCATTTTTCACTATATGTAACCAACTATCAATTTATAAAACCAAAGTAGAAATATATAAGTTGGTTATCACATTATATGATACCAATTCTTCAATATATTGTACCAAAATAGCCATATATGGAACCAGATATCCTGGTATTAAACCGAATTATCAATATATTAATTCATTTTTCAATATATGAAACCAGTTGCTACTTCGGTTACATACATTAATAAACTGGTTTCATATATTGTAAAAATGAATTAATATATTGATAATTCGGTTTCATATCAGGACATCTGGTTCCATGTATTGCTACTTTGGTACAATATATTGAAGAATTGGTATCATATAATGTGATAACCAACTTATATATTTCTACTTTGGTTTCATAAATTGATAAATTGGATTCATATATTGAAAAAATTAATTGATATATTGATGATTCGGATTCATATAAGGATATCTGATTCCATACATGGCTACTTTGGTACCATATATTGAAGAACTGGAATCATATATTGAGAAAATCAACTTAAATATTGCTAACTCTGTTTCATACACTGACGGTATGGTTTCATATATTGTAACTGTGGATTAACATAATGGATTCCGGTTAAATAAGAAGGTGTTTTCAATTCATATATAGTCGAAGTGAACTTATATATTATCCAAATGGTTAAATAAATTGGAAAAGAACAATATAAGACAGCCATGGCTTTCCATATTTTTTTCGCATTTTTATCAATCTTTGTTATGTAAACAAAGGTTTACGTCGAACTCGATAACGTTTACATTAACGGGTCATACCATTATGATATAATGGGTTGTGCAAGTTATTCAGTTATTTCACTTTGCATTTTTATTGATATATAGAAGAATGAAAGTGGATATGGATACGTACAACTGAGCAGCGTAGTGGTTAGAGAGTTCTGATTATGAGGAGAAAATTGGATGATTTATTCTATTATTCATTTCGTGTTAAGTGTCTTGCTCAAGAAAATTACGGCTTGTCCCTGACTGGCTTTGTGCCCACACGGCGAGCGATACATAGATGACTAGTCTGACGCGCTTACCACTCGCCATAATACTACTTTAATTTATTAATTATAAATATACATGCATAATAAGTACTATAATAAAGTAATGATATGGTTATAAAGATATTTATTTCGTGTACAAGTGATGTTTTTATTTTTAAAATATGTTAGAGAATAATATGACCGTATGACCGTTATAAAATAAGATTCTATTCCAAATATTGGCATCATTGTAACAAAAATGTATTTTTACCATAATTCATGCGGTGTTGAGGTATAACTATTATGCGATGCAGATCGAAAATGGGTGCAAAACCTTAATAATTTGAATAAGAAAGCAAAGGTACTGTACATTTATTCTGGAAATATCCGTATATACAACACCATAAGAATGAAGTGTTGAAGTACAGCAATAGTAAGAACGATATATTGATAAACATGTGATGTATGATAATAATTTAAACAATTACATACAAGCAACATACAACATATACAAATGTTAAAACAAATCAATGTTTAAAAATTACAAGTTCACGTATTGAACTTTAACAAATAATAGCGTTAATATAACAACATGGAAACATTCAATACATTTTTCACCCGAATAACGACTAATTTACACTTGTGCTAGCAATCGGAGTCCCGACCATTCAACCTTTCAGTTTCATTCAATAACAAGGAGGAAATCATTTAGGGTATGACCATAACCCCATGCTATAATCATGAGTTATTGTTAATAAATGTGTAAGCAAAAGTTATTTTGTAAAGTCAGTAAAGGATGATTACCTGACTTATACTCATGGTTGGGACGGGGAGAATAAATTGGATGGGACCCGAAAAAAAAGTTTTAAAACTTCATAAAGGACCATTCATATTTGTTACAGAAATTGTACACCATACATTATTAGCCTGCGTTCAAGTCTGTCATTCTTATGTGCTTCTGTTCGGCTGATCGATATTATCAAAAACACGAACAAGTATGAAATAACGCGTATGTATGTAATGAATAAGCAAAAAATATCAACGCCTGAATCCCAGGCGTACCATACATAAAACAAGTTTATGCCGCTCCCTTCACAAAAATGATAAAAGAGCTCTCAAAGTGATCCCTTGCTTATATAACTTTTAAATAACAAAAACTTCATTCAATACCATTTTTTATATCATTTCAATAACTGTAAAATTTTAAGAGGTCACTTACTTCACAAAAATTATAAAATAAAGAAAAAAACGTGATCTGAAAGTGATTTTTTCTTTTTATATATCCTTAAAATAACAATAATTATCTTTAAAACTTCATTAAATGCCGTTTTATTGTTAAAATAACATTTCTACCACATTAAAATTTTTGGCCGCCAGGCCGCAAACTTCACAAAAAAATGACAAAATAAAAAATTCTCTGAATGTGATTTTTTCTTTTTAAATATCCTTTAAATAACAATAATTATCTTTAAAACTTCATTAAATGCCGTTTTTTGTTAAAACAACATTTCTACCACACTAAAATTTTTGGCCGCCAGGCCGCCAACTTCACAAAAATGACAAAATAAAAAAAATCTCTGAAAGTGATTTTTTCTTTTATATATCCTTTAAATAACAATAATTATATTTAAAACTTCATTAAATGCCGTTTTATTGTTAAAATAACATTTGTACAACATTAAGATTTTTGGCCGCCATACCGCCAACTTCATGCCGCCAGGCCGCCAACTTCACGCCGCCAGGCCGCCAGGCCGCCAACTTCACGCCGCCAGGCCGCTGGGCCGCCAACTTCACGCCGCTGGGCCGCCAACTTCACGCCGCCAGGCCGCTGGGCCGCCAACTTCACTTAGGAATCCTTAAACACGAGCAGTAACTGAGTGTTGTTTAATAATGAAACCATATGTTTTATATTGCGCTAAGTAAGTAAACTAAGTATATCAATGCAATATTTTTAATGACGTTTATTGAAACAGAGAGCAGAGCGTTCCTGCAACTGGGGAACACAAGTACGTTACAACATATGGACGAATCATACACGGGTTAGAGAATTGAAAGAAAAAGGGGATATTTAATATTTTTAAATATATAAATACAGGATTTATTTCATCGAAAGGTATGAAAATAAATATTTCATGAGTAAATATTTCATGAGTGGCGGTAGCCATAAGTGAAATATGATATTTTTTCATACCACATTTTTTTCTCACTTTTTAAGCATTTAAATCTTTCAACAATATTTCTCACTGTTTTATTTATTATAAGTATAATTATCGCCGTTCCTGGACACAGTTCTACCTGTACACCGCCTGCCTTTAGCCAACCAAAGCGAATGATTGAATATCACATGATAAGAAAATGGAAGTCAAAAAACTTCAACGAGGGATGCTTAAATGGCCTCGCCCAACCACCTATATGTACAACTGAAATATACCATTATCAATGTACGAACTCAGTACCAGTCTTTAGGCTTTTGCAGGATAAGCATAGCAAATTGCAATATTTTTATGCTATATGTCATTTCTGATAAGGGAATGTAGTCCAAAAAAAGAGTATATTTTGTTTTCTTTCCAAAACTTGCACTTAAATAAAAATAATATAAATGCTTTCTTCTTGGCGAGTTTACTACTATAAATGTTGTTATTGCATCATACCTATAATATAGCAGAGTCAGTTATAGTCCGTTTTAGGGGGAAAAACACGTCGCAAAGCAGTCGACGGAGCATAGAACATATATTCCATTTATAGAATGTTCACAGACGTGTAGCAAGTAACTGTTGTTAATTACGCAAGGAGCTAATTATTTTTGCCGATTGATGCACTTATTAAGTAACGCATGTAGTCTAACTTATTGTACTACATGTACGTGTTTGTTATTGCGATTTTTTTCTCATAAGCAAAACTGCTTATCTCCTACATTCTGACCCAGAACAAAAATATCCCAGAATCTTGCTTCGCGCGTCAAAATATTTTGGCAAGAACGGAATGGTAGAGTAAATCAAGTATTTTTGTTGGCTTCATGTGTTGACCACATACAATAAAGGTTTTAGGCAAGAAAAGAAATATTAATTCTATATTCATGGCTAAACGTCGATTTCTAGCATTTTTGGAAATACTAATACATGTATATATTTGTACAGCTATAGCTCCGTGCACATCCAGTAACACAGGAATGTGCAATTATCGTAAAAGTAACGCTGAAGCTGTGCAACGCTATTGCCAAAACGAATAACACAGTAAGTTAACGAACCAAAATATTTTATTCTTTATCAAATTCAAAGAAATGAATTAGCGCATACGGCTGCTTCTACATTATACTTTAACCAGCATAACATGTTTTTCAGGAATTTGTTTACTTTCTTAGATCATTCGTGGGAAAGACAACCTGATTACCGTTTTGAAACTGTCTTTTGTGTTTTGTCAAATAAATATATACATTTAACACATTCAAACATTTTTTCATATTCTGTATACACAAGACATTTGTTAAACTACAAGTGTCGTATAACAATAGAAGGAAGCATGTTAAATAGGATATAGCTACTTTTAATGAGATAACCGCAGTTGATTCAGTGCTTCATTTACGAATTTTGCGTAACCTCGTAAAAATGGTCTCAATTAGGGTTTTTTTGTGCTAAATTTAGTGTAATATGACCCGAGTAAATTGGAAAATGTCTCAGGTATACGGGGTAACACCTAATATATATAAAATCATAAAGTTATAAGTACGTTACTGTATTTAAAGATATCAACAAAACTAAAAATCGCCATCAATACGCTAGTCAGATCGTCATTTTCACGAATGAACTTGAAAAATAAACATTATCAGGTTTAAAGTATAATGTCTCAGCAACCGTATGCGCTAACTCGTTTCTTCCAATTTGGTGTCCAATAAAAAATATTAGTCCATTTACTTATCGCTGTGCTCGTTTAAGCCACTAAATTGCACAATTCTGCGTTATTTTTGCACAATTCCTGCGTTATTTGCACATTTCTTCGTTACTGGATATACACGGTGTATAGAAATCATCTGAAAGGCGATATATCTTTAATACACTAAACATGTTGTCAAGCAATCCATACTTTGTTTAATAAATGATGAATTTTTAATCTATATTTAAGAAAGCTGGAGATGGCAGAGTCTTGTGATAATGAGATTTTCCGTAAAGCCATAGATAAGAATTATGTGGCGGTCAAGAAGTATTTGCATCCGGATCCCATAATTGATTGTGAGACAGGCTTTGAATTACTTACCGTCGCAGACAAAAGGAATATCCAGGTACGATATAAAATAGTTTAAAGACCAGTAAAGTTTAGTTTACTTTATCCAATTGTCAGTACTTTATGACATCTGTGACAATGGTGAATTTTTTAGCTCACCTTGGCTAGCTCAGGATGAGCTTTTAGGATCGTTGAATGTACATCGTCCGTCCACACTTGTTCGTTAACATTCTAGCGGTCACATGTTTGCCTCAATCATCACCAAACTTTGTCAGGATGCTTGTCTAGGTAATAGCTCAGATGAGTTCGAACATGGGTCATCTCGGGTGAAAAACTAGGTCACAGGAGCTAGAAATAGAAAAACCTTGATATTACTCTAGTGGTCACATTTTTAACTCAATTATCATCAAACTGGATCAGGATGCTTGACTAGGTAATTGCTCGAATGAATTAGAATTTGGGTCATCGCGGATGAAAAACTAGGTCACAGGAGCTAAAAATAGAAAAATCTTGTTAACACTCTAGTGGCTACTGTTTGATCCAAATATCCTGGAAATTGGTCTGAAAGACTTTTTGATGATTTCTAGGTCACATTCGAATATGGGTCACCTGGGGTCAAAAACTAGGTCAAACCGCCCAAGTATGGAAAAACCTTGTTAACACTCTAGTCGTCACATTTTTTACTCAATTATCATCAAACTTGGTCAGGATTATTGTTGAGATAATTGTTCGAATGAGTTTAAACATTAGTCATTTCGGATGAAAAACTAGGTCACAGGAGCTAAAAATAGAAAAACCTTGTTAACACTCTAGTGCTCACATTTTTGACTCAATTGTCATCAAACTTGGTCAGGATCCTTGTTGAGGTAATCGTTCGAATGAGTTCAAACATGGGTCATCTCGGATGAAAAATTAGGTCACAAGAGCTAAAAATAGAAAAATCTTGTTAACACTCTAGTGGCTACTGTTTCGATCCAAAAATCATGGAAATTGGTCTGAAAGTTTTTTTGATCATTTCTAAGTCAAGTTTGAATATGGGTCACCTTGGGTCAAAAACTACATCACACCGCCCAAATATGGAAAAACCTTGTTAACACTTTAGTGGTCACATTTTTGACTTAGTTGTCATCAAACTTGGTCAGGATGTTCAACTAGGTAATTGCTCGGATAACTTTGAACATAGATCATCTCGGATGAAAAACTAGGTCACAAGAGCTAAAAGTAGAAAAATCTTGTTAACAATCTAGTGGCTACTGTTTTGATCCAAATATCCTGGAAATTGGTCTGAAAGACTTTTTGATGATTTCTAGGTCACGTTCGAATATGGGTCACCCGGGGTCAAAAACTAGGTCAAACCGCCCAAGTATGGGAAAACCTTGTTAACACTCTTGTCGTCGCATTTTTTACTCAATTATCATTCAACTTGGTCAGGATTCTTGTTGAGGTAATTGTTCGAATGAGTTCGAACATGGGTCATCTCGGATGAAAAACTAGGTCACAGGAGCTAAAAATAGAAAAACCTTGTTAACACTCTAGTGGTCACATTTTTGACTCAATTGTCATCAAACTTGATCAGGATCCTTGTTGAGGTAATTGGTCGAATGAATTAGAACTTGGGTCATCGCGGATGAAAAACTAGGTCACAGGAGCTAAAAATAGAAAAATCTTGTTAACACTCTAGTGGCTACTGTTTGATCCAAATATCCTGGAAATTGGTCTGAAAGACTTTTCGATGATTTATAGGTCACATTCGAATATGGGTCACCTGGGGTCAAAAACTAGGTCAAACCGCCCAAGTATGGAAAAACCTTGTTAACACTCTAGTCGTCACATTTTTTTTACTCAATTATCATCAAACTTGGTCAGGATTCTTGTTGAGATAATTGTTCGAATGAGTTCGAACATGGGTCATCTCGGATGAAAAACTAGGTCACAGGAGCTAAAAATAGAAAAACCTTGTTAACACTCTAGTGCTCACATTTTTGACTCAATTGTCATCAAACTTGGTCAGGATCCTTGTTGAGGTAATCGTTCGAATGAGTTCAAACATGGGTCATCTCGGATGAAAAATTAGGTCACAAGAGCTAAAAATAGAAAAATCTTGTTAACACTCTAGTGACTACTGTTTCGATCCAAAAATCATGGAAATTGGTCTGAAAGTTTTTTTGATCATTTCTAAGTCAAGTTTGAATATGGGTCACCTTGGGTCAAAAACTACATCACACCGCCCAAATATGGAAAAACCTTGTTAACACTTTAGTGGTCACATTTTTGACTTAGTTGTCATCAAACTTGGTCAGGATGTTCAACTAGGTAATTGCTCGGATAACTTTGAACATAGATCATCTCGGATGAAAAACTAGGTCACAAGAGCTATAAGTAGAAAAATCTTGTTAACATTCTAGTGGCTACTGTTTTGATCCAAATATCCTGGAAATTGGTCTGAAAGACTTTTTGATGATTTCTAGGTCACGTTCGAATATGGGTCACCCGGGGTCAAAAACTAGGTCAAACCGCCCAAGTATGGGAAAACCTTGTTAACACTCTTGTCGTCGCATTTTTTACTCAATTATCATTAAACTTGGTCAGGATTCTTGTTGAGGTAATTGTTCGAATGAGTTCGAACATGGGTCATCTCGGATGAAAAACTAGGTCACAGGAGCTAAAAATAGAAAAACCTTGTTAACACTCTAGTGCTCACATTTTTGACTCAATTGTCATCAAACTTGATCAGGATCCTTGTTGAGGTAATTGGTCGAATGAGTTCGAACATAGGTCATCTCGGATGAAGAATTAGATAACACCGCCCTAATATGGAAAATCCTTGTTAACACTGTAGTGGTCACATTTTTGACTCAGTTGTCATCAAACTTGGTCAGGATGCTTGTCTAGGTAATTGCTCGGATAACTTTGAACATGGATCATCTCGAATGAAAAACTAGGTCACAAGAGCTAAAAATAGAAAAATCGTGTTAACACTGATGTGGCTACTGTTTTGATCCAAATATCCTGGAAATTTGTCTAATTTTTTTGTTGTTGATGTTTTCTAGGTCAGGCTCGAATATGGGTCACCTGGGGTTAAAAACTAGGTCACACTGCTCAAATATGGATAATCCTTGTTAATACTTTAGTGGGCACATTTTGACTCACCTGTCATAAAACTTGGTCAGAATTCTTGTCTAAGTAATTGTTCGGATGAGTTCGATGGGTCAGGTGAGCGATCTAGGGCCATCTTGGCCCTCTTGTTTACTTTGTTGATTATAATATAATTACTAAGGCATTTGGGGAATTATCTTATTTCATGCTTGGAACTTACATTTATGATATTTTTTAAAAAAAAAAATACCTTATCATTTTGCATTAGCTATTTCAAAAATTGAACTTTGTAACACTTATCTTATTCTTACTTTCGAAACACAAATTAAACGCGTACCGAACGTATTGTTATCAACATTTAATTTATAAAGAAATAAAACAATTGTGAAACTTATTGATAAAATAAAATGTTACAGGGTAAGGACCCAACTGATAAGAATGAGACGATATTGAGAAAAGTAAAATTCAAAGGTGCTAAAGGTTACACAGATTTTAAAGAGCGTCTAAGAAAGACCTGGCAGACTGACTTATTAGACCTTATAGTTTGTGCAGAAAATGGACAGGACACAAAAGAGATTGAAAGCCGGCTTGAGAAAACTGCAGTGTTATGTCCAGAGTATATCAAACGCAGAGGTGGTAAGTCAATTGTGTTACGATTGCGTGCGCACTGTGTTCAGAGGTGAACATTTGTGACTGCAAGCATGTCGGTTGTTCCATCATTGTCTGTTTGTTTGTTTGTTTCATTTTACGCCTTTTTCTAATCATTGTCTGTAAACAACATATCCACCTGACCCAAATTATCGATAAATATCAACTTTTACAGAAATGATTTAAAGTGCGCCTTCTACAATATTCCCCTTTGTTGGTTCTTGTTTGATACGTAAGTAGGCCATGTTTAGCTTAGGATAAAAGTCAGTGGTATTGCACAAGGAACTTCAAACATGTTATGCTATATTTAAGAAATGATATCAGTTTGAGCGGTATTTCAATACCGGTGCGTAGTATGGCAGAAAAGGTGAGATCACAAACGATATGTTTATGCCCCCGCCCTTCCGTCATTACATATAAGTAAATATGCACCACATGTTAAACGTATGTGACACACATGTTTTACATCTGGTAGAAACATACGGTTTCTACAAGAAAAGTACCCCATATGTTTTACATATGGTGCAAACACAGGTTTTTCATATGTGTTTTATATGGATACACATGAATAACATATGATTTTCATATGGTAGGAAACAGAGTTTCTCCAAGAAAAGGACACTGTATGTTACATTTATGGTACATATGTATATGTTTTTCAAATATTTTTTCACATGAATCATGTTTTTCGATTGTGCTCCAGAGTTTGGTTTGCTGGAACTTTAAAAACAGTATTCTCACGAGTGGCGTAGCCACGTGTGAGAATACTGTTTTTAAAGTTCACGAGATGAATTTAAAATTACATCTTACACAACAAACAAACAAATTTTCTTTTTATTTTATGCTTAAAAACAAGTTAAAATAAAATTTCCTTTATATTAACTTTAATATTGAAATCTGTTTTCCCCATTGATAGCCTCAAGAAAGTCGAATTTCTCATTAAATACAAGAAGTTTTGGGCTGAAAAAAAGTTCGACAATCAACGTTAAAAGGCGGTGATATTATTCATTTTATGGAAAAAAAATGAATGATCGTTTGTTTTTATAATAAAAACAAACAATTCTAGTAGGAGAAAAAGTCCAACCATCCATCCATATTTCTGTTACTTACTGCGAATTTATATTAGACTTGGCTTTGTTAAATGTAAGCGGTCGTCATTTTTAAAAGTTGCGCATTTCAAGGTAGGAAAATAATTCTGTTTGATTCAGAGGGATATCATTTGGATTTATTAGTCATACACCTTTTTAAAAGAAAGAAAACTTATTTGAGGATTGTAACAGACAATAAATTAGTATTGACAGATAACTTGAAACTTCATAGGTGGATAGATTTTACTGAGGAGGGATGCAGCACACAAGAATGATAACCTACCCTGCATTATTTTTCAGTTATTGCCCTTTGTTATTTTCAGCCATCAGTATTCACATAGGTTTCAAATCTGTAATCACTATAGCCATCAGTTTTCATTACCAAAAGACCTCTTAAAATGGAATTATTCTGCTCTACTACATATACATTCTTCCAATGAGCAAACACATTCGGCAGGGGATGGCCATGTTGACATGGCTCTTGTTAACCTCAGATTTGGCAGGGAGGTTGTCCTTGAGCTCTTAATGACCACTGTTGATTCTGACAAAGTGGTATGCGGGGGTATTCACAGTGGCAGTTCAAGCTTATGACTAAAAGGAGGATATAATAATATCTATAGCTTGTGGTGGCAGATTTGATGTAACGGTAGTTATAGTCTGTCTGCAAGTTGGATTTTACATTATCTATAGCTTGTATTGGCAGGTTTGATATAACGGTGGTTATAGCCTCTGACTGCAGGTTGGATATAATGATATTTATAGCTTGTGGTGGAAGGTTTAATATAACGGTAGTTATAGTCTATGTCTGCAAGTTGGATGTAACGTTATCTATATAGCGTGTAGTGGCAGGTTTGATATTACGGAAGTTATAGTTTATTTCTGCAAGTTGGATGTAACGTTATCTATAGCGTGTGGTGTCAGGTTTGATATAACGGTAGTTATAGTTTATTTCTGCATGTTGGATGTAACGTTATCTATATAGCTTGTAGTGGCAGGTTTGATATTATGGAAGTTATAGTTTATTTCTGCAAGTTGGATGTAACGTTATCTATAGCGTGTGGTGGCAGGTTTGATATAACGGTAGTTATAGTTTATTTCTGCAAGTTGGATGTAACGTTATCTATAGCTTGTAGTGGCAGGTTTGATATAACGGTAGTTACAGTTTATTTCTGCAAGTTTGATGTAACATTATCTATAGCGTGTGGTGGCAGGTTTGATATAACGGTAGTTACAGTTTATGTCTGCAAGTTGGATGTAACGGTATCTATAGCTTGTAGTGGCAGGTTTGATGTAACGGAAGTTATAGTTTATATCTGCAAGTTGGATGTAACGTTTTCTATAGCGTGTGTTGGCAGGTTTAATATAACGGAAGTTATAGTTTATATCTGCAAGTTGGATTTAACAGTATCTATATCTTGTGGTATAACGGTGTTTATATCTTGTGTCAGCAAGTTTTATATAACTGTATTTATGGTATCTGTCCGCAAGTTTGATATAACGGTTTCTCACTTACCAGATAGGAATCCGCAAATGTTACTAAAAATAGCGGTGCTCACATGGGCATTTATTACCCTTCCAGATTTTTTCCGCCTTTTTGATTGGATATTGATCACCCGAAAGAAATTGATATTACCGAGCCAGACGGGTAATATACACACTAAATTTCCCCGTTGGGTACCCCACGTTGTAAACAACATGCGCTGTGGCGATGCGCGTACGGTTTGATCATACACGATGTAAATTCCGATTTACAGGCACTTTTTAACTGTAAAATGATAAATTTTTACCAAAATAGAGCAATGATACATATTCTCATCTGTATTCAGTATTGAAAACAAATATGACCTTGTGAAGCTTGATATTGATATCAAAAAAGTGCGTTCAACAGACTACTCCTTTTCACTTGTTTACATTCGTTACGTTCGAAAGAATATACGTCATGTATTTATGTGACGTCATGTTGTAGTGAAGGGGTACCCCAAAGGGAAGCTTATTTCGACGTTTCATTTGAAGTAGCAATGATTTATTTTAAAATCATCTAAGCTCGACAGGGGAAGGGTAATAAAATTATAATTTTGGTTTTGGAGTGATATATGTGGATATATTACCTGCCAAGATAAAATATCACCCTCGCCTGACGGCTCGGGTGATATAAAATCTTGAGAGGTATTGCTCTTTTAGATATTTTAGTAAGCTATATATTAGTATATTAACAACACGTGTAACTTTTTACTCTGAGGCTCTACATAAAATTACTGAAGCTCAATCAGGTTTTCGTAGTGGATATTCGACCATTGATAATGGTTTTGTATTATATTCAATAGTGAGTAAATATTTAGGTATGAAAGGTAAAAAGGTTTATGTAGCCTTTATAGATTTCAAGAAGGCATTTGATTCTGTAAATAGATCAAAGCTTTATTATGCATTGTACCAACATGGTTTTAAAGGTAAATTACTTTTTGCTATACAGAGTATATATAAATCAGTAAAAGCATGTGTCAAAAGTAGTAATAATAATTTAACTGATTGCTTTGAATGCCCTCTAGGTTTAAGACAAGGATGTAAGCTCAGTCCAATTTTGTTTTGCTTATTTATTAATGATTTGGAGTCTTTTTTGAGACAAAATGCTACTCATGGTGTGCAGTTATCACCTGGAGGTATTGAAATTTTTCTTTAAATGTTTGCAGATGATGTAGGTTTGATTTCAGATACCATCGTAGGTTTACAAAATCAACTCAACGGTCTTCAAAAATATTGTTTAGAATGGAAACTTAATGTAAATGTTGAAAAAACGAAAATTGTTGTTTTTAAAAACGGAGGTCACCTATCTAAACGAGAAAAATGGTTTTATAAAGATAACCTTATTGAAACAGTAAATGCCTTTACCTATGTGGGTTTAAAGATCCTGTATGTTTTGTAATTGAGATTGCATACCACTCTTCATTGAATTATATATGTATGTAATTATGCAAATTTGTCAAGTTTCAAACATGGAAGAATATGTAAAATATGTATTGCAAATATTTGTACATATTTAAGGTAATCATTAAATTATATGCATTCATTTCTTATTGGAAAAATTGACTTAGAATTTATAGAAAACTAAATTCTAATTACCTCCCTTTATTTACATGAAATATTAAATTCGGTAATATCTTTATAAATAATGTTTTTTGAAACTTACAATATCGATAAATCTTTATTTGAGCATCATAATTTGTATATAAAACCATAAAAATAATGTGTTACAGGATCTTTAAATTTCACTAGTAAATTATCATTGTATAAAATGTCTGAAAATTTAGCTATAAAAGCAAAAAAAGTATTAGTTATCCTTTTAAAAAATATGTATAATCTTTTACCAATGTCAGGTAAATCTTATTTTAAAATTTTTGACTCAAAAATATGTCCTGTTTTGTTATATGGGTCAGAAATATGGGGACTTGAAGTTAGGGATTGTATAGAACGTGTTCAAATATATGCATGTAAGAGATTTATGAATATTTCTTTAAAGTCGTGTAATGCAGTTGTAATGGGAGATTGTGGAAGATACCCAATGTATATATATGCAACAAAAAGATGTATTAAATTTTGGATACGGATTTTATATATGGATGATGAGAGATATGTTAAAAAAAGTTATTTTATGCTTAAACGGTTAGATGAACTAGGTTATAAAAATTGGGTGACAACTCTACGATTAAATCTCTATAAGAATGGTTTTGGCTATATTTGGGAACAACAAAAGGTTGAAAATGCAAACTTATTCCTTACCCTTTATGTAAATAGATTAAAAGATCAATACATGCAAAATTGGAACAGTGAGTGTTTAGAAAACAGAAAGCTAGTATTCTATAGAAATTTTAAATGTAATATTAATTTTGAAAAATATCTGGACTGTATAGATATATTGAAATTTAGGAGTAGTCTTGCTGCTTTTAGGTCATCTTCTCATCAATTGAGGATAGAGAAAGGAAGACATATTGGTATTCCAAGGGAAATCCGTTTTTGTATACACTGTCGATATGAAATTGATTGCGAATTTCATTTTCTGTTAAAATGTCCTTTATATGATAATCTACGTCAACAATTTATACCAAATAAGTATTGGGAACATCCAAATAATCATAAATTTAACTTATTAATGTCATGCAAAAGTGTTAAGACAATACGAAACTTATCAATGTTTTTATATTATGCATTTAAACTGCGAAATGAATCTTTATCTTAAATACCCTGATGTCAGTTGCTAAATCTTATTACATAATTATATGTTTTGTGAAAATTGGCTAAAATGCTGCTCTGACAACATGTCATTGTTCTTTATACAACTCTATGTAAATCTGTATATTATGCGATGTTATATTATCCTAACTAGCTGCCATGTTCATTATGCTATTGTGTTTATATATATATATATATATATATATATATATATATATATATATATATATATATATATATATATATATATATATATATATATATATATATATATATTATGTATACATGTGTATGGG
This sequence comes from Ruditapes philippinarum, assembly GCF_026571515.1. NCBI lineage: Eukaryota > Metazoa > Mollusca > Bivalvia > Venerida > Veneridae > Ruditapes > Ruditapes philippinarum. Next base: position 58,493 of record NW_026854051.1, read on the forward strand.
CCGGTGGCGTTAATGCAAATTTGAAATAAACTGTTATATCCACATATATCACTCAAAAACCAAAATAACATATAATGTCTCACTCCCCCTACACATATGCGATACTCACTCTTTTTTTGACAGAAATGAAACGTAAGAAAAGTATGACATTATCCACAGAATAGAAATAAATTCAAATATCTTTCACGCTTCAATGAGTCCAAAATTTTCCTATCGATCTAAAATTAACACACCTTAAAATAGCACACTAAAAAAAGCACACCTTAAAATTTCACAAAACTGATATTTTGTCACTTTTCCTAGAAAACATTCATGTTCTTTTGTAATGATAGCGTTGCTTCTTGATGGCGAATCTCATTTCAATTTTTACTTTAATTGAATATTTTGCCAAAATCACTGAAAAAAGTTAACGGTAAAAAGGTTTTTTGTTAACCATTGAAGTATGTACTGACTTCCTAAGCCTCTTTTAAAACAAGGTTGTAATGCGTATAAGAAGTAATTTCATTGATTTTAATATAAAGTTTCTTGTGTGTCCAGGTGAATGAGAAAAATAATGAATCATTGGGTTAGGTGGAGGATAGGGAAATCCCAACACTCGAGCAATCGGTTCCGTCGGGAATTCGCCAAAGCTCTTTCTCGAAAGAACCGATTACCCTCTGGTTGGAAATTTCCTATCCACTATCTAACCCAATGATATATTCTATTTTTCAATAGACTCTGTCAGCAAATGAGATACAATAGCCTGAATAGCTTTGAAATAAGGCAAGTTATTTGCAACCAACCCGTCGATATTTGACATAAGACAAGGGACTTAACTAGTACGATGAAATTGAATTAATATATTAATAAGTTATCTCGCTTTCTGCGACCAAAACACAGAGGCATTCTTGTGGCAAATGAAATTCATGATAATGTTGTTGTATAGATGACATTGTAAATTGTGCTGAAACAGCAATTGTATTTACATTTTAGTTCTATTTAAGATTTTTTAGTAATCTTGTAATATGGGTATGATTATAATGAGCAAAACCGAAATTTTGGTGTTCAGCTGCACCGTTTATCAACGCTCTACGACACGTCGCAGGCTAATATTTGTCACAGACCGGTACGGACCGTTTTGTTATTGTGTGTCGTAGCCTACGGCGTAGTAGAAAATGTCGAAGCTTTACGACACGCTAAGGGTAGGCGGACGATGTTTCTGTGACCTTTCGGAACTGCCTCGGCTATATTCGAAGACTGGCGGAAAGGGCCGAGTAGTTGCGATTGTTCTGTGACGTCAAGACTGTCGATCGCTGTTTACATGTATACATGCTCAGCACATTATTTTTATGAAATAACTTTTTTCAGAATAAAACACATAGTGCATGAAGTGAATAACTGAAATAATGACTGTCAGATTTGGAGCTAAAAGAAACATAAGAAAGAAGTCCCTTAAAATAAAATAGTGTGAGTTTTGACTCAGCCCAATTGCATATAATTTATCATTTAACAGAAATACGGAAATATGCGGGATTAATAATTCAATGATCAAAACAGCATACAGAAGTGCTCTATTTAAGGTATCATTAAAACGACTTTTGTGGTAGTAATTTGAATTGAAACAGCAGGGTGTTAAAGATAAAATTTCATTACCCCTGTGTTACATAAAATATACACAATTGGCATTGTACACTTGTAGGTGGATTTGCAAGGCGGTAAGTGTCAAACAGATTGACACGTGCACGTGGTCGGTTGTTTCTTCCGACAAGTTTACAAGATCATTCAACCGGGGAGTTTTAGAACAATGACATATAGTTAATTACGTAAAATTATGAAAATCGCAATTAAATAACTTTTACATATAGCAATCTAATCAATGTTTATTTATTTTGTAAAGACGAGCATTTATGTGTTACGAGGAACCAGAAAAAAATGTGTGTTATTTCACTACCCATCTTATAACTTAAGATTTGAAAAAAATATTTAAATATATTTATGTGACTTAAAAAGTTTTTGTTTGTCATCGCAGACCAATCAGATAAAGGATAAAATCAGGTAAACTGAAAACTAAAAATGCATTTTCACGTGTTCTGACTTTTTTCAGAGAGATAATTTACCTCAATTTCATATGTTATAAAATTTCTTTAGTTTTTTGTATGAACTATTTCAAATCAATTAATTGTAGTCTATATTTGCTAATAGATTTCCACTTTTTTACAACAATAATCTAAATGTCAGGTTCGCGATCGTAAGGCGGAATTCTCAAACAATCTTTATTTCTTGCATTTTATGGCAATCTTGGCCAAAAAGCTGAAAAGGCATCTTTTGTGCTTTTGTTAAAAGCTGTTTTATATAATTTTCTACTTTTTCCTTGAACTAACTCGGAATTGTCTATAAACTTCTACTACATTTCTATGTAGGGCGATGCATTTTTTGCCCTACGCAGATTGCGCATGCGCGAGAAAATACTACTTCCGATCGATTTTTCATAGCAACGGACCGCGTCGTGAAAAGGTCTATACAAATCATATTAAGTGACGATTTTTAAAAAATCTTAACTCCCTTTGTCCTGTAATTTGCAGAGGTAAAATAGCAGATAAATGAAAAACTCGATCTCCTCGCTTTCAAACATGCATAACAGGCTTGATAATTAATTAAATGGTTATTGTATGTGACTTTGTATCTTTCTCAAATGAAAGACAGTATCGAGTTTTTAAAGTTTACAACTTAGTTTTTTTCTCCCAATATATCAAGTATAAGTCTGCCGAAATTAAGTAAATTCATAGATATAAAAGTAAACAATGCATTATTAAGCTTATAGTTAAAGAAATCGAAAGCTGTTGACATAGGGTCGAGTATGTTTACAATTTGATTTTAACAAGGTTGTCAGACATTTTCAATCAAAATTTTACCGAAACTGACTTTTTGAATTCCTGTTCTTTATAAAAGATTACACCCTGTATTTTACATATAAAACCACGTGGTAGAAATACTTTTATAGTCTGATTTTATTGACCTGTCAGATATGAATACATTTTAAGATTAATTTAAATATTTGATCCAACTTTGGTTATATCTATGTAGTTAACGATAATTAATATGGAATATTTAAATAATGTTTTGAAAAGTCACAGTATATAAGTAGTTATCACATCCTGTTAAGTGATTGCCTGGTATACGATTGGTCAGTGGTCAGATGATAACTGTTGTCATAGTTTTTTTTCTTTATTTATTTCTGAAGTATTTTTAATAGAAATGACTAAATATTTGCAAAAATGTAAAACAAACCAGCTAGTAACCGCCTCCGTGGTCGATGGATTAGAGTCGATGACTTCTAATCGAGTTAACTCTCTGGCGTGGTTTCGATCCCCGGGAGATGCTTTGGTTGTTTAGCGCGGAGGAAGGTAGTCTAGTACTGGTGTAACTCTCCAGGAACGATGGTTAGGAAAATACCCGCCTATATGACTGAAATACTGTTGGAAAAAGGCGTAAAATGAAACAAACAAACAAACAAACAATCTCCCTATTGCGTTACAACGCTCAGTATAACTACATGTATTTCACAGAAACAAATAAATGTAAACACATATAATAAGGTGCTTTGCCGAAAATCTACAGTATATCTTTATATTGTGTGCTTTGATCTAATAAAATCAAACAAGGTGCGAATTAAGTCTGATTATGAATAATAGCCGAGGAATTCCGATAAGGCAAAATTAAAATGATGGAATTACTTCCTGTTTCGAGTAAAAATCTCCGCCCCCTTCGTGATAACGATTTGTTTTCATATTTTTAATGTAATGAACTATGGAAGAAATATGTTCTTCTTAAGCTTGTCCACACCCTCTCCCATTAATTCTTTGGAATGAAGAAAGAAAATGTTTATTTTCAAGCATACAATGTATTAATTATAACGATGGATTGTATATGAATTCATGCAATTATTTAAACAGGGTTTAGCTATAATTATGCATTGTTAAGTTAAACATACCATCTGAATATAGTGTTACATATCTACTTCTTATTCGCCGTATGCATTATTTTGTTAATAACCATGGAAAATTGAAGTTAGTAAACACCTCAGCAGTTTGTATATTATATAGAAAGATTGTCACTGATTAACACTTTTTTCTACTCTCTTTTCAGAACTTCAAGGCGACCTGATTAAATTCTACAGAAAAAGGTGTAGTTCAATACCTCTCTCACCGCTTCTTGAAGAAATAGAGACACCTCTAGCTGGGTTCTACGTGATGCCAGATATAGTCGCCGTAAAACAGAAATCCCTAACTTGTCATGAGGAGGAAAGAACACCGATCAAGTCTTTGAAAGACCTGTTTTCAACCGGAAGTGGAGATCAACAAGAAATTTATCTATCAGCTGATGCAGGTTTTGGAAAAACTGCTTTTTCAAAATATCTTGCAATCACGTGGTGTCAAGCTCATTGCCACGATGAAAACTATGCCTGTTTTAAAGACGACGAGTTAAAGACGTTATTTGACTTTAAGTTCTTGTTTTTGGTTTTATTAAGAGACTGTACATCTGTTTGTAACATTGACGATATGATCGAACAGCAAATTACCAAGAAAATTCCTTCCTCTGCAACACTATATGAAGTTTTACGTAGAGAAAAATGCTTGATTATATTGGACGGTCTTGACGAATGGACTCACCCTGTAAATAGTTGTGGCGAAGTATCAGAAAAAATCCCACATCGTTATGTACGTGATAATTGTGTTATCCTAACGACAACCCGACCGTGGAAGCTTGGAGTCGCAAATCTCAAAACAAGTCAAATAAACAAAAAAGTAGAATTGGTTCAATTAAGTGCAGATTCTACGCGGAAACTTGAAGAAAATGCTATAAGGAAAATGACAGGTGTCCATAACGATAGAGTATTGAAGAGTAAAAGACAGGACTTTAATAAAGTGATACGTGACCGTCGCCTAGAGCACATGCAAGAAATTCCACTCCTCCTTATGTATATAGTATGCCTATGGTGTAACAACATTCCCATAGGAGAGTCAAAACATGAAATTTACACCAATATCATTGAATTTCTATTATCGAGAACGTCAAAGAAACACCCGGAAGTTCAACCATCTCGTGAATCGTCTGCCTGTGAAATTCCAGATTACTTCAAAAGTCATGAATTTTGTAAAAAGTTTTACAGCCTTATAACATCATTAGCAGAACTAGCTTACCAAACATTATTTAACAAAAACAGAGAAAACACGCTTGTATTTGATAGAACGGTTGCTGAAAAATATCTGAAAGCAGACCACATGAAATTAAGTCTTCTCTCAGGAATATTGTCAGAAAGTAGAAGTAAAACTTTAATCAAAGAAATTATCAGAGTATCGTTTTCCCACAAAACAGTGCAAGAATACTTTGCCGCCATATTTATAGGTTCTCAAAGTGACGCTCAGAAAACTATTGTAGAAAAATGCAGAAATATTCAAGACATTCTGGACATGTCAAAAATTTGTGAATTTATAAGTAAAATGAATGCTGACCTGATATGTGCAATTTCAAATGATTTTATGTCTGTGATAAATGAAGACGAGAAAACACGCGACTTTAGAACTAGGACAGATGACGAGTACTTAAAGTACATTACTCCATTGTATAACATACAGGAAATGTTCATGTCGTGTTTACAAGAAATGCCTATAAGTAAAAATATTCAATTATGTTTACAAGATTTCTTCATTGTCAGGAGCACCGTGCACAGTGGGCAGTTACAACATTGTTTGTTAAAACAAAATAAAACCAACATAAAATCACTTTATATAGACATCAGCTTGACTTCCAGCAGTTTATGTGAAATTATAGATTTATTCTTTCTCAAACATCTCAGACATATACAGAAGCTTCTCTATGGTGGTAACAGGAAAAAGGAAGCTGAGATCAATCTGATATTGTTTCCCAGTTTACAGTCCTTAACTTTGAGGTCGGGTACATGGACAAATGATGAAGAAATTCGGAGTGAAAACATGGCGCGATGTCAAAACTTACAATATTTATATATTGACAACTTCACATTATCTCACAAAATACTGGAAAAATTTCTCAATTTTATCTCCGGTCAAAAATCAATGAAAGAGTTGACATTGAATTGGTTAAACTGTAAAGAACATGGCCGCCGTGATTGTAAGAGATTGAACTTGGACTTGTCTCAACAATCAACTCTATCAAAGTTAGACTTGCAGCAATTACCTGGGAGGCTTCAATTAAATATATCAACACCGTCATTAGATGATGTTTGGTTGGATGACATCAGTCTAGATGAAACTTCATTGTTACTGTCACGTGACATGTTGAATATTGAACGTGTGGAGTTGTGTGGTATAGAAATGTCTGCAGTAAGTTTACAGAACTTTTTCACCGTGCTGGAAAATCTGCCGCAGTCAGTTACAGTAAAGATGAGACGCATTAAACCGGAAACAGAATATGACCGTGTTAGAGAAAATATTCGGAGTTCACAAATTTGTCATGTGATACACGACGGGGAGCTGTTAAAGTTCAAAACAATAAAACCAAGCAAAGAATACTGTAGACAAAAAAAAGCATTGTGAAATAAATTGAAGAAATTAATTCAATTATTTTAAATAATTAAAACAATTTTAATATGGACACTTAGAAACAAAATGGCGACTCTTCAATCTTTAATAAGGACATACATGTACTTCCGTTTTCAATTAATAAATTAAGTGACAATTGTTTATAAATAAAAACATTTAATTAATAGAAATAATTTAAGGAAGTTTTTACGGAATTTAATGGATATAAAAGTTGGATTAGGATATGGAAATATTTAACAGGTAAGTGATTTTATATTGAATATTTATTATTATTATTATTTTTTATATACATGCATATAAAAGAACTGAAATATATTATTAACAGTGAACAATACTCTTATTAACTTTTTCTTGAAAATATATTTGATATAAATAAATTAACTTTTTAATTAATATTTACCATGAATTTTTATTCCCGAAATAGATTTTTTTTTAATCAAAATAAAATATTTTTTAAACATAGTGCATGTAATTGTATACATAGGTGAACACAGTTTATTAATTAACCGTCTATTATCTCCTATACATTTTATTAATTTCAAAAATATTTAAAGATTGTTTTTCTTTTCTTATTTTCAGAAATATTCTCGTTAGATTTTTATTTTTTGTAACAATTTAATTGCCAGACTCTTTAAATTATTAATTACTTTTAAAAGTGTCTCCTTTAATAACATTAAATGCTGACCTGTCAACCAGTTTCCTTTAAACCATATAGTAGCCCTAGGGTCTAAACTGACTCAGTCTGGTGGTTGGATGGGGGAGCATAATTTTCTTCTTATAATTAAAAAAGTTATCTTTTCTAAATCAATCAATACTGTCTAGTTTACCTGTACCAAGTATGTTTAATTTAAAGTCCTTGGGTCAATGTTTGCCCAACGGAGGAGGGGGTGGGGGGTGTCTTAGATTTTCCTTAAATGTATATGGGTAACATTTTAGATAGTCTTCCCTTATACAATGAAGGTTTAATCTTAGATATTTGTCAAGACACATACTTTAGTGGAAATCAATCAAGTTTGTTAAATTATAGCTGTTGGATTAAATGGGGGGTCATGGATTTTGATTAACATATAAAACTTTAAAAAAATCATTTCAATTCACGAGGGCCTAAAGCTGAGGTGTTTTGCATGTGTTCCTCAAACAAGTTTATACAAATTATAGCTGGGGGTCAAAATTTCCCTGGTTTGCCGGGGGTGTAGATTGTCTTTATATGTATGTAGTAAACCAAATAGATATCTAATTCTCTAAAATCATAAAGGCTAAAGCTCCGATATTTTGCATGAAATATTGTTTTGTGGACCACTATTAGGTTTGTTCAAATTGTAGTCCGGAGGTCTCAATTGAACAGCCCCTGGGGTCTTAGATTTTTTTACATACGCGTATACATTTTTATAGTTAAGATTAAACTAATCAACTATAAAAACATCGAGATTAAAGCTTATGAACTATTGGCATGAACTATTGTCTTGTAAATTCTAGCAAGTTCAAATTATAGAATCAGGGTCTATATTGGCCCCACCCAAAAAATCATGGATTTTCCTTAAATGTTTATCAACCATTCCAAACGACCATTGTTATTTTAATACTTAGCAACCCTTAATTTCTATAGCAACTTATGACATAGATAATAACCATTAATTACTTTCCATAGCAACCACTGTTTTCAAAAGCAAACGTTAACTTTCCATTGCAACAAGTGAATGTCTTTCATAGCAACCATTGAACTTTCATAGCAACCATTGATTTCTATAACAAATTTTGACTTTACTTAGCAACCAGTGATTTCCATAGCAAAAAAAAGAGAAAAAGCCGAGCGATACAGGTCCGGCCTTGCGGTGACTTTTATCTTAAATGTTCAATATTTCAGATGCAAATATGAACTGCGTGAAAATTATCAGATTAAGATTAGAATCAATATCTGCTTTTCATTCATAACTTGTAAAATTAATTTCTCCATGACAGTTTTAGCCTTTATAATCAGGTGAGCGACATAAGGGTCATCATGACTCTCTTGTTCACAAACATTTGACTACATTAGAATAAAACAGTGTTCTGCAAAATTTCCCCATTAATAAGATCTGCGTTTATCTTGTGTCTTATTTCTCACTTCAGCGGACTTGGATCAAAATTTTTGAGATGCAGAATTAGGATTTATATAGTAATAGATTATTTCAAGCAACAAAAATACCACAGGTAAGCCTTAAATTATCTTTATGATTGACAAATCAATTAAATCCAATTAAGATAGTAAAATAAAATATAGAAGCCAGCTTTCATGCAAAAGACAATTGCTTCATTCAACCAGTTTATAAATGGACGATTTATAGGGAAATTGTTGAAAAAAATTGAAATATTACGCCACGTTTTGTAAGCCAAGTTTCAAAACTATCTGAGTCTAATACCTCTTAAGCAAAGTTTGGTACTATTTATCTTACGAAAGGTCCGTGGTTTACTCGGATATCAGCTTAGGCCAAATAGTTAAATTCACTTAGCTGACAGCAGGCCCGATGTTCTACTCAAATGTCACCTATTAAGCTCAGATGGCTTACAGTAGGACTGAGGTTTATACTGTGATGTCATCGCATGTGGTTCTACTAAGATGTCAGCTGGTGGCTAAATAATTAAATTCGGTTCGCTCACGGAAGGTTTGTGGTTCTACTCGGATACCAGTTTATATTCAGCTTGCTTGGGGAAGGTGTATTAGTCAATTCAGTTCCTTCACGGAAAGCCCGAGGTTCCCCTCTGAAATTGTCAGCTCATGCCTATATTATTCCATTAAGTTGGCTGACTCTACTCGGATATCAGCTCGTGCCTAAATAATTCAATTCAGTTTGCTTATATTCTACTTGTATACTAGCTTATATGCTTAAATAATTCTTTTCAGCTGGCCGGCGAAAGATGTATTATTTAATTCAATTTGCTAACGGAAGGTCTCTGGTTCTACTCGTATGTCAGGTCGGGGACTTATAGTCATCCATGTAAAGTGAAATTTAAATATATCATATTCAAATTTCTATCACTTCATGGCAACTATTTTTACAAAAGAGGATGTAAACATAATCACTTATACTTTATGTAATTTTTTCAATGAAGGTGACATGACTAAAGGCCCTTTAGGTTTGGTATATTTATCATGCTATATAATTTAATTTAAGAAAATATGTTTACACATGTCACTATAATAAATATCTTACTTTACTTTTATTTACTTTAGTTAACTTTACTTTGCTTCACCGTTCTTGACCAATTTAATTTTGTAAATGCTTACAAATAAACACAAGCCTATACATAATCTTAATCACCTAATTAATACAAAAATTATGTTGATTTACTCTGGCTGCTGAATCAGTTGACATCCAGGATTTTCTACCTGAAATTTCATAAAACACATATATTATTGCATGTATAATATATCTACACTGTTACACAATAGTATCATTTATTCCGTTTATCTTTTATTTTCTTCAGAAAATCAGCTTCAGTATTATCTACAGTTACAATCTTGATGAAAATGCTTCTACGAGAGTTCAATATAAAGACTAAACAACATATCTGAAAGAAAATTGTGAAAAAACAGTGCATCATGTATACCTTGTTCAAGCTTCTAGTGCCTGGCTGAAACGAAAACGGACCAGCAACTTTTGGCAAACCTGTTTTCTTCAAGAAGAACTTAAATCTAAACAAAAATTTCTAACCAAGGTCAGTAGAGCAAAAGGGGGGGGGGGGGAGGAGAAAAAAACCTCCTCCGTTGAGCAAAAAACCTCCTCCGTTGAGCAAAAAAACTCCTCCTTTGAGCGATAAAAACCCTCCTGCATGAAGCAAAAACCCTCCCTGTGTGGAGCAAATATTACTACGTTATGATACAATGACTATCGTGCGTGCGTGCGTATGTGTTCACGCAAAATGAAAGAGACTCGTTGCGTTTGGTTTGTACCAATCGCTTGATAGTTTCCATTCGGTTTTTTTCCATTTGCCGCTTTAAATATAGAGAATAATAGGTTGGTGCCGTGGATGGAGAAAGTTTATCTGGCGAGGCGGAGGAATTTATTGGGTGAACCAGATAAACTTTCTCCATCCACGGCACCAAACTATTATTCTATTTATCCTGTCACCGTTTTTTTTTAAGAATTTTATTAGGCAAACTACCTTAAATCACAATATAGGAAATGTTTCTATATAAACAAAAAAGGTCCGAAGCGTGCATTATTCTACAACAATGCATTCGCCGTTCTTATTATCTCCCTGTGTATTTTCACATTGAGGGTGCCATTTTGTTTGAAAAATGTGATAAATAAAAACATTTTTTTGTCGAATTTTGTTGTGAAAACTATCTAGAATGAAAGAAAATGGTCTAACTAAGAAAATGAATTCGAACACCAATATCTTTTATTCAGTCGTTAACGCTGTACAGACGTTTAAAGTATTGTTTACGTGACGTCACAATGTAGCGCCAAACAGCACGTGCAAAACAATCAAATCAAGTACGCTACTCTAATGTCGCAAACGAGTTAATTTTTATTTCGCTTGAAAAATTATAGAGTGAAATAAAATAAACAAACAAAGTTTTATCAACGTTTCCAAAATTCGTTATTCTACACACAGAGGATTTAACGACAGTTTTTATATTTTTTTCTTGAAAAGTAGTCCGGCAAACATGCATACCACGTGATCAAGTGCCGTAGATCAGTAAAAATATACGGCACCTTGTTATCGGGCCGAAATTGATACAAGTGACAGGATAAAGACACTTTTCAATCTAGGTCGTTCGTTCAGTCGGATATAAATGCGATCTTGCTTGCAAGTTGCTTCTATAAGATTACATCAGTGTGAAAATACAACATCATCAAAATGGATAGTGAAAAGGAATGGCACCAAGATTCCTGAAAGTCTGCGAGTGCCTCATAGTCAGTCGCAGACAAATAAAACGGATTCTAAAGAGTCCCTTGAAATCAAAAATATCATTATCTGCATTGTCACCAAAAATTCCTGAAAGTCTGCGAGTACCTCAGAAACTGTCGCAGACCACTGAAATGGGTTCTAAAGAGTCCATAGAAAGCAAAAATATCATTATCTACATTGACACCAAAATTTCTGAAAGTCCGCGAGTACCTCAGAAACTGTCGCAGACCACTGAAATGGATTCTAAAGAGTCCCTAGAAAGCAAAAATATCATTATCTGCATTGACACAAAAAAATCCTGAAAGTCTGCGAGTACCTCAGAAACTGTCGCAGACCAGTAAAATGGACTTTAGAAGGTCCCTAGCAGTCAAAACCGTCATTATCTGCATTGGCACAAAAAAAAATCTGAAAGTCTGCGACAGTGGCAGAATCAGTCGCAGACCTATTATTTTGACTCTGGAGAGTCCCTAGATGTAAAAAATGTCATAACTGCATTGGCACCAAAATACCTGAAAGTCTACGAGTGCCTCAGAATCAGTCGCAGACCAATTATTTTGGCTCTGGAGAGTCCATAGAAGTCAAAAATGTCATCATCTGCATTGTCACTAAAATTTTCTGCATTGTCACTAAAAATTCCTGAAAGTCTGCAACAGTGCCAGAATCAGTCGCAGACCAATTATTATGACTCTGGAGAGTACCTAGAAGTCAAAAATGTCATTATCTGCATTGGCACCAAAAAACTCCTGAAAGACTGCAATAGTGCCAGAATCAGTCGCAGACCAATTATTTTGACTCTGGAGAGTCCCTTAAAGTCAAAAATGTCATTATATCCTAAGGCACAAAAATGTACATATGTATATGTGTATAAATGAGGAGGAAATCGCATAGCTGCACTAACTTCTGGAAGTCCAGGCGAGTTTCTGCAAATGTCGCAGACTGTGGGGTTCGTACGTATTTTGCTGTATGAAGGAAAGAACCTACATAGTATATAAAACTGTCGTTAAATAGGAAATGTGTCATTGAGTTAAAAATGTTTTACACCCAACATAGAAACAGTACTGCAGTATTACGTAAATTTATTTTAAGTATATTTACACAACATAATGAAAGCACAATACAATCAGTCTTACAAAAAGATGCATCATTGAAAACCTCTAGCTTTAACACAAGGGCTGAAGTGTGAAAGGTAATTTGTCCATTTTACAATGTATTGTTTATTTGGTTCTTTTTTTCACATGCAACAACACTATCCGTTTCAGGTTTTACACAATCATTCGGAGTCTTCCTGTTGTTCCATAGCATCCTGTCCTTCTAGCTCTGGAATTTCGTTACTATTTAGAACCTTGTCAAATAAAAACTGCCTTTTGAGTATACCGTATTTCAAAGCTTCCTCCATTGTCTTACCAATCTGTATCAATCAACCTATTCACTGTCATTTAATAGATTTATAAATAGGATCTTTTTCATTGCTTCAAATAACACCACTTTACTATCAAAACTGTTTATTAGTGCTTTCCTGTAGTGCTTTTCATATTCCTGAAAGCCCTTTCCTTGGCTTCACTCAGACTGATGTCGGTATCATCCTTCATAAGCTCATTTACCATGGAGTCATACTGCGACTGGCACTTTTGAAACGCTTCATCTCCAATGTTGTCCCAAGGATCGGTCAGCAATGACAGATGCGTCATCTTCATTCTCGCTATGACTAGACTCATTGTCTTCTATGGGTGCAAAAATATCCTCTTTCACTGATACGTCTGACATCGCGTCCTCTTCTGAGTGGATGTTTGACATCATGTTTTCATTCGGGTCTTGTTCTGAATGCGCTGTTTTTTATGACGTAACATATTATCCTTTCTCACAAAATATTTCCAAACAAATACCGCACTGAAACATCGTCCTCACTCCTCAAAGTTTTTAAACAAGAATGAGGAGGAGTGAGTGAAGTCTTCAATTAAATACTTGTCCTAAAGATGCGATGTCGATTTTACCCGTGTTCTCTTTATGCTTTCTTTCGCTAGATGGCGGATCCTGTCTATGCTTTTTATTCTTTCTGCTTTTGTCACCAACTTTTGAATTCTGACGTTTGCGTTTTTCACTGGTAGGTTTTATTTCTTTCTGACCTATAATTGACAAATCTTTAGGTTAAGCTTGACGTCTGAGCATACTTTTAGCTATAGCGGTCATCTGTTCTGCTAGAAGTACCATTCGTATGTACATTTCAGATCGCGATGTTTTACTGTTTGGTCGTCCAGTCATTTTACTTGTCATCGCCACGTTTTCAAATATGTCCCCCTTTCAAAAGTCTACTATTTTTTCTTTTGTTGCTCCTCGCTGCGTATGAAATATATTCATTTTTACGAATGAGCGTTCATACTCTTCAAGAACCAAACGATGACTAAACTGAATAAGGTATGTCAGTCTCACTTTAGATAACATTTTCTACATTTGAAAGTCAGTAATTTTCTGGTTGGTTAGGTATTATATCAAACACTTTGCACTCTAAGCGTCTACTCTGCCAGTATTCACTCCTCACCATCCTCATGCCACTCCTTACATCCCTCATCTTTACTCCTCACCTTTCCCATGTTACTCTTTACCACCCTCATGCCACTCCTCACCTCCCTCATGTTACTCCTCACTTCCCTCATCTTTACTCCTCACCTTCCCCATGTTACTCCTAACCACCCTCATGCCACTCCACACCTCCCTAATGTTACTCCTCACATCCCTCATCTTTACTCCTCACCTCCTCCATGTTAATCCTCACCACCCTCATGCCACTCCTCCCCATCCCCATGTTACTCGTCACCACCCTCATGCCACTCCTCACCTCCGACAGGTTACTCCTCACCACCCTCATGCCACTTCTCACCTCCGACAGGTTACTCCTCACCACCCTCATGCCACTCTTCACCTCCCGATGTTACTCCTCAACACCCTCATGCCACTCCTCATCTCCCCATGTTTCTCCTCACCACCCTCATGCCACTCCTCATCTCCCCCATGTTTCTCCTCACCAACCTCATGCCACTCCTCACCTCCCCCATGTTAATCCTCACCACCCTCATGCCACTCCTCACCTCCTCCATGTTACTCCTCACCACTCCTCATGCCACTCCTCTCATCCCCCATGTTACTCTCTTGACTATACACAAGGTGATGAGGAGTAAAGATGAGGGAATTTTTATATGTTATTTTCTGTTACTTTCTTGCTCAGTTGATTTACTTTGTTGTTTAACTTTGTCTAGATAATCTACATGTGCTGATAACCTAATTGGTGATAAATATATTTTGCCAATGTTAATTGATATTAAGATATTACCTTAAAGGAAAACAATTTCAGATTAAATTTCAGTCAAACGTTCAATCTTCACCACTGGTTGCATTACCTGCAAACATAATAAATACCGATATCTTAATACTTAATAAAATTCATAAACATTTTTTTTTTAATTTTACTGTTTTAAATTTTATACTATCTCTCAAATTTTGATATAGTATAGAACATACTTTAAGTAAAAAAGTGCAGTTTAGATTGATTACCGTATATTAAAAATAGAAATGTTTCAATGGTTGTTGATTGAAATTCACCCTAGACATTCATTTGTAGAAAAGTCTGCAATAGTGGTTCTGCTATAATTTTATAGCTTCTTATTTGGTTTGAGTTGAGGATTCAAACCGTACTGCTGACCAGTAAAATGATTGTTTAATCTGAATAATGATAATTGATCATTCCCATGAATCATGTGATATAAATATTAATCTATTGAAGGAAATACCTACTTCTTTTCAAAATTAGTCGTCAGATCCAATAAAGTAGCCACTTTGTCTAGCAGGATGCCCTGCTTATGCAAAAGATAGTTGCGCTGCAGAGAGAAAATATCAGAGTATTTAGAGAGAATAAAGCTATTCTAATAGTTGAAACGAAAATTCGATGGTTAACTTAATAACTCCAAGTTTGAAGTAATTTTTTTAGTAGTGACAGAGACATTTCAATATGCCAAAGTTTTTATCACAAGTTATGCACACAGACGACATAATCATATTAACTTTTCGTTGAAAACAGCATTGCCGATATGTAGCGAAGATAGATAATAAAGACCTTTACACTTCTATCACATAGGTAAATATTGAAGTGAATATTAAGTTACCTGATTGCGGTTTTCCTCCAATATATATATCAGTTCTTGGGTTGTTTTTGTTCCAATTGTTGTTTACACAAAAACAGCTCGTTCCTTGTGGCCATTAGTTGAATTTCGAGAGTTCGCATCTGAATGAAGAAATAAGAAATCATTATCTAATTATTTCAGTATAAACACGGATGTTTCTGATAAATTTGAAATCTAGAATCAACTTTTAAAGTGATAATTTAACAGCTAACATTTATCAGAGAGTTAATAGTATGTAAAATAAATTACATAACAAACCTGCTGTCGTAATTGTTGGTTTCTTTCGCTAAATTCCCAATTCTCTATTTGGAGCGCATGGTTTGTCCTCTCCAATGATTTTTGTTATTTTTTTCTTCCATAGTAATGTTAATCAATTGATTAACAGCCATTTTTTTTATTTTAGAAATTCCGTACCACTGAACCAAACATGGAAATTAACTTTTAACGCCTTAAGTAGCGTTTAAAAACAACAACATTTCCTTCTACATTCAAAATATTTCCTTTTTTCACTTAGTGCTTTCATTTAAGTTTCCGCAAAAATGTTTCCTCATCAAAAAGTTTCCTCAAAATGTTTCCTAACTCTCGTAGCGTCCTCATTTTGGCTCTACTGGTAAACGCCTAGCACCCCTAGTTTTTTTGCGTGAACACATACGCACGCACGCACGCACGATAGTCATTGTATCAAAACGTAGTAATATTAAGGTTCTTTGCTCGACGGAGGAGGTTTTTTGCTCACGGAGGAGGGTTTTTTTCTCCCCCTCCCCTTTGCTCTACTAAGGTCGCTGTCAAATATTTAAGAGTTCCTTCAGAAATTCTTGTTTGTGAACTACTTTTATACTTTTAGAAACAAAATGAAACTTGTAAAAAAATGCTTGTTATTAAAGTGGATTGGCCTACAGTGGGCACAACTATTGATAAGAACATATTAGATGTGTCTTTTGGGTATTCTTATAAAATTTTACTGAAAACAAGAATGTTGATAGAGTTCTAAAGACATTTAGGTTGAACACAATGAATATATATGGTGAGTTATAATATTTTGTTCTAAAACACTTATTATTACATGCTATATACATGTACTTATATGTCATATCTAACACTTACCAACAACACCCATATACAATTCTTTGGTGGTTTACATTAACATATCATACTAAATACTTTCAACATTTATTTTTGGCACTTATAAATCTTACATTATAGACCAATTCACTTTAAAGATAATAACAATAATGATTGAAGCACCATGCCTCCAGATTCATGCTGATTTTCATTAACATTTTGAAAATGTATTTAAAACTATGATATTGTGAAGTGAAGAAATGAAATAATTTATACATTGCAAATGACACTTAACATCCACGTTAATAACAGAAATGAGGACTAAATATGCAATAAATAGGTCTTAAATTCTACGTTAGTTACGCAGTAGAAATATGTACCGTAGTAAGTACTGCAAAATCCGTCATAACATGGAACATTATTACTTGAATCCTGAATATTTTTATTTTCTAAAAGTCTTAGTACATTTTTCTCAAGTTTGATTTTCTTGAACCATTTTTGTTCATCTGGAGAAATGTAGCTGTAAAATTGTTTTTCTTTTATTTATTTAGATATACATATAACATTATGTTCTGCAATGTTAGAGTGAAATAGTTTAGCATATATTGCATGATGACTAATTGTAAAGAAAGCAAATAATATTTGAATTCTGTACAATAGTTTAAAGGGAGATACATTTAAAATTTTCATTTATTATTCTGTAATTGCCCTAAAAAAAATACACTAGGTAGTCACAGGAACAAATCTTTTCTCATTATAAAGTATTAAATGATGGTTTTCTAACCTGACCCACCTGGGTCAGGTATGAGCGTTAAGATTTCACATTAATTGTCACAGTGAACGTTGGCAACTTTAAAGAACATATCAAATAAATTACTTAGACTTGTTTCAATCATAAAATATCCACAATATCTGTTGTTGTAACTTCCAGGGTTTGTACATGTCACAAAACTTGTTTTAAAACTACTCTGGGATTCTGTCGGCTTCTAAATTTCTTTCAACGTATAAAGATATATTTACGCTTCAAACCCGAAATATGTAGAATTAAATGCAGAAAATCATGCTAGGATTTAAAAAAAATGCCACTTTAGCGTGATTTGAGTTCATAAGATCATTTTGATATTTTTGTCATTAATTTGTAGGACCCTTTAATTTTGATAAATGCATAAAATTATATGACAAATAGGAAATTTAAAATATTGCTGAACAGCTATAAACGAATGAGAATAAAGAGAAATAGTGTGTAATTGTTGCATTTTGTTATTGGTTATATCTTAAATAAGATAAAATTTATCATTAATGATAAAAATTTAACAAGTTTTATGACCTAGATAAAACGGCGGTAGTGTAAATATAGATTTCTAACCGAAGCTTTCTTCATTAAGTTTACTTATGTCCATACTTTAAAGAAAATACAAACCCTTATTGGTTGTGTCATATGTGTTTATCAATTTTAAGTTGATCTGTATATTTGTACATAATATATTAATGTATTGAATATCCATGCTCTAGTCAAATTTAATGTTGTTTTATTTTCCGCTCATGTATATGCAGATGTGTATAGTTATCTATAAGGTCTTACCATTTTTTGTGTTTGAGTAACTGTGTATCTGATTGTCAAACAAGTATGTTTATTTGCATGTACATAGTTTATATTCAGTGATCAGAAAATGACATGTATATAACTTACCTATGTATATGTAATAAAGAAAGTTACATACATTCATACATTCATGTAACACAATAAGGATACATCCAGAAGGATGGGATATTATCATGCTACTTTGACGTGAAAAATGGCGAATTAGGGTCATCAAGAGATGTGTTTTTTGTATATGTATATAGTTTTCTTAGTATGGTTTTGTATAATATACAAAGATAAGTATTTTTGTATTTTGTGTACGTATTCAATATAGCACCTGTTCTCTAAAACCACAATCATATCAGTAATTATACACTCATACAACAAAGTTGTAAAGAAAGTAATTATTTAAGAATCACCTTAGTTTTCCTTTGGCCTTTTCATATTTAGTTTTGTCCCCCAGGTTTATTTTTGAAGTGTGGAAGTTAAGAACTTGAAAATTCATAGATAAATAAATCTCATTGAACTTTAAAAAACCATACCCGCTTATAATACATTTTAGACTTAAAGCCCTTTAAAGTTTGCAATGCTTAATTGTTGTTTCGAACCATTGAGGTAAATTGCTGTTTTGTGCACATTTTTAGCGTTATTGTCCATCAGGCATTGTAAATTTACATATTTTATTTATTGCCGGGACACAACTCGTACACATTTCAATGCATCTACATGAAACGTTTTTGGTAGAAATATCTTATTGAGGTATATGCCGTATGTAAATTTTGTAGTTATTTACCTTTTAAAAAGTTTATACTAAATTTGTGTGTAGAGCATACATTAAAAGGCACATTATGCCTCAGAGATCTGTTTTTATTAAATTCTTTAGAAATATCAAACATGTGTTTAATAATGTTTTTACAATAGTACAGTCCCTGAGGACCTTTTGTGTGCAAAAAAGGTCCATGGATAAATATTATACCAATGTAAAGCTAAATGTTTGAAGTTCACAAAAATTTTGGGTAGACATGTCAAATCATGGTACGTTTTGAGAAATCCAAGATGGCCGCCAAGATGGCCGCCAAATTATTGAAAAATGGCTAATATGTATTTTATCTGATAAAATTAGTTTTCTTTTGTATTTATTTTAAAAATGATATAAGAACTTCACATCCTGTTGGAACAATATGAAAATGGAGGCATTTCCATTATTTTTTCATATTCTCTAAATTTCATAGATAAATTTGCTAAAAAATGCATAAAAAAATTATCAAAAATTGATATGGGGCTGACATTTTTTCCTACCAGCTAAGGCATAGCGGTGTAAATGAATATTTTTACCATATACTACAAAGACTTGAACAATATCATACTAATATCACCCTTATTTTTATCTTCATTGTAAAAGAATGTGGATTCTGATATTCTTAAAGTGGGTGGGGTAACGAAAATTAAATCTCAGTATATTTTGATAACTGGTTTGTTATGAAAATTAAAACTATGAATAGTCAACATGTATTGCACTTTGGCATGTACCTTGAGTTATAAATAATTAAGAAACTTAGACTGATATTTTGTTTATCAATATTCAACATGTTCTGTTGCCATGGCAACGGAGAAGTAAAATGAAAGACACACCTAAAACGTATGACACTTTCAACTTTTAGCATTTTAAGCATGTTGATAAGAATGACACAGACTTAAAAATAAATAATCGTTGCACAATGCCGTGTTAACAAATTGAAAAAATGTAACATTAAAAGAAGTCACATTTATTTCTAGCAAATTATCAACACAGATAACAGCTGACATTTTGAAATTAGATGAATAAATTTATTTCAAGCATTTGCATCATGCATTTGCTTTTTTCAAACTGCTTTACATAGAAAAAGGTCATGTAAAATTTGCATGTTGTTATGTTTATAGTGATAATAATAAGGTCTTAAGGTAGAAATGTATACAAACATTATCAAATGTTTGAAACTGTACATAGGGTAAACATTTAAGACTTTGTAGCTAAAACGAGAATAAGTAGGTCACTGGTTCAAATTCTAGGTCAACCAATATCAAATTTTAATGACAATCGAATTTATTGTTGAGTTCAAACTTTTTGGTTGTAGCTTGTATTATGAAACTCTAACTTGCATTAAATTAAATACTTGGTCAACTGATCTCAGTGTATAATTCTGCATCTGGAATTTTACAATCAAAATACAAAGAGATCACTAGAACAGATTAAGGTCAGCTGGCATGTCTTATTGTGTCTGTCAATATCCAAATTTCTTTAGCTTCAAAAAAAAAAAGAAAGTAGGTCACGAGGTCTTAAATTCTAGGTCACCTTATACCAGTGGGCCATGATTTGAACAATCAAAAAAGAACACAAGGCAATTCTTCCAACCAAATGGTCTTGCATTGTGGTTTCTGACATAAAGAGTTTTTTATATAAAAAGTTCGGGGGCCATTTTTATGCATATAGTGGCCGGGCGTGTGTCCAAAATAGAGAGAAATAAGAATCCCTAAAGATAGGCAAAAAAGGCAAAATTGAAAATGTTGCAGGCTCGGTTTGCTTGAGCTAGTCGGGGGAGCATCATCCGGTTCAACCGGCTCTTGTTTTAATCTAGACTCATGATCATTATTTGATGCCTGCAAACTTAGCACTTTACGGAGAGTGTCAGATGTGAAGTCCAGGCGTCTCTTGTTCCACAGACAACAATTGATCTCGGACATTGAGTTTTACGGTCATTTGTCTGTCAAAAAAGTTAGTACCGTAGCTTAGTAGAAATTGGTCATTACTCTTCTGGTTATTTATCCATGAAAGTCAGATAGTTTTACCGACCTTCAAGCTATCAACAAAGAAGTGTTGAAATTGGCGTATAACCCAGGCCCGGCCCTATCATGATTTGAAGAAACATGGTAAAAGTCTTCTAGAAATTATTTCACATGCTCTAAACAATTGGGTTAAAGGGATGATTTTATAAAGGATTTTATATATAAGTGAGACTATGTAAATTTATTGACCCTTGGGAAGGTAATTATAATCAAACGGATCATGACTTAACCAAGCTTAGTAGTTGTGTATTATATCGTGACATAAATTGATATGGTCATAGAATGAATGCTTCACACTAAAATATCAAAGCATTTTATTTATGGAGAAGTTTTCAAAGCCTTTTCTTTATAACACAAAGTAAAATGACTCCTGGGTTAGTCAACTTTGACTAGATTGTCAAGATTTGAAAAATAAATTAAGGTCTTTTTGACAATTCTTTTAACCCAAAATCTAAGATCTGGGCAATTGGTTTTGGAAAAAATATGATTGTAAAAAGTTTTCCTGTGTCTCCATATGAAATAAGTTGACCCTAGGGGTGGGTTAAATTTTCATTTGAATAAATTTTGTACTGGTCTATACAAGGCTACAACAGAAATAATTAGCTATAGGCATCGGTTTGGGAGAAGTATTTAAGCTTTTCCTATATGTAAAACGAAGTGACCCCTGGCATAAATGAATTTGACCACAATGTCGTGATTTAAGCAAATTTAATAGTATTCTATACCAGGTTCTGTAGTTATGGAGATGATTATTTTCACGGTTTTCCTATATTTACACTGTGTAAACAAAAGTTTACTCAGGGGCTTCGCAAGGAACATGAATGTGTACTTCTTGACCTTTTACCAACCATGACCTTGATGTTGTGTCATGCATATCATAAGCACATAGTCTCACGATGGTGATTATTTGTGCCAAGTTATTTAAAATCTTCCATTAGGTCAAAAAGTTATGGAAAACATATAACCTTGACCTTGGTTGCAGCAACCTGGATGTTGAGGTCTGTAGATTGTGTCGTGGTGGGGATCATTTGTGCTAAGTATTTTAAAACCTTTGAATTGTCAATAAGTTATAGAGCGGACATGAAAAAAAAGAAAGATGTTTTTACATCGGACCGTTGAGTATGACCCTGACCTTCAGGGCTGTGACTTGATTATTGTGCTCTGCCAATGATGTAATAATGTTGTTCATTTCTGCCAAGTTATCTTAAAAACATTTCGATGTTTAAAAGTTAGAGACAGACACGAAATGTAGACTTTCTAACATATGACCTGTAAGTATGACCCTGACCTTTAGGGTAGCAATTCAATTATTGCGATCTGCACATCGTCTCATAATGGTGATCAATTGTGCCAAGCTATTTAAACAAAATTTCATAGGTTTAAAAGTTATGGAGGGGACACGAAATGTAGATTTTTATACATTTGACCTTGACCTTTGGTGTAGCAACCCAATTTTTGCGTTCTGCACATGTTCTTATACTGGTTATCAATTGTGCCAAGATATTTTTTTAAAAATTTCAGCGGTTAAATGTTGGAGCGGACAAGAAATGTAGACTTTTAAACATTTGACTTTAAAGTGTGACCTTGACCTTTTGGGGAGCAACCCAATTATTGCGCACTGCACGTCGTGTCATAATGGTGATCCGTTGTGCAAAGTTATTTCAAAACTTTTCAGCATTAAAAAAGTTATGGAGCGGACACGAAATGTAGACTTTTTATTATTAAATGAAGACTTTTAACATTTGACCTTAAAGTGTGACATTGACCTTGGGAGTAGTAACCCAATTATTGCGCTCTGCATATTGTTTTATTATGGTGATCACTTGCACCAAATTATTTCAAAAAAATTTCAGGGGTTAAAAAGTTATGGAGCGAACACGAAAGTTTTACAGACGGACGAACTGACAGACGGAGGCCATTCCTATATTCCCCTTTCCGCTACGCGGAAGGTGATAAACAATGTTGGCATAGTCCCATCTGAAAAAGCCATACGTATTAAAGCTCAAGATCTTTTTATTTATTTCCAGGAATATTTGAAAACATTACACATTGTCAGTTCTATTTTTTACTTCTGTGACTAAGATATACAATAATCCGATTTATGCAAAAAACAACAACAAAACAAACTTTCTGTCAAATTTTATCAAATATAGCCTATTTTACGTCACATCAACACTTTAGCGACTTTTCTGCTTTACTGAGGAAGACCTTAATATGTTTCCCTCCGTGCATTATTTCATAATATTGACACCTTCTGGTCATCTTTTAAGGCAAATCAGAATTACAAAGTCTATAAAAAAAGTGAAATTTGGCTGATTCAAATAAAAAAAACAACATTAAAATTGTTTGTAAAATAAAGAAATCAAAGTCATATGTTTATCCTGATTCCAAATTCAAATATGTCCTAAACTTAATCTTAATTTGGAACACACTAGTGTTCATGTGCATTACATGCTACCGAACAATTTGAGAAATGCAGTCTTTCCTCATCTCCAATTACATTAAGACTGCACTTTTATAATGACTTATTTAAAACAGAAAGCTTATATGAATTTTGGATACGTTCAGCCGCCGGTTACTCCACATGATTTATTGATATTTATTGATGATGAGAAAATAACGAAACTGTAACAGTTGATATGATTACCAAAGTCTTTGAGATTTTATTTGAATGCTTACATGTATATCAGTTATAGCTTATTACTACGTGACGACAGTTTACATACTTTTTTGTGTGAGTGGAACGAAAATCGCTCCCAAAGTTTTACAAACACATATTTTTCTTATAACTGGTAAAAAACGGTCGAAAACAAAAGCAAAATCTATCATTACACCAAATTTATTAAGTGCCTTTCTGATATATATATAACATGTTTAAATGCGTTAAAGTCAACACATTTATATCATAGTTATAAACATTAAGAAAGAATACTCGACATTAAATAAAATTTTAACAATTATACAAATCTAGATATGACTATGTAAAACTATCTGCATATAAACATACTATTAAATTTTTTTCTACGTGATTTATAATAATATTATGAAACAGACCGCCATCTACTTAAATAGTCACATATTTCTAAAGAACGAAATGAGGCTGCAGTAACAAAACTCATATTGTTTACATATCGGAATTACTTATATTGTATAATTAATTTGAGACTTTTAAGTTTTAGTTTTGTGTACATTCTTCTGTAGCTTGTTCTTAATGTATACAGGAGTTTGTCCCTATACTGTATCCGATTTTCAATAGGTAAACAATGGAGAATCTATACAACGTTTTTATGTGTTTAAATGGAGGGGTTGTTTTTGGTAATAAGACAAGATGCCATTTGATGAACAGTCCGGAGTTTGTTGATGATGGTTTAAGACATACTGACCATATAACAAAGCATAAGGTGGTGTGACCTGTAGGTCACAAAATTATTTATAAAGAATTTTGAGGCAACGGTGGAATATGGCCTACTAGTATTTGTTTTGCGTAGCAAGACATCTATACGTACAGGATTTATAATTTATGCTACTCTATAGTTTTTTAGAATAGAAGAAAGTGTCAAATTTCTAACACAAAATGGTGACTTTATCCATGTTTCTCCAACTGTTAAAATATTTATCAGCTGGGCTTGTAATGCATTAAGATGAGAACACAATCATTTAGGTTTTTCAGATGGATCCATGGCACATTATCTTGAGACCTTCTTCATCACAACATATTGACATATTGTCTATTCCTTCTTATCACATTTGATCTGTGGGATTTTTTTTGCTTTATTTGTTATCTATTATTATAATTTAATGACCAATTAATGAAGAATGTTAAAAAGTTTTTTTTTCTCAAATCCGTCCAAACATCAAGCATAAATTTTATTTTTCAATATAACTCTGAGTAGATTTCATTATTATCTTTTACCTCTAACACTTTAAGCGTTTTTTTGTTACAGTAACTGTTCAGCAAAATGTTACCGATGTTTTAATTCAAATTTGTGTTATTTTATGGAAAGTAAATGTATTGAAATTTGAAATGATTTTTTTATGTTTCAAATGTATCCAACTCTGAATTCTGTAATGCATAATCATGACATTAACTTCTACAACATGCTTGAAATTATAAAACTGAAAGCCTCATACGTTTCCGGGTTTTTCTCATTTTACCACTTTGTTGCCATGGCAACAGAACCAATTAATGTTGTTGGTAGAATGCAAATCTACCTTTAAAAAGAATTAAAGACTTTAGAACATTTCAAAATGTAATCTTGTTGGTTATTCTTAGTCTTAATAATCGTTATATATCAGTTCACTAGAAATTGGGACTCAATTTCCGAGTACCCCACCCACTTTAGGAATGTCAGAATTCACATTCTTACACAATAAAAATAAAATAAGGGTACAATTAGTAAGTTGTTGATCAGGTCTTTGTAATATATGGTAAAAATATTCATTTTCACAACTATGCCTCGACTGATAGGAAAAAATGCCAGCCCCATGTCGATTTTTGATACTTTTTCATGCTTTTTTAGCAAAATTTCTCTATGAAAACAAGAGTATATGTATAAGAAAATGAAAAAAAGACCCTTTTTCATATTGTTCCAATAGGATGTGAAGTTTCAACATCACCTGTACCAAAATAAATACAAAAAAGAACTAATTTATCATATAAATTGCGTATTAGCCATTTTTCAATAATTTGGCGGCCATCTTGTCGGCCATCTTGGATTTCTCAAAACGTACCATGATTTGACATGTCTACCCAAAATTTTTGTAAACTTCAAACATTTAGCTTTACATTGGTATAACATTTATCCATGGACCTTTTTTGCACACAAAAGGTCCTCAGGGACTGTACTACAATGGATTTAGAACATGTTAGATGATTTTAAAACAGCTGGGGAATGTAACGCTGAATGTGCAGTAATATGTCGTAAAGTTAGCAAAATGTTAACTAAAGTAGTACAATTATTTTGACTTTCATACAAAATAATAATGCATTACAATTATACCAATTACCTACAAAGCAAATCGAGCAAAGATAAGTCACTTTTATGGTAAATGAGTACTTTTTTTTGAAATTGTACACTAAAAACAAAGTTTTGAGAATTGATATAGTAATGAGAAAATTTTATAATGATTTTATTTTCAAAAGTTGGTGAAATGTTGGTGAAAGACACATTATACATCAGAAATGCTATCTTTTTATTTCTTATTTTCACCAATCTGATATTCACAACAGACTTGACCTTTTTACAAGTCTTAGAAAATGTAAGAATTATGATATTACTATTTTATTGTTTGACATGTTATTTAGTAAAGGGGGATAAATATGAAAAAGTACATTTTGTTTTATATATTCTAACGATCATACTGTCAGTACTGATTGCAAGTATGATGTTTACAGAAATCTTATTTTTTATAAATTGATGTTCTAAACATGTATGTAGATTTTATTATAGTTCATATATTTAATAAAAATAAAATTGTGAAACAACATTGATGTTTTAGTTATCATATACAAATATATATGTACGTAAATCAGTTTCGTTGTAAGGAAACTTGGCGTCTGTAGCTGTACACAATTATCCTGGATGTTGTGTTCTATTGGGGAAATAATCATAAAGTAGCACCAGTACTGGTAAGTCCAGGAATAAAGAGTACACACATGATTGAACATGACAAGTTTCTTCACAATCTAAACAAGTTGGACTGGTCGTATTGTACAGATGCAAATTGTTGAAAAGCAATTATTAAGGTGGCTTTATTATGAAGGTACATGAACGAAAAGGATAAATACCTTTTGATTGATGTTGTCTAGAAAAAAAAGCAAAACCAAAAGAAAAAACTATGCAAGATTATTTAGATAAACAAATCAAATTCTGTCCACTTGATAAAGGTTATAACCTATAATGACACTTCTAGATTAAACAAAACCTAGCCGCATTATAAAAAGCTTGAAAAAGGGTAGTTCATTCCCGGAAACTGAAGTTTTTTTTTGATACAATTACATGTTCCGATGTTATTGTGTGTTCTTCTACATAACAGCAGAGAAAAATATCGTGGAAACGATTATTACTGCATAACTAATCAAAGGCCATAACTCTTTGATGAAGGGTCTGACAGGAGCAAGGCAACAATATGCGAATCTCCTCTCCCATACACTTTTATTGAATTTCTACCAGTACTTGCAGAGAAATAGCAGGGAAACGATTATTGCTCATTATGTATACTACATAACAAATCAAGAGCCATAACCGTATTGATGGTTCCCATAAAGTTTCGTTGAATTTCAGCCGGTAATTGCAGAGAACTAGCGCTGAAACGAAATTCGGACGGATAGATGGAAAGCACCTATATAAAAGAACCAAAACAAGCAATCTGACCACATAGTGAAAGTACAAAACATTTTTTACAATAGATGCATTGTGTTGCTATCGTAATATCCTGGAAACAATATGCAACCTCGTAGAAAACAAGAACGAGATATTGATATATTTGGAATGAGTTATTATCTCGTGGCCACAATATATTATGTCGTTTTTCCCCTGTGTAACCGTTCTATACAGGTACAAAATGTTTCAGGAAACATGGATAGTGTGAATCCATTATATGCCCTCACGAGTTATTCCCCTTCATTACTTGATAGTAACATGTTCCGCTCAAACACTTTTACTAAATTATAAATATGTTTAATTTATAGTGTTCTCGACATAAAGAATATTTCGCTTAATGATAACAAGATAATGCAATGATGTGGCTGACTTTGTAATATATCTCGGACAAGTTTAGAGTCTGTTTAAATCACTAAATGAATTAACAAAACTGAATTAAATGTAATTGTTGCTTTTTTAGCTCACCTGAGCATGCTCAGGGTGAGCTTTTAGGATTGATGATTGTCCGTCGTCCGTCCACATTAAGTTGTTAACACTCTAGCTGTCACATTTTTCCCTCAATCATCATCAAACTTGGTCAGGATGCTTGTCTAGGTGATAGCTCGGATGACTTCGAACATGAGTCATCTCGGATGAAAAACTAGGTCACCGGAGCTAAAAAAAGAAAAACTTTGTTAACACTCTAGCGGTCATATTTTTGCCTCAATCATCATCAAAGTTGGTCAGAATGCTTGTCAAGGTGATAGCTTGGATGAGTTCGAACATGGGTCATCTCGGATGAAAAGCTAGGTCACCGGAGCTAAAAAAAGAAAAACTTGCTTGTTATCACTCTAGCGGTCACATTTTTGCCTCAATCATCATCAATCTTGGTCAGGATGCTTGTCTAGATGATAGCTTGGATGAGTTCGAACATGGGTCATCTCGGATGAAAAGCTAGGTCACAGGAGCTAAAAATAGAAAAATCTTGTTAACACTCTAGCGGTCACATTTTTGCCTCAATTATCATCAAGCTTGGTCAAGATACTTATCTAGGTGATAGCTTGGATGAGTTTGAACATGGGTCATCTCGGATGAAAAACTAGGTCAAAAAAGCTAAAAATAGAAAAAACCTTATTAACACTAGCGATCACATTTTTGCCTCAATCATCATAAAACTTGGTCAAGATGCTTGTCTAGATGATAGCTTGGATGAGTTCGAACATGGGTCATCTCGGATGAAAAACTAGGTCACATGAGCTAAAAATAGAAAAATCTTGTTAACACTCTAGTGGCTAATGTTTTGATTCAAATATCCTGTTAATTGGTCTGAAAGTTTGTTTTGATGATTTCTAAGTCAAGTATGAACATGGGTCATCTCGGATGAAAAACTAGGTCACACCGCCCAAATATGGAAAAACCTTGTAAACACTCTAGTGGTCACATTTTTGACTCAATTATCATCAAACTTGGTCAGGATGCTTGTCTAGGTAATTGCTTGGATGAGTTTGAAATCGCATGTGAAACTAGGTCACCGGAGCTAAAAATAGAAAAATCTTGTTAACACTCTAGTTGCTACTGTTTTGATCCAAGTATCATGGAAATTGGTCTGAAAGTTTGTTTTGATGATTTCTAGGTCAAGTTTGAATATGGGTCACCTGGGTAAAAAAACTAGGTCACACTGCTCAAATATGGATAATCCTTGTTAACACTGTAGTGGTCACATTTTTGACTCACCTGTCATGAAACTTTGTCAGAATGCTTGTCTAGGTAATTGTTCGGATGAGTTTGATGGGTCAGGTGAGCGATCTAGGGCCGTGTTTTTCGAGACATTTATAATCGATACAGGAAAACAAAAATGAAGCAAGAAAAGAAAATAAACAATGCACAATAACTCAAAACCCATGGAGTAGAGTACCGCACTTCACTTCATCTAAATGAGATCTATCATCCTATGAAGTTTCATGTCCAGAGCTTGTATAGTTTAGGAGAAATGGCCCGGACAAACTGAAATATGAAAATTAATAAAGGGAAATAACTACAAAATGAAAAAATGCAGAGTTCCAGTTATTGTGCAATGCACTCTTCCTTATTAAGATCTATCATCCTATAAGGTTTCAAGTCCATAGCTTTCATAGGTTAGGAGAAATGGCCAAACAAAAATAAAGTATTGAAATTAACAAAGGGCAATAATTCAAAAAATAAGAAGTGCAGAGTACCGGTTTTTAAACATTGCACTTTATCTCAATCAGAGAGGTAATAACTAAAAAATAAAAACATATTTTCTAATACTAGAATATTACACATCACTTACTTCATTCAATTGATAAAATGCTAATTCACTTCTATATATTCTATTAACTGAATAATAATCGTAATCGTAAAATTGAACTATTAAAATATGATTTCATTACGTACAGCAATATGTTTGCATTTTTTGTGAATATAATGCCAAGTGATCAATTAAGCCAGTATACATGTAATTATATTATGTACAAAATTTATCGGAGTTACAAAAATCTTTCGTCGATATTGCTATAAGATTTATTAATAAGAAGTAAAACATTTTGTAAAGTTTCAAAAGATATGTACTAGAATATAAGAAATAAGCTCTGTTTAAATATACTGAATAAGATGCATTTATTGTAACGTATTATCGTAATATTGCTTGTCTATTTACTTGATGCTCATATTGGCGAATACTCTATATTAATAATATATGTCATATGTTACGGTTCGGACCGGAATATCCGTCCCGAGGTGACCCGCCCATTGGGCGGTAACGAGGCTTGCTGAGTTACCGCCCATGGGCGGGTTACCGAGGGACGGATATTCCGATCCGAACCGCAAACATATGTCAGATATTCTTTCTTGCATATTCAACAATATTCGATTATAATTTAAATTCTTTATATTTATTTTCAACGGAAATTTATATCGTTAAAGCCGTAACTATTTTCTTACAACAGCGTATGAAAATGCAACGGTAAAATGGCGTCATCCTAAGCGTGCCATTGAACAGCACGCGACTCATCTGGCACCCGCATGCCAGATGAAATTTCCGGCATGGGTAAAACACACGGAAACGCAAGTCTGCTATGCAAGAAATTACATTCGACAACAAAATAGTTCAGTTGTATTTATGATTCAAACTTTTCTTATATGCTCACTTACATTGCTCATATATTTTACACTTTGTTCGTGTTTCACGCATCATATTCTGATAACAGTAGTCATAGAATAACAGGAAGTCATAATTTGTCGCAAAAATGCTTGGCTGCAAGGATCCAAATACTATAATACTACATGATAGTAAAAAGTAAAATATAATATACATTTATTGTATAAAAAGGAAACATCAAATGTAAGTAGAAAAACACCTTACAGCTACTGACATATCTATCCACTATTTTAAAACAACAAAACAATTCTCAATAAATGGGTATAATCGAGTTCCGGCGAAGAGAACTAACTATTCTAAAAAGTTGGTGTCCCTCGACAGAAATTAAGTATAAAACATGTAGATGAAAATTGCAAACTCAGTTGTATCAAGCCTCGTCATGAGAAATGATTGATAACGCAAGATCCTTAACACCTCAACCATTGGCAAACGATATTAAATCTCAACACAGGACTGACCTACCTTTAATACATATGATGTTATCAATGGTTGCATGTACAGAAAAAAAAATTCATTATATTGTAAATGCAGTATTTAGTCCCATTGTCTTATAATATA
This sequence comes from Ruditapes philippinarum, assembly GCF_026571515.1. NCBI lineage: Eukaryota > Metazoa > Mollusca > Bivalvia > Venerida > Veneridae > Ruditapes > Ruditapes philippinarum. The sequence goes on from NW_026854051.1 coordinate 89,686, forward strand.
TTTTAAATATATTTAAATCTTTCATGACTATTCCCCTTTCACATCAGTTTCTTTAAGAAAAGATTAAATTGCACTTGATCAATTTTCCGGACAGCAAATGCTAATTAGCTAACAAAAGTATGCTAGCGACAGCAGTAAAAGTTGAGATAGATAACATATTGAAATCAACCAGGAGGTAAATAAACGTGATATCTGTCAATCAAGGCACATACTTGCAAACAGAAAGGTAAATCTAACACGCTGTTTTGTTTGTGGTCTCAAAAAGTACCGACATTGCATCAAAGATCAGTTTTTAACAACCTATGTCACATGCTCTTAATAATAATGCTAATAATTAACGTGGTAAGACTTTGAATCGTTTTTAGGCTTTGCTGCACATTCATTAATGCAGTTTAGATATTTTGTAGCGCATTGGCCCTGACAATCAACTTCATTTTTTCCTTTGGCTAGATTTTGATGGATGTACACGTGACAAAAATTTTCACACATGCTCAGAGTTTTGTCAATGTCTTTGCAGCTCCAATCGCAAGTTTGTCTTTCATTCTCGAACTGAAGAGTGTTGATCTTGAACAGGGAACCATTTGAAAACATGGACAAACATATCATCGCTAAAGACATCCCTACCGTCATGTTTAATGGCTGAAAAAATAAAAGATTCATTGACAATGAAATCTTAATATAGTAGAGGCATTTAAATTGAGTATTCTCAAAAGAGTATAATTGGTTTTGTGACACGCTTGTCTTTTTAATTTAAAATATATACTCTGTATTTAGATTGACTTTAACCATTGAGAATTTATAAATTGAAATGAAATAGAAATGCATCTAAGCAATTATTTATGAATTGGAGATAACAAGTTTGAGAATAAACATATCTTGTGTATAGTTTGACGATAAAGTAATTAACAATTAAAAATGGTTCGGCAAATATTTACCTAACATCAAAAATGTGACACATCGCTTTAACGCCGTGTGTTTTTATATTTGAATGCAATTATGCAAAAAATATACATGTAATCTGATAAATAAACTTAAATTGATGAAATTGAAAAATAAAACAAATAAGAAAAAAAAAAGAATAAAAGTGCTAATTCAAGTGATGATATATTACACTTACCGTAGCTTATATCCTTTATTTCGTTTAAAGTATTAAAATCCAAATTATTGAACTGTCGTTTTAAAAGCACATACATAACAAGTTCATGATGTTTATATAGGAGTTCCCGTAGGTGTTATAACATCTTTGTTTGAACACATGTTTCATTTTTTTATCATATTTCTATCACATAGAATGTACACCTTTTGACCATATTTCAATATTTCAACACATATAACAGTCAGAAATTCTATATTGACAATATCTGAAAAATAAAACCAACAAAAACAATAACATCTGATGCCAGTTATATCAAACTGCAAACAAATTTCGTTTAAAAGCCAGTTCATGTATCATATTAATGTTGATGTTTACTAAATTTAATATTTTAGCTACTACTGTTCAGCGTAAAATATTTTTGACTTCTGCCAGATACACAACCAAGTTATCTCCGGGAGAAATAAAACCGATAGGCTTATGAAATAAGAAAATGCTACAATGTTGAAACATTGTAAAGACAAACAATAATTTCAACAAGTATTACTAATAGCTATTAACATTACAAGTATATCCGCGATGTACTGATCTCACGATTTGTCAGTATTGTATTTATATTGATTCCATCACTGATTGTTAAAAGTAAAACCACAGCAATATCTCTTTTCACGAAAAGAGTAATGGATGTCCACTTAACATCAATCGTTTATACTTATAATTTAATTTTCTTTGGATCGACTTCGTAATTTTTTTTCCAAATAAATCTATCAGCTAGTGAAAGATGAATGGTCATAAAAGAAAAAAGTAAGACAGTTAACATATCTAACATTAAATAAGGAGCACTGTCATAGTTTTTACATAAACAAACAAACACAAACAAAAATCAAAATTTAGCATTTGCTCTTGGGAACAAATTAATCTATCGAGCTTTTGATGTTTCAATTTTGTGAATTGAATACAGCCTATATCAGGGGCCTAAAAAGAGTTGCCTTTTCAATTGTTGCTCATTAGCAGCCCTAATAAACCTCGATACTCAGTACATTAAATAAATTTTCTGTCTGAAGAGATCTATATTACATATGTTATAATCTTGCGGAGACCTAAGTCAATTACGTCCTCCAGTAATGGTTTGTTTCTAATACAACAAAGGGACTGCAAGACTGATGGTATTGTGGTAAGCAGCCACTAAAATATGAACCTAATTATTTACTGAATAACTGTTTCCTTGTTTATGCTTGTATTCTATAATCCTTAACCTTCTAAAAGCGTGCAAGTGTACTTATTGTGTATATGTATGTGTGTGATTTATCCGGAATAAAAATCACTCAATCAATCAATCAATATGCGTCTGATGGCTTTGACCTGCTTTGAATGTTTTAACCGACCATTAAAAGTTAAAGGAAATTAGATTTCAATATATAATACAGCTTAAATTTTTTAAGTATTTTATAGTTTGATATAGGCAAAGTAGAAAAGGGGCATAATTCTGATAAACTGTTTGATGGATTTTGTCCCTTGATATTCAACAAATATTTAAAGTTTAAAGCGAATGTCTCAAATGTTTTTTGATAAAATTATAAAAATATAAGAATGGAATTTTTGTAGCAACAAATGCCTCAGTATAATCTGCCCTTTAGAAATTTTATTCCAATTTCTATAGTGAACAAATGTTCACCAAGGGCAAACGATTTAAGTTAACAAAATCTGCAAATATAATTTCAGTAGATTTTTGTTTTTTGCCAAATGTGCTTTCTGTCTGGTCTCAATACTGGTACGAAAGGACATTCCTTTTTTGTAACATCAGAATCAGGATTAACGCAAAAACAAATAAAGATAAAAAACACAGATACTTAAGGTGTTTTGTTTGTTTGTTTGTGTGTTTGTTTGTTTTGGGTTTTACGTCACATCGACACAGTATAGGTCATATCGCGACGTTCCAGCTTTACTGGTGGAGTGTCTTTTTTCTCAGGTGCCCTTACATGCATTATTTCAGGCACGAACGGGCACCTGAGTACAACCACCGACGTTCCGTAAGCTAGCTGGATAGCTTCCTCATATGAAAGAATCCAAAGTCCCTGTCGGGATTCGAACCCACAGTGGTGAGGGGCAAGTGGTTTGAAGTCAACGACCTTAACCACTCGGCCACGGACGCCGCTACTTATGGTGTAATAATATCCTATGGGGACAAAATCAATACAATTTAATATAATATAAAGTAATTTAATCCAGAATACAGAACGAGTTCGAAAGAGAGACACTCATTTATTGCGATGGATCATGCTAGTTTACGCGTAGATATGAAGGTGTCTGAATCATGCGCAAACGCAACATAACACAGTGAAATAAAATTCCTATGATATGTAGAGAAATAATTACTTCTTAGATCGTGCCGTTTTATTTACGATGGTGGTCACGTGATTTGTCACGCCTTGGCGTTAGTTATAACTTTGATACTCTTTCTTATAAAGTGATATTTTGTAAATATATTTTATAAAGGCGTTGTAATTATAAGGCTAATTTCATTATTACACATGTATTTTATTTCTATTCCAGAAAATAGTAACTTGGTGGCCTAAGTGATCATCTTATTAGACGACGTCTTATTTGGTATTACAGTGCAAAATGATTAAGGCAATTATGTGCAAAATCAAACTTGACATATCTACAGTTAATGACCTGCTGTTTAAAGATTTCCCTCATCCGAAAGTCCGCAAACAAGACGAAAGCAAACAGAACAATGACATTTTGATGAAAACATTTGAATCAATCAACAGTCACTCTAAACATTTAAATATGCGGAACAAGTTGCAACTGCAAACCTATTCACAACCATTATGCAATTGTATACATATCTGGAATTAGAATGGGCTGGTTCAAAACAAGTTATCCGTCAGTATTAAATAACTTGTTCTCTATAAAACGAATAAACACATCTCTTATATTCCATATTTCAATAATAACATATACCTACAATGAGCATATGCAGACCATTAAGCATTCAATTTAGATATTTATTTTCTTGTACTGCATACGTAATAATCATTCAATTACACTGAATGCTGGACTTGAACTGATATTTCATCATTAACTTATTCTGAGTATACATCGGGAAAAAGTGATCCCTGGGAGGAAATAAAAAAAATTCATGAAAATTGCAAACTCGGTTTGATTGACTCTGTACATAAGGGAAAATGAAAAAGTGCAACATCCCTCATGCCCACTAGCACCGGATTGAGCGGTACTCAATTCTCAAGACTTATAAGTGCTGGAGTTAATGATCCCGAAGGACCAGAAAAATATAACACGCTGAAGTGAAGTACGAGGCAACTTTTTACGGCTGCCACACAGCACTTGACACCTGCTGTTGTGATGTATAAATGTCTGGAAAAAAGTGAAGTTACTATTATTACTATTAAAACGTTTTACTACTAAACTTATTACTACTAAAAGTTTTTTCACCTGCAAACATCATAAAGATTTTTGCATCCGGTGTTGCATGAAACGTTTTGAGAAATATATTCTTTCTACATTTACGTTTGTATCTTAAAAGGAATTGATTGAACATTTTTCTTCCAAGAAAAAAAAGTAACAAAAAGTGAATAAAGTGTTTCTTTCACAAACCATGCATGAAACTATTCCTTATTATTCAAATCCAGTTTCAGCTGAGACTAATTGATAATGAAACCAATAAATGATTCACTTCATGTGTGCAAGAATTAAGCTATTGTTTGAGAAGCTTTACTAAAATAAAGTATCAAGCAATTTAAAAAATATATATATATTTATACTTCTACGCTATCTTTTTTTTTAAATTGATATGAAATGTGTTGAAATAAATAACATTATGTCATAACATTAAATTTAGAACAGATGTGTTATACATTAAATATAGAAAAAGTCATTTATCATTTTCCATTTAGTTGAAAAATATATTCTGAATGCATTGTGTATTAAAAGCATATATTTTTTCTAAGGGGCCAATTTGATATATTGATTTATAAACTCGGCTGTCACTAACAATATTGTTTGAAAAAGAAATCAATTTCACCGTTTCGGTAGCAACAAATATTCATGTCATACCGTTCACATCCGCATATTCTAATTCCGTTGTTATATGAGACAATTAAATGCAAGCATATAATCAATCTGCCCACAAGCAAATGACAAATTGTGCTTCAAATGATGTACTTAATCTAGAAAATGGACAGAGAAAACTTCCATTATGATAGCACTAATTTGAGACGTTTGAAACAAACAAGTCCTTAAAAGTGAAAAACTAAACAACAATAACAAAACAGAAAAATACACAAAATAAACACAACAACAAACAATTGAAATATGAAGCAATATTAACCAAAATTGGATATAGTTACAATACTGTTGATGTCAATATAAACTTGATACCTCCATAAATTTTTTTTATTACAAATGTACTAATATAAGGGTGGATAATTTTAGTAACCTGATTATTTTGTTTTTTGCTTACAAATATTGCTTATCGTATGACTTTGGTGTTGGGATCACATCTCAAACGAAAAACAAATGCCATCCTCTGAATGTAATGTTATTTAACTGTAAATGGTACATTTTCGCTGTGACAAAAAACTTTTTTGTGAGCGTTTTAATATAAGTGTAGAAATAATGTTTTTATTCAATAATTCGTGCTGTAGGAAATACAAAAGGTATTGCTTCATGACCTATGGTGTATTATATAAACTTAAAAAATACCACACGCTTTTAAAAATGATTTTTATTGTGTAATATTGAAGTTTATACTATTCATATAATTGCCTACAATAAAATTATGAATTCATTTTATTTTAAACACAGAAAGAATGAAATTGTACGGTATAAGCATTTCGTTGTCAAGACTTATATTTGCTATATGGCCGTGTATGAATTGTTGTTTTCTATATAATCCGTTACTGCTTTTAATATTTATACTAAGCTATAAATGCAGCTCAAATAATTTTTCTTAAAGTTTTTGGTACTCACTCTTGAAATCATATTTGAGAACCTAATTGCAAAACTACTCATTGCGAGTTCGAATCCTGCCAGGAATTTGGACCTTTTCGTAAAGCCCCAGAAGATCTTTGTTATACTAAGATGCCTTCTTATGCTTTCTTTGTTTGATGTTGTTTTTATTTTTGAAATAGTTAAAGCTGCTTTTATTAAATTTCATAAAAACAGAAATAGCGACATTTCATTAATAAATTGGGTTTCATATCGACTCCATGCCTTATTTTGGTGTCAAGACAACCAAAATGAGTTTTATAAGCATAAAAATCTGCCACCTCATTGTAGCGAAATCGGAAGTACAATTTCTGTGTACCCGAGACATTTCTGCTTCGGATCATCCGTACATCAATATTTAATAAGAATACGTGGCTATAAGTAGCGGTTCTTATCTAACAGTATATTTCCGCATTGTAACGGATGTCTTCATACAAATTTAATATTGTATATGTATGATTACATTTTTCTGAACGCCAGGCCTGATGCACGGTGAAGCTAAGGTTAAAGAGTGTTTGCACATGAAAACCCAATACATGTTGTGTTCCGGATAAAAACTATAACACTGTGACGTAGTGCATATAGTCTTTATTTGCATAGTAAAATTCATATATGAACTTTAGTGTTACCGATGTGTTTTCCATTTAAAATCGTTATTTATGAACAATTTTTGATGAGATTTCAAAAATACTGTTAAAAAGGTTAATGAAACTATAGAATGCTTGGTGTTTAGGCCGACGGCAAAAATATTCAACTGAGGAATATCTGAGGGATTCCTACATCCGTACACTAGTCGTCGCGTGATTTTTACAGTGTCGGTGTGATAAACTTATTTTAGTCCAAAAGCTAAGTGGTTTTATTTCTTTTTAAACAGAACAGAACAGAAACTTTATTTTCAGACTTGTACAAAATACATCGTCTTACACAATACAATCAATTAAATATATCTAAGTATAAGTCACATTACATAATAATATCATAGTCAAATGTTAGCAAAGCACATGTTTTTATTGCTAAATTTATAATTCCGTTAACACAAATCATATCAAAATATTAGCAAAGCAAAATGTAATCTATATTTAAAGTTAGACATTATGCAATCAATACTTATTTATCTACGCTATGTTACACAGAGGATTAACCGTGAATTCAATGATGTGTAACTGATATTCTCATAGCCAATGCTTCTCGTATATAACAAGCAAGGTTAAGTAAAATAATCTTATTATCACTATTTAATAATTCTAAAAAAATATACATACTAGGTCTAACGTAGTAAAATTTCTTAATATGTTTCTTTCTAAGGTCATTGTAACAAGTGCAAAACCAAAACAAAGTGGTACTCATCTTCAATATCATGTAAGCTACAGTATATACAAAAACGTTCATTTCTTGGTATCCTATTTGAGCCATAACGACCAGACTGTATAAGTAACAGATGTGCTGATAATCTTATTCTACTAATATAATGCCTAAGGCTACTAGGTAGTAAATCCAGATATTTTTCATACTGGAACACATTTTTTTAGATCATTGTATAACAATAAAACAGGACTATTTACAATATCAGCATGCCAGCTTTGTACAAAGGAATCAATTAAACGCTGCTTGAATTCTAATAAAAACAATTTACAACATAAAACCCCTTGATTATGCCATACATACATAAAACCATACGACGATAATAAATCTTTATCTTATAATTTTAGAAATAATCGTCGTTGTCAAGTATTTCACTTAATGTGGTAATTGTAAACATGTACGAGGTAAGCTCTAGAATGTATACTGTTAATTTCTACAATTGGAACAATGCTTTTCGCTTTAGCAAGTGGAAACATTTAAAAAATTACCACTTAATAATGAATCAATAATATACTAAATTAATTTTTATCTTATAAAAATATAAAATATCATTCTCTAGAGTATAAAAGACTAGAAAAGTATCTTTTTGTGTTTTTACTAATTTAGAATACTATTCGAAAGCAAATAATTGTATATTTAAAATTAACCCTTTAGTATCGAGCTGTATATGGGGGATCACTCGAGTATTTTGATTTCATTAATGCGATTCAATTAATCTCCCATGTTCACTTCAAAACGTTTTGGCCTTCCGAATTCAATAATTAAACTGGACAATATTGAATGAATTTATGTCATTAATGAATGTAATCAATTAATGAATGTATTACAGAAAATTGATAATTAATTTTTACTTTTATCAAAATGGATTAAAATAATCATAAATGTACAAATGTCAACTCAATGCTTGACTTCAGTTTGGTGTAATTCATTCGATATGGACGTCTTTGTCTCTTGAAGTTGGCTGTCATATGAGCCGCGTCACGACAAAACCAACGTAATGCGTTTGCGACCAGCATGGATCCAGACCAGCCTGCGCATCCGCGCAGTCTGATCAGGATCCATGCTGTTCGCTATCAGTTTTGCTACTTGTAATAGGGTTGGTAAGCGAACAGCATGGATCCTGATCAGTCGGCGCTGATGCGTAGGCTGGTCTGGATCCATGCTGGTCGCAAACACATTATGTTGGTTTTGTCCTGACGCGGCTCATATATCAACGCAACCCCACTTTTCATTTACAATGACTCTTATGGGGCTTTTCTGTTTTATAATTTCTATAATCAACTACATGTATTATTTATTCACAAAGAATTTCAATTAATATCTCCATTTAGATATATTTTGCCTAATGAATAATTAATATAACATTATAAAAGTTTTATATGAATAAATGATCCGCAAGAATTGTTGTCACAATTGTCATTCATTATTTTCACGTATTAAACACATTACCGAAATGCCAGATTTAAATGATCGACACTTTATCGAATTAAACTTACATTAAGGTCGGACACAACTCATTAATTGTTTTATCACTGAATTGATAAGCCTTAGTGTCCTTTCATATTTAAAAGCATTTCAAAACATAAAGAGAAAACGTTAATCAAAATGTGAATATAATTGTGAAGATAACATTTTCTAGAAATTTACCTTTGTTAAAATGGATATTAATTGCATTTAAATGTGTTTTCAGTTTAATCGCAGTTATCATGGCGGTCGTTCATACAACTTTACAGATTTACAATTATTAAAAATAATATTCAGAATTTGTTTTTGAAGTTTGTAAATAATTTATTTAGTCTGAAGAACGGAATTCTTTTGAATTAGCATATAAACAATGTGCTTAACGAAATTCCTTTAGATATTGTTGCTGTTACATCTCCTGTCACAAATTTTCAAAATATATTTGGTGTCGGTGTCATATAACGTGTACGTTTTATTTCAAATTTAATTGTAAATTCAACCAGTTATTAAGTAAGAGTGATAATAATTAAGTTTTATGACAATTTTGAAAGAAACAGTTATCAAAATAGCACATGTAATTGCGATTATTTGTACTTTTAACTCAAAATTTCATGTTCGTTCTATTTAGAAGAAATTGTCATTTTATCACAATATTATAGCAATTAGGTCGTAATATTTCATAAATTAAATTTATTTTATGCTTTTCGGTGGATTACTGATTTATCCGTGAGAATAATATTTGATAATTTCACAGTGAAAATTATCAAAATATAATTTCACACTTTATAATGATGAGACTACTTTTTTTAAGTTTTTCCCCTTGCGGTACCTCAATTTTATTATTGTTGACATTTCTGACATTGTCAGGGCTGTTAAGAGAAAAGCAAAGCTGAAATTGATAAATAACTGAAATTTCAAAAGTAATCATAAGAAGAAACTTACTTCAATTCATTCAAATTACCAATCAACAAATATCGTTTCTAAATTTTTATTTCATGTTTACGTCTGAAATTCCTTCCACATGCAAACTGCTCTTGATGACATTTGGGCATATTTAAGTATCCTACGAGCATTAAGTGCCTAATAACTTGAAAAGCAATGGCAGACATCAGCCCGAAGAATAATTAAATAACCCAGCGTTCGTAAGGCAGCCTTCCAGAAATTCCATGACTAACAAATCCAAATGATAGCCATCTGAATCAAACAGAATTATTTTCCTCCTATAAAATACACAACTTTTAAAAATGGCGGCCGCTTACATTTCACAGAACCAAGTCTAATATAAAGTCGCCGTAAGTAACAGAAATATGGATGTATGGTTTGACTTTTTCCCCTACTAGAATTGTTTGTTTTTATTATGAAAAATATGAAAACAGATTTTAATATTTAAGTTAATATCAAGGAAATTTCGTTTTATCTTGTTTTAAAGCATAAAATAAAAAGAAAATTTGTTTGTTTGTTTGTTGTTTAAGATGTAATTTTATTTTCATCACGTGAACTACGCCACTCGTAAGAATACTGTTTTTAATGCTCCCTCGATGAAATAAAATTTTATCTTACACACAAACAAACAAATATCCTCTATATCTTACATAAGCCTGTAACAATAAAAAAGAACGTGATTTGAAATAAAAATATATGTATACTAGTACTTTCTTTTTAGGTTCTTTACAAATATTTCGTTTTATTATTCCATTCAAATGCTTATACCAGCGTTGTTGGCATGGCTCTTAAATTAGAATGCAGCATTTAAAGTGAGTTGCAATCAAATCCCATATATTTTATATGAAGACCAACATACCAACAGGGGCAAACAAATAAAAAGTAGTCTAAGGTGTTTTGAAAATGAATTTGAAGAATAATCAAGCTAATCATTAGTCGACAGAATATCTTTTACTATTGTTCGTGATATAAAACGGAATATCTCAAGAAAACAAGCCTTCAGTTATAACTTTACACCACAAGTTTTACATAAACTTTAGAGCATGAAATAACAAATGAAACAAACTTTTATTTTGTTTCAGCCTTTATTAATTCATATAATATTCTACTTGTTAATGACGGAGTGCATCAATTTGATAAATGGAAATTTTGTCTATACATCATAGCTGTTCACGACAGAAGGTAGCTTTTTATGAAAGAGTTTTCGTACAAATACGTCGTTAAAATAAACTGTATTTTTGCATTATAATGTCAAACTTAACGAAAGGAAATAATATTTCCATTTCAACTGTAAGAAACGCAGTCGTTAAAGAATCGCCTGTTTTACTGCCTGGGTGGCCGAACTGTTCATCACTACCAGACCGCCTCCCTGATGGACCTTACGCTATAGCGAATGATTGGATTAGTGCTGGGTTACCACCAGTTATTATTGTGTTTGGAGTATTTGGAAATCTTCTGACAATTATTGTTTTAAACCGTTCAAGCAAAAAGCTTTCTTCAACAACTTTATACCTCGTTTGCCTTGCAATATCAGACATGGTGTTCTTGTTGAATGGCCCACTGAGGCAATGGATAAGACATACATGGGAATATGATATCCGGGGCTTAAATGAAATTTTCTGCAAGTTTACAGTCTGGTTGACGTATGGAACACTGCAATTCTCTTCCTGGTCCCTTGTTGCTCTAACGGTAGAACGCGTTGTCAGTGTGTTGTGGCCCCACAAAGTTAGAACCAGATGCACTACTTTTTTATCCAAAGTGGTTGTAACAATTCAATTCGTAAGCATATTCGGACTAAACAGTCACTGGTTTTACGGGTTAGGGACATCAAAGTTAGAATACTATGCTGTGAAAACATGCATGCCTTTATATGATGAATATTCGTATTTCTTCCATCATATTTGGCACTGGATAAATTTTGTCGTCGCGTTTGCTGTTCCATTTATCATACTTGTAATTGGGAACAGCATAATTATCTTCAAGTTGAAATCTTCAGAGGAGAAGCGCAACCAGATGAGCGTCATGCAGACAAAAGGGAAACTACTGAAGGCGGAGAAGGAGAAGAAAACATTAACAATCGTGTTGATTTCACTAAATGCTGTATTTTTCTTGAGCCAGACACCAATGTCTGTTTATTACATTTACATACCATACGGAATTGCAAAAGTGAATGAACTTGCATGTGATAACTATACTGAATACAAAAACCAGGCGGAAATTATATGGCTGTGCTATAATGTAGTAAATATCCTTGCATACATGAACGCGACGCTTAATTTTGTTTTATATATTATCAGCGGTTCTCGTTTTCGTGCGGAAATCATAGCACTGTTTCGATGCCAAGGAACACGTTCAATTGGTGTGTTTGAAACATCAGCAAGTGTAAGGAATGGAAGGAACGGATCTATTGCAGAGAAGGCTACAGTGTCCACTATATGTACAACTGAATAGCAATGGTCAAAGAAGTAACATAAAAGCGTTTGTTGCAGACGAGAACTTAATAGAAAATACGAGTGGTGTTTATAACAACAATTACATTCTCCAGAAAGATGTATAAGAAGGGATGGAGTTTATATGGCTAAAGAATTCGAAATTGCCATTTGTTATGTATGTGTCTATGACTTGCTTCAAGTGTTGTGACATGTATTTTATAGCCATTAGTTATTTATTTATTTTGTTTTGATAAATAGAAATACCTTAATCATACGAATTTCAAACTTTGTTAAATATAAACATGTAATTGGAAAGGTCGTTCATTTTGCATAACTGTTTCTAAATGATGTATAAAATGTTGTGTGTTCTTTAGGCTTTTACTATCTTGAACATCGTTTGTGTGTCTATGAATATTGTATGCTTATGTATTTTACTAAATCTCTAAATGTTCATTAAATGTGTTATGTAAATAAATATTGAAATTATTATTTTAATTTTGTAAGTCATTTAAATAAACAAATAAGGAAAGTGGATATAAATGTCAAAAGTGGTATGATACATATGCTACATGCTAAGTAAAGTGGTATAATATTTTGTTTATAATACTACACGTTTTAACTGGACCAATTGTTCATATTTTATTAATATATACGGCTGCTAGTAATTTTTTAATTATCTTTTCTTTTTATCTCATTCAAAGTGTACAACTGTGTATAAATTACTTTTTTGAGGTTATATGGACATTAACAAACGCGAAATGGCTTATCATATAAACAAATAGAATAGCATTATAGTAATAAGTAATTAATATGAATTGAAGAATGAAAATAGAATCAAACGGAAGTTATAATCTGATAGAAGTATTTGAAAAAAATATCTTACATGTTGATAAAATAAATTTAAGAAAATATAGCATTTTACGGAAGTTATAATTTCACATAAAAATTTAGGAAAAAATGTTGTTAAAGTTAAAACATTGATTTGAAATAATAGAATTAAACGGTAGAAATTTGTGTTACAAACATTCATATAAATACAGGATAAAGTAAAGTTGTCATTTTATATAAATATTTAGCAATTTTTATATATATATTTTAGGTCGCGAGTGCAGTTACTTCGTTTTTATTTTCTGATTGAATTTGACAATTGCTTAACTGAAGTGACAACGACTATCCATAAAAAATTCATATAAAATTAAATATAAAAAAAAAACATTCAAAAGATAAAAAAAATATCTGCGTTGTATTGGTATAAATAGGTTCTTGCAAAAAGAGCATATGGAGAAATTATAAAAGAGGAACAATTTTACTATATAGAGTAAAAAACTGGGATTGGACAATTAAAGAATGGTTTCACTTTGAGAAAGTTCTTAGCATTTTCACACACATCAATAACTTTAATCAATAAATCAATATAATTTCATTTGTTTGATGAAAATTGACCCTAAGCATGGACTCCTATATCTTTCAATCGGGACATTACTAGTTAACATTTTAGGCAAAATTCCAAAATATGTACTGACTGAATAGCGAACAGTCACTAGTTGCACACGGCCACGAAAAATAGATCCATATAATCTATTCGAACCTGCCAATAATATATATCAACAGCTTTCCAGTTGGACTGCCCATGAAAATACATTTTATCAGCGTCTTCAAATACAGTTTACTCATATCTACTTAATGCTCATTACTGCTAATGACAGAAAATGATAATTTATCAAGCACAGAACATTTGCGTTCGCTCTGATTAAATTTACCTAGCCGGAGGCTGAACGATTACCTCATCAAGCTAACATTGATTGCAAAAGGTGAATTGTGAAATAAGATATATCTGCCACATCCGTCGTGTTTCTCCTTAGCCCATAATGTGTTATTTATTTTACATTATTCGATCTAACATACTATTAAACTTGTCGAGATAAATTCTTATATCTCTAATTTTGTCATGTAATAAGTCCTGACATTTCAATGAAAATATTACAACTCACACACCGACTAGTCCCTATTGTTTATTTCCAACCAATGCCATTTTTATAAACTAAAAAAATATTTCATGTCCACGAACAGGCTCAATGATACCGAGTCTTCAACATTTTCAAGTTTGTCGTTTTGGGCGTTCTTTAGGGATTTCGTTTTCTTTATTTAGGGATTTCGTTTTGAATTCCCTATTTTAACATTGGTTCAGATTTTATTGAAATATATCAATAAAACAAAATTTGTTTACTTGATTTTCTATTAAATCAATATAACATAAAACAATTTTGTTTATATCTTCATTGTCGATATTTTTTTCTATTTTTTTAGGACGAGGTAGTGGGTTGGGGGAGAGGGGGCGATTGAATATTGCGCAACTTCTTTCATGAAATTACATGAAAATGTCATATTTAATGTTGGCTCCAGCTAAACACAGTTTTAAACAAATCGCAGTTTAATAGATCCGTTCGTTGACCATTTTTGTTAAAATGGAAGGGATATTGAAGAAATTAGACCTTATATAAAAGATCGCATAGCTCGGTCAGATTTTTCCTAAATTGAGGAAAGTACAGGGGTCTAAAACGGTACCTAATGAGACAGTTGGTAGGTAGGGAAAAGAGAAACCTGTGACTGGCACAGAATCGGCCAAAATGCAGGAAATTCTGGCCGACCTGTGACTGTAATAGACTAGAGAAATGGTGTATTACAGAGAATCTGTTTTAAAGTTTAGAACTAAAGTTTCAAAGTTTTATTCAAGATAAATCCGAGTTTGAATAGCATTAGATATATGTATATAACGATGTGGTTCTCATTGACAAACACTTATATTCCATGTTTTATATAAAACGTTGGTAGGTAGTGGGAGGAGAAACAAACAATATTTTGTTTTTATTTTGCCTTCTTGCAGACTTGCTACAATACATATCGTGTCGATGTTTTATTTTAAATAACCTAAATGTGAATGTTATATTTTAAGTAACCTAATATGAGTTAGTTTACATTTTACTGGACTTCTCTTGGAATTTTAGAAAATTAAATTTAATTTAGTTTCCTGTAATTTCATTTTAGAAATGGCTTTGTTTTATGTAAACAAAGTTTCAAATGTTGATATTTGTGAATATACTTTAAAAAATATGAATTGAGTTGAGCTAAATATGTGCTACGTTTGTTTGCAAAAAGAACAAAAATATCAAAATAAAAAGTTGGGATGAATACAAGCATTTATTTATTAATAATATCAATTGACATAGACACTCTGTTTCAGTACACAAAAACGAACTGTCAAGAATACTGTCCATTGTGACAATCTCTAAGCACGTAAATTAAGATAAAAAAAACATAATCAATATCAAGGAAACCATTTTCTATCAATTACAAACGATAGATAACGCGTTAACATACAATGACATTCTTCCGCTCGATTCATTCTTTCAAAAAATTAACAAACTACTTCTAACTTATAACTTTGGAACGTTATTGTGCACATTCATTTGCAATGAATTGTTCAAATGTTGACAATTTCAAAATTTGACTTTTCAAAGTTTGACTATATTTTATAATTGAGGCCTTGTATAACGAATTCCCTTTGGCTTGGTTATGTTTTTTCAAGAAAATACTGATTATTATACTGATTAAGCATTTCATTAAGTTTCTTATAGATTTTTTTATCAATTAAGGACAGGAAGCCTCATCCGTTGCTTCCATTCAAATCGTAGGACGAAGGAAGGTCAAAAATGATAAAGATACGTTCTAATTAGGCACAATTAGAGAGTTTCGTTTCATCGTCAATATTTTCTCCATCTTCTTCCAGTTTTACAAAATAATTGGTAGGTACTTTTAAAGCAAACTAGTTGGACTGTAAATCTCGTTCATAACAGTATATAAGTAACACTGGTATATGATAAATATTTCATTAAGATTGTTGGTTTTGGTCCTTACAGACCGAAGTCAACTGTCATTAGCTATAGGTGTTCAAAGACATTTACATTTTTGATGAAAGGAATTAAACGTTAAGGTAGGTTTATATTGCAAGTAGTTTTGGTATTATAGTTCAATCTGTTTGACAGGTGTGATTTTACATATTTACGGTAGGATTCCGCATGTTAAAAATTAACATTTAAAAGCGTTTCGTGATAAGGTAAGTATTGCCAGTACAAAATTATAACCAGTCTGTATACGCTTGAAAGTATTTACGAGAAATATGCCGTCACGTCAATCAAACATTTTAGATCTCAGTTTGAGCTTAGAAAATTGCGAACTTTAGGCCCAGTTATTGACGATAATAAATTAAAAAATAAATAGATGATTTTATTCATGCACTTGACGCTTACAGTGTATTAAAATACTTAATCAAGACCCATGCTAAATTTCATGTGACCTTTTTCATAATTCCTCTTTCTATCTAATTTCTTATATTCTTTTTTTTTTGTCCATTTATCAAATTCAATTTTGTTTATTTTCCAGTTTTACATATTTTTTTTCAATTCAATTGTATTTACAATAACACTCAGTTTGTATAATTTACCAAAAAAAAAACATTCTTAAACTAGTACGGTTTGTATTGCTTGAAAAGTTAATATGAATACTAATCATCATCAAACTCTCCGGACTCACTTAAGTCACTTCAATTTTGGATTTTGTGAATATGATAACATTTTATATCTAAAAATATTTATAAAAACAAATGAAACCTAGATACTGTCTATATTTATTTACAGTAAATTAATTAAGATGTCAACAACAGAGAAAGTTAAAGTCACATTTTACATAGGCATCACTTACCAAATGCAATTTTATCATCGCAATATTCAGTGGAAAGCAAATTATTTCTCCGTAACAGTTGATCTCGGACATTCAGTCTTACTTGTCATTTGTCTTGCAACATATATTCAGAAATCATGTGATCAGGCAATTAACTCGATTAATGAAAGGATGTGAATTACATCTCTTGCAGTAATGTTTCTCAAAAAGTTTCTTCTGATTTTGGCGTATTTATCAAGAAGCTCTATTTGTGAAGATAAAGCAATAATGTCACTTCTACCACGTGCCCTACAAGAGTATTGTCCTGGTGCGAACGTGTGTGCCGAGAAACAGCTGACACCGGAAGAAAATGTACGGAATGATTCTCAGATAGTATCCTGTTGCACCGGTAAGAATGAAATAATGTTCTAGAATATAAAAAAAAATCTGCAGGTACTAAGGATATTTTTCGTTTGAGTTAAATATGGAATATATTTTTACGAAACATGATAAAATTCCATAAATTTTCACAAGCCGGAACGGCGATTGATATATATAACGAAAAAAATAAAAAGATAATCGTTTTACTTAATTTTACCTTCAAGAAAAAAGGTGTTTACAAAATACACCCATTTGCTACGCAGTTGCAATTGGACAGCGCGCAGTAATACATTGATTATTTATACGTGCATGACGCAGTTCGTTTTAAATACACACTTTATCACAAACATAACTGTATTGAAAAATTATAAGCAGATAACTTCCTATGATGAATGCTAATGTAAAAGAGAAATATCTGAGAAAGTAAATATTAGTTTGGCTTTGCCCACTTTCATATTTATTTTTTCATATTTTTTTTCACAATATAATATATATTTGGTTGATATTTCACCATATTTCATGGCTAAAATTAATTAGATAAATCAAAATACATGCAGATTTCTTTTATATTTTAGAACATTATGTATCTGCTTATATATTTTCGTTTTTTTTGTATATATCAATCGCCGTTCCGGCTTGTGAAAATATATGGAATTTTATCATGTTTCGTTAAAATATATTCCATATTTCATTCAAACGAAAAAAATATCCTCTAAATATATGCAAATGTATTTGCTTTCGGGCGAAATTTCCAAATGTTTTCAATTCAATGTTTCTATGACTCTCGAAAATAAATATATTTGAAGCATGTGCTATTTTACAGAATGTTCATGTGGACAAAATTGCTCCGACAGTGGTAACTGCTGTTTTCAAAACAATGGCCCGCAAAAGGTCGGTGATGACAGGTTTCAGAAGGTGAGATCGTGTCTTTATCCAACAACGAAACCTCCACATGACAACAGCGAATACCGACTTATCTCTCAGTCTTACTATATGGTGTCATCATTAAGCAACAGTGAATTAATGACAAATGATTCTTGTGGGGATGAACAAGTTGCACCTTGGGGTAGCTTGTATCCTGTTTACTCGGCTAAAAACAATCAAATATATAAGAATATAAAATGTGCAACCAATGCCGGGGTAACCGATGGCAAAGTTTTTGAAGCCATAATGTCATGCAAGCCTTTGAGATCAGGATCAGATGTTGCTAACTTCGTGCAGCATTTGGACTCAATTGAATTTCATAAAAAGTGTGCTATAGACTTCATAGTACCTGAAATTGAGGATATACAAATGTTTAGATGTTTTGAACCTCTTATAAAATCATGTCCAAAGCCAATTAAATTTGAGATACCGGAGGCCGTTAATCTCTCAAAAGAGAACATTGTCTCGTTCTGCGAAAGTGGACTAGTATCGCCCTTTCGTGTAAAGAAAATGTATGCTAACGTATTTTGTCATATTTGCAATGGTGAAGACTTTACAAAGAACGATGTATGCCACGAACAAATAGAATTGAACAATAGATATAACACCGTTGATAAGTATGGTAGGCTTGCTTTTGTTGGACTAATTGACCCCAAGTTCTTAGAGAATAGAAAAACAACGATCAAACAGACAAAGTCACAAGCCTGCGATACGGTAATCATAACTTTATCTTTTTAACAGATTATAAACCGTCATTTACATATATAACAGTGGTAATAACATGTCATTAGAAAATAGAAAATTATGAAACTATCGATGAAAATACATGTAAGTTTATACATTATATAATATAAATATGAACTATTTATCTATATCAACTTTGAATTATATCATGATAATCAATGATTGGGTAATTGCTGTTGCCATTTTGCATATTCAACAAGTCATGACATATGAGCCGCGTCACGACAAAAACAACATAATGGGTTTGCGACCAGCATGGATCCAGACCAGTCTGCGCATCCGCGCAGTCTGATCAGGAGCCATGCTGTTCGCTTACAAACCCTATAACAAGTAGAGTAACTGATAGCGAACAGTATGGATCCTGATCAGACTGCGCGGATGCGCAGGCTGGTCTGGATTCATGCTGGTTGCCAACCCATTATGTTGGTTTTGTCGTGACGCGGCTCATTTTCATTTTTCAGACAAGCACGTGTAGACCATTGTTGTGTGCCTCAGGTAAACTGCGTGATCAAGCCGGAAGTTGCATGTATCTAAACAAGATATGGTTCGATAACACGTTCGGGATCTGCATCAATCTTACTTTGAATACAAGCATACATGTTGCAGACGTGTTAAAAGTAGGTGCCAGAGATGTAAATTCCATGTTATCGAGAATAAAGTCACCATGGCCAGATCACTGGAAAGTACATGCGATATTTTATGAAGTAGATGATGATAACAATAATACAACATCAAGTTTACTTGTTCTAATACATACAACACAAAGCAAGGTACAGCCGAAGCGTTTCATTCAAAACATAGAAAAGACAATAACTCAAGACTGGGTGTTGGAACATGATAATAACATTGTTGTTATGAAAGCTGCTTTTGCGTCTTTGTCATTATTAAATGTCTTACGGATAAAAAAGATTTCAAATGTGGTTTTCGGAAACGAATCAAGGAAAATCTTCAACAAAGAGTACAGACCAGTATATAGAAATTTAATGCATCCAAATATCAATGTTCATATAACTAAACTTTATCTATGTGAACAAGTTGAGCTTTCTAAGTCTGAATTCATCTTAAGTAAAGACCAATCAGTTCTCTTCAATTTGCGAACGAACAGATACATGTTATATCTGCAGTTCTTACTTACAGCAGAAGCCCCTGAAGAAGGATATGGAGCCAGAATTTGCGTTGAAGACTCTGGGATGGTTGCTACATTTTCAAATACAAGTTCTTTGCAAGATTACTATGACATGCGTTTAATCATTGCAGTTGTGATCATTCTTGAACGCTACTTTATCTAGGACACCAACCTGTGTAATCCTCCCTATCCAGCCATATAAAACAATATTCTACGTTTCACCTTTTTAGCTGTTTAAATCGGTTTTGTTTCTTATTAACGACTATTATATGAAACGTTTTGTGAAAATTGCTTTTAGTTTAGCTAAATATATTGAAACCAGATCGGTTCATTTAGTTCCCGATTTCTTGAGTTTAAAGGATTTCTTCCCTTTAAACATTGCATTTTATTTACTTGTTTAGGAAAACAACATGTTGGTGAAAATTAATCGGTACAATAGCGTTTCAAAGTTAAATGTTATTAGTTATTTGTTAATTTTGTGAAAGAATGCCTTTTTACCCAACGGAATGAACTTTTAATTTAATAGGTCTTATTCATCTTTTCACACCCATTTATGTATGATAATGAATGAGAAATGTAAAAATCGGCTATTTTGTGATCATGATTTCTGCAACCGTTTAGAGGTACTGCTCCAATCCTGTATTGAGTTAAATCCATATGTTTAGAGATGGCCACACTGGACAATATTCTTGTCAATTTTTTGTGTGTGTGTTTTGAAACAGTGCCTATGTGAATTGTAATCATTAATACAATATGTGTGATAACTCGAAGAATCAGAAAGAACTAAAACTATTTTTATGAAACTTGAAATATGAACAGATGACAGTATAGAGATTATGCACGTCATTAATTTTTTTGCTCGACTATAGGGATTATACTGACAGTTGTCCTACTCAACCAGCGTCGGCGACCGCCTCTGTATTTATGAAAAATGTTTGAAAGCAGTGTCATAACTTCTTTATTTTTAAGGTATTGACTTCAAACGCCAAATATATGTCTTTAACTATCCACCACATTATATGTGAAAGGGATCACAACTCTTGCAACAAAATTACTAGAATTACCCCCTTAAACTTAAAATTCTTATGACAGAATGTTTGTTTTCTTTCGTAAGGTATCTACCTAAAATTTCAAGTTAAGTTATTTATTAGCACTCAACTAATGTGTGAGAAGATTCAATACTCCAGTTGACTATTTGACTTAGAATCATATCTCCTTGAACTTGATCATTTTGGATTTACTTCAAACTTCAAACTCTATAATATGTGTCATGGAATGCAAAAATGGGGTTTCTTGACCAATTTTTCGATTTTCACTTTTTTAAATTTTCTGAATCTATGAAATATCAGAAGTAATTCCTGAAAATTTGAAGGTCGTGTTTTTCTTATTTACAAAGATAAACATAATTTTGTGTGTATAGTGTCCAGTAAGTAATTAAAAATACACATAAAAAATCTTTGATATTTGTGATGTTTAAAGGTGTATGAGGAAAACAACTTTTTAAGCTAAAATGAACCTTGTAAAAAAATGTTTTATGTTATTAAAGATAATAAATGTTGTAGAATATTTTATGAATACAGCCACCATAATTAAAGCATCATTTACATTATGTTGCCTAGCAAATGACCTATTCCTGGGTTCTTCCTGACCTTTTGCGTGTAAAAAGGTTATGTGCTATGTTTATTTTATAACACTTATAACTATCAATACAAAATATATTCTTCTTTCACATTAACAAATGGTTCTATTGCATTTCTACAGTATTAACAGGACATATTACTGTTGAGAAATATCATAATACAACTTCAAAAGAACTAAACACAGTGTCCATTTATAATTCATTTATTACCTTTATTCAGATATTTACTCTGACAGCATGCAACAGTTTAATACAACTGTAAATGAAAGATGACTCAAGTATAACATCATCAAAGGTAGTAACACTAAATAAAGGGCATCATTACACAAATACAACATGAAGGAAGCTATACTCTGTTACCTAGCAACCATGGAATATTCTAATTTTTTTGTAATTTATTTTGTAAGTATACAAATTTCCTGATAAAATACAACTAACAAAGCCGCAGATATAAATTAACTTTCAATAAAATTGTAAAACAATGCCTATTTATTACTTTTCATTAATTTTCCATTGAAGATATTACATACAATCCATGTTCTGTACACTTGACTAGTGATAGTAAGCCATGTAAATTTTAGCAGAACTCAGTATTTTTGCCATGTATATTGCTCTGTATTTTTTTATATAAAGCCAATAAGCATTTGATCAAATCACTGCTACTTTCCATATTACATAAACATATCTATCCGCTGTATTAATGATATACATAATACCTAAGCAATTACTAAAAATTAATTAGTGTTGCCAAGCAACCACAATATATTCCATAATTTTTTTTTTAATTTTACAAATTTTAAGTATGATTAAAATAGATCTCAAAATACCATGAACAAAGCAGCATGATTACGAAAAAACAAACAAATTACAACTATAAAACTGCAAATACAATTTTTAATTTCTTAATAATAGTTCTTGGATCAGAGTATCCTTAAACTCACTTTACTATAGGTTTTGAATTTATATAGATAATATACATAATTTCATAAAAGTATTTTCAGGAACATCTGGTGTTAACTACACTGTTTTACAACAAAGTAAGGACTTAGAATCGACTAGCATAATTAAAATGACATAAAGATAATTCCTACATGAAAAACTTACTTACTTAAAACTGTCTCTGTATATAATTAGGTTGCTTAGCAACCTATACATAATTATTATTTTTTTATAAATTTCTAAATTTCCAACTTTTTACAGGCATACAGGAGATTTTTTACAGCCATTTTTGCTATAATAAAAAAAATGAAAACAATATCACAAATAATGTGTAACTGAACTTCCTAAGGTATTCAGAGAACAGTCTGCCTCATCATTCCTTAATAATATAATTTGAAAAATAATACTTCTAATATATGTTCACTATATTTTTTTTTCAGGTACAATTTAAGGTTCTATAATTTTGATTTTTTTTAAACTTAGGTGGATGATTATTTTTTCAATTATAGAGGGTTACAAGAGATCAAAGCAATATAAGTATTTTTATAATGAGATGCCAGCCTCTTAAAAAACCTTCCCAAACTGAAGGGAATTTTGGTTGCCTAGCTACCATGGAATATTCCCTTTGATTTTGCTGTTTTCTTTTTTAACAATTTTAGGGTTTTGTGATAATTTACAATCAAAAATAATGATTCACACTAATTTTGAGTATCGTTTATATCCATAATTACCCTTAATATGTAGAGGAAACATAACATTACTATGGCACAGCTTAAAGTCCATTTATGTCTTTCACAATGTCATAATTGCATAAAACCATGACTTTCAGAATGTTGCTGACATACTTTTTGTCGGGTTTAACCGGTAAAGGGCTTTGGGATTGCTTGAAAAAACTTTTTATAAGTGGTTTTTTTTTTTGATGCACCCTGGGGTAAAACTATTTAGGGGGTCAGAAAATAGTTTTGAAACAGAAAAAAACAGTATGTAGTCTTTATTTTGGAAAACGTTAAGTAAGTTTTGAGTTAAAAAGAGGGTTTCGGTATGGGTCAAATGTTATTTTGCCTCAAAATTTGGGTTTTGGGGTTTTTGTGGTCAAGGGCGTTCGTGCCGGAAATTTTTTTTTGGGCGTAACCCCGCAATGGGCAATTGTATGTTTTAAGATTGTTGGGTGGTAGGGCTGGCCTAGGGCCCGGTTTGGGATGTTTTGGATTAGTTTAAATTTTACTGACCTTCCTTTTTGGAAATTTTAAAAAAAATTAAAAATCTACTTTTTGTTTCTGTATTTCCCCAAATTTTAAAGGTTGTTTTTGTAAAAAAAATTCCAAATTTTTAAAATTTGTTTAAAAAGTTAAAAAAATGGGCTTTAAAAAAATATGGTTTGGGTTTAGTTTAAAAAATTTTTAATTGGTTTTTGGAAAAAAAAAAATATCAAAAATTAAAAAAGGTGGGATGAAAAAAAGTTTTTAAAATTAAAAATAACTTTCACTAGAAACCCCGTTTAGTAAAAAAAGTCAATTTTCAAAAATATTGTCCCTTGTTTACAAACTTAAGGCAATAAAATTAAAATTTAAAAAAAATTAAACAAAATCAAGAAAAACCCTTTTCTATTGCGATAGTAAAGCGGGTTTAAAAAAAAGATGACAATTAAATTGCGTCGATTATTTTTTCAAAAAAAAATTAAAAACTATAAATAAAATATAACTTTTGGCGCCCATTGTGCACATTAATTAGCAAAGAATTGGGTTAAAAAGGGTTTCCCCTTTCAAAATTTGACTTTTTTTAAAAATTGATATTTTTAAAAATTTTGGGAAACCCCTTTTCCTTTTATAAAAGGGGTTCCCCATGGCTTTTATTTGTTTTTTTAAAAAAATGTGATTAAAATTCTAAATTTGGCCCTTTTAAAATTTAAATTTCTTATAGATTTTTTCAAATTAAAAAAGGAAACCTCTCGTTGTTTTCCCTTCAAAAGGTGGGGCGAGGGAAAACAAAAAGTAAAAATTGTTCTTAAAATTTGGCACAATTTGGGGTTTTCGTTTTTATCGTCAATTTTCCGCTTTAAAAAAAATTTAAATTTGGGAGGTTTCTTTTAAAAAAAATGTTGGGTGGTTTAACTGTAAATTTTTCTTATAACAGTTTTTAAGAACATGGTATATGTAAAAATTTATTAAAAATTTTTTGGTTTTGGTCCTTTATAGAGAAATCAATGTCATCACTATGTGTTTAAAGGGAAATTTTTATTTTATAAAAGGGAAATTTAAGTTAAAGGGGGGTTTTTATTGAAATTTTTTTTGGTATTTTGTTAAAATGTTTGACCCGTTTTTTTTACATTGTTACGGGTTAAAAAAACATTCATTGTCTTTTTGTGTTTTAAGGTAAAAATTTACGAAGTTTTTTGCTTACAAAAAAATTTACCCGTCTGTTAAATTTGTTTGAAAAGGTTTTTTTTTTTTTGGAAAAAATTAGTGTTAACCCATGTACACATTTTGAAACGCTTAAAAAAATTTTTCGTCACTCGGGTTACAAAACCTTTTTTCTGTCAAACTGATCTCTAAAGACTTTCATTGGAAAGTTAACATTCTAAGCTAGTTTTTTACCAATCAAATACTGTTTGAGTTTGAGCTTAGAAAATTGCTTTATAACCTTAGGCCAAGTTAATGACGATAATGAATTAAAAATAAAAATGTTATTTTCTTCATGTAATTTAAGCTAACAGTGTTTTAAAATGCGTATATGAAGAACCGTACTATATTTTATGCGACCTTTTTTATAATTCCTCTTTCTATCTAATTTCTTATGTTCTTTGGTGTTTTTGTGCATTTTTCAAATTTCATTTTGTTTATTTTCTAATTTTTACATTTTTTTTTCAATTCAATTTTATTTAACAATAAACATTCATTTGGTACAAATTTACAAAATCATTTCTTAAAATAGTAGGGGGGTTTTTGTGCTTGGAAAATTAAAAATTTAAAATGATTTCATCAAAACCTGGATGCTGAAGTCCTTCAAAAATTTGGGGTTTTGTGAAATTAAAATTTTTATCTAAAAAAATTTTTTTTAAAAAAATGGGAAACCCAGGGATATCTTTATTTATTTTCAGTAAATTTTTAAAGGGGTACAGGGAAAAAGAGAAAGTTTTAAAATCACATTTTACTAGGCACCCCTTTTCCAAAAGCAAATTTTTCATGCAATATTCAGTGGAAAGCAAAATTTTTTCCGTGACGTTTATTAGAAAAGGGGTGTTGGTCTTACTTGTCATTTGCCTTTTAAAATTATTCCCCCTCATGTGGGGTTTTCTTTAGCCCTTGCAAAGGCAAACGTTACCCTTTTTCCAAAATCGTCGGGAGATTGAAAAAAAGGGTTAAAAAACAAAAAGAGAAAAAAAAAACAAACAAAAACAAATGGCCAAGAAAAAAGCAAACAAATTAAATAAAGTTATCAATCATTACAAAATAATTCATATAGGAAACCAGAATTATAATGTGGAAGATATTGTACATGTATCACTATTTGATATATGAAAACATATGTCGGGTTTTCCAATGTCAAAATAATAATTAAAAAAAAATATTGTATCAATATTTAAATAGCTTAACATTTCAGCGTCATTCTACATATTCGAAAATAATTCTTAATTCTTTACTTATAGCTTATTATAAAGGCATCGGTTTACCTATCTAGAAATATTTTGTTTCATATAACTTAACATTTAGGCTATGCCAGAGGGTAGGCGTTTACAATTGATAACTATATATGAAAATAATATGGTGATCGAAAATTAACTCAATTAATGAAAGGGTGTGAAATACATCTTTTGCAGTAATGTTTCTCAAAAGGTTTCTTCTGATTTTGGCGTATTTATCAAGAAGCTCTATTTGTGAGGATACAGCATCAATGCCACTACTACCACGTGCCCTTCAAGAGTATTGTGCTGGTGCGAACGTGTGTGTCGAGAAACAGCTGACACCGGAAGAAAATGTACGGAATGATTCTCAGATAGTATCATGTTGCACCGGTAAGAATGAAATAATGTTCTAGAATATAAAAGAAATATGCAGGTACAAAGAGGATATTTTTTGTTTGAGTGAAATATGGAATATATTTTAACGAAACATGATAAACTTCCATATATATTCACAAGCCGGAAAGGCGATTGATATATATAACGAAAAAATAAAAAATAATCGTTTTACTTAATTTTACCCTCAAGAAAAAAGGTGTTTACAAAATACACCTATTTGCTACGCAGTTGCAATTGTACAGCGCGCAGTAATATACGTGCGTGACGCAGTGCAATTAAATACACACTTTATCACAAACATAACTGTATTGAAAAAATATAAGCAGATAATTTCCGATGATAAATGCTAATGTAGAAGAGGTTGCAAAAGAGAAATATCTGAGAAAGTAGACCCAAAAATAAATATGAGTTTTGCTCCGCCCACTTTAAATTCATATTTATATTTTCATATTTTTTTCTCAATATAATATATATTTGGTTGATATTGCACCATATTTCATGGCTAAAATTAATTAAGTAAATCAAAATACGTTCAGATTTCTTTTATATTCTAGAACATTATTTATCTGCTTATATATTTTCGTTTTTCGTTGTATATATCAATCGCCGTTCCAAAATATATGGAGTTGTATCATGTTCCGTAAAAATCTATAACATATTCCATATTTCACTCAAACGAAAAAGTATCCTCTAATTATACACAAATGTATTTGCTTTCGGACGCAATTAACGAATATATTCAATTCAATAATTCTATGACTCTCAAACACAAATATATTTGAAGCATGTGCTATTTTACAGAATGTTCATGTGGACAAAAATTGCTCCGACAGTGGTAACTGCTGTTTTCAAAACAATGGGCCCGCAAAAGGTTACAGATGACAGGTTTTCAGAAGGTGAGATTATGTCTTTATCCAACAACGAAACCTCCACATGACAATAGCCAATACCGACTTATCTTTCAGTCTTACTATATGGTGTCATCATTAAGGCAACAGTGAATTAATAACAAATGATTCTTGTGGGGATGAAAAAGTTGCACCTTGGGGTAGCTTGTATCCTGTTTACTCGGCTCAAAACAATCAAATATATAAGAACATAAAAATGTGCAACCAAATGCCGGGGTAACCCGATGGCAAAAGTTTTTGAAGCCATAATGTCATGCAAGCCTTTGAGATCTGGATCAGATGTTGCTAACTTCGTGCAGCATTTGGACTCAATTGAATTTCATAAAAAGTGTGCTATAGACTTCATAGTACCTGAAATTGAGGATATACAAATGTTTAGATGTTTTGAAAACCTCTTATAAAATCATGTCCAAAGCCAATTAAATTTGAGATACCGGAGGCCGTTATAATCTCTCAAAAGAGAAACATTGTCACGTTCTGCGAAAGTGGACTAGTATCGCCCTTTCGTGTAAAGAAAATGTATATATGCTAACGTATTTTGTCATATTTGCAATGGTGAAGACTTTACAAAGAACGATGTATGCCACGAACAAATAGAATTGAACAATAGATATAACACCGTTGATAAGTATGGTAGGCTTGCTTTTGTTGGACTAATTGACCCCAAGTTCTTAGAGAATAGAAAAACAACGACCAATAGACAAAGTCCAAAGCCTGCGATGGCGGTAAATGCAAACTTTATCTTTTTAACAGATTATAAACCGTCATTAACATATATAACAGTGGTAAATAACATGTCATTAGAAAATAGCAAATTATGAAACTATCGATGACAATACATGGAAAATGTATACATTAATAATAATATAAATATGAAAACTATTTTATCTATTATCAACTTTGAAATTTATATCATGATAATCATGATTGGTAATTGTTTGTTTGCATTTTGCAATTTCAGCAAGTCATGATATTTTTCATTTTTCAGACAAGCACGTGTAGACCCATTGTTGTGTGGCCTCAGGTAAACCCTGCGTGCATCAAGCCGGAAGTTTGCATGTATCTAAAACAAGATATGGTTCGATAACCCACGTACGGGATCTGCATAAGTCCTTACTTTGAATACAAGCATACATGTTGCAGACGTGTTTAAAAGTTAGGTGCCAGAAGGTGTAAATTCCATGTTATCGAGAATACAGTCCCATGGCCAGGATCAAACTGGAAAGTACATTGCGATAATTTTATGAAGTAGATTGATGATAAAACAATAATACAACATCACAAGTTTACTTTGTTCTAATACATACAAACACAAAAGCAAGGTCAGGGGCCGAAGCGTTTCATTTAAAAACAATAGAAAAGACAATAACTAAGACCTGGGTGTTGGAACATGAATTATTAAACATTGTTGTTATGAAAAAGCTGCTTTTGCCCGTCTGTGTCATTAATTTAAATGTCTTACGGATAAAAAAAGATTTCAAATGTGGGTTTTCGGAAACGAATCAAGGAAAATCGTCAAACAAAGAGTACAGACCAGTAATATAGAAATTTAATGCATCCCAAATATCAAATGTTCATCATAACTAAACTTTATCTTTGTGAACAAGTTGAGCTTTCTAAGTCTGAATTCATCTTAAGTAAAGACCAATCAGTTCTCTTCAATTTGCGAACACAAAGATACATGTTATATCTGCAGTTTTCACTTATATGGGGAGCCCCTGAAGAAGGATGTCGAGCCAGAATTTGCGTTGAAGACTCTGATCTGATTGTTACATTTTCAAATACAAGTTATTTGTAAGATTACTATGATATGCGCTTAATCATTGCAGTTGTGATCATTCTTGAACGCTGCTTTAACTAGGACACCAATCCCTATTCAGCCATACAAAAACAAAATTCTACGTTCTACCCTTATGTTAAAATCGGTTTTGTTTCTTATTAACGTCTATTACATGAACCGCTTTGTGAAAGTGACTTTTAGTTAAGCTAAATATATTGAAACCAAATCGGTTCATTTAGTTCCCGATTTCCTGAGTTTTAAGGATTTTTTTCCTTCAAGCATGGTATTTTATTTACTTATTTAGGAAAACAACATGTTGGTGAAAATTAATGGGCACAAAAGCGTTTCAAAGCTGTACGTAAGTAGTAATTTATTAATTTTGTAAAAGAATGAAATGAGCAACAGAATGTCATTTTTATGTTAACGCATTATCTATCATATGTTATTGATAGAAAATTGTTTCTTTGATATTAAGTTTTTTATCCTTACTTATAATGTTTAGAGATGGCCACACTGGACAATATTCTTGTCAGTTTTTTTGTGTGTGTTCTGAAACAGTACCTATGTGAATTGTAATCATTAATAAATAATTACTTGTATTCATCCCACCTTAATGTTTTGATATTTTTTGTTATTTTTTTTTCAAAGCAACAACAATAAACATTTTCTATTGCAATTTGACTTCGCATTGCATTATTATTTACATGCGTGTTGAACTTTAACAAACATGAACATGAGTTTCTTATATCGAAATATTATTTGCTTAAATTGTGAGTATTCACTGAAAAGTGAATAATTTCTAACATTTTTCAAAGACTTGCCCATCTGAAAGGTATTATGCCATAAAGATTTTTTGTTACAAACATCAACATCATCTGTATCTGCATTTGTTGAAGAAATGGGTACAACTGAAAAATGTGCATGCACATTTCGATTATAGATGTTACTGACAACAAGAGGGCCATGATGGCCCTGAAGTCGCTCACCTGTATATAGGCCCCTGGAGCGGGGCCAGTTTAAACCCCAGGGCTTTTATTTGAACAAACTTGGTAGACACCCATTAGAAGATGTTTCATGCTAAGCATCTAAGGTCTAGCTCGTTGGGTTTTTTAAAAGAAGATTTTCAAGTTTTTTCTTTTACACATATAGATTAAAACAATGACACACCTAGGGCAGGGCCAGTTTTGACTCCAGGGCTTTTATTTGAACAATCTTTGTAGACACTTACTAGAAAATGTTTCATGCTTAATATCTAAACTCTAGCTATTCGGGTTTTTTCAAAGAAGATTTTTAAGTTTTTGCTATTCACATATAAGGAAAAATTAATGTCCCCGGGACGGGGCCAATTTTGACCTCAGGGCTTTTATTTGAACAAACTTGGTTGACATTCACTAGAAGATGCCTTCGTGCTTTAATATCTAAACCCTAGCTATTTGAGTTTTTTCAAAGAAGATTTTTTAAGTTTTTGTTATAACACATATAAGGAAAATGAATGACCCCCGGGGCGGGGCCAATTTTGACCCCAGGGCTTTTATTTGAAAACTTGGTAGACACTCACTAGAAGATGTTGTTTTCATGCTTAGTATCTAAACTCTAGCTATTTGGGTTTTTTTTTTTTTCAAAAAGTTTTTTTAAGTTTTTGCTATACACATATAAGAAAATCATTGACCCCCGGGGCGGGGCCAATTTTGACCCCAGGGCTCATATTTGAACAAACTTGGTAGACATTCATTAGAACATGTTTTCATGCTAAATTCTTAGCTTTTTTAAATTAGCTCTTTCGGTTCTTTAAAAGAAGATTTTTTAAGTTTTTACAATATGCATATAGGGAAAAACAATGACCCCTGGGGGGGGGGCCAATTTTGACCCCAGGGCTTTTATTTGAACAAACTTGGTAGATACCCATTAGAAGATGTTTCATGCTAAATATTTAAGCTCTAGCTCTTTGGGTTCTGTAAAAGAGGATTTTTTAAGTTTTTACTATATGCATATAGGGAAAATTAATGACCCCCTGGGGCTGGGCCAATTTTGACCCCAGGGCTTTTCTTTGAACAAACTTGGTAGACACTTACTAGAAGATGTTTCATGCCAAATATCTTAGCTCTAGCTCTTTCAGTTCTTTAAAAGAAGATTTTTTAAAAAATTCTGAAAGTAACAAAATTCAAACAATATTAGATAAGAATCACGAGAACACATTGGTATATGTTTTTTCTACCAAACCTTGTTTAACATCTTTGGCTTGTTTGTGTTACTCGCACACTATATACTTGATTACGGTAATAGCTAAGTTTCAAGATCTCCTCCTTTGTTTCATATATGATATTGCTGTAATCAGCATTTATCAATAGATACTGAAGTCAGTGCCGATAAAATCCTTTTACATTAAGGAATCCAAGTCGATTATGTACATGAAACAATACAATAAACATTCTCTCCTTAGCGAATTCCTGGTCATTCTTTTACTTCATGTGTTTGAAAACTAATTTGACGCTTGTACATGTATACGTTTTAATCAAAATGTTCCGTGTTTTTCTTCTTATGCTCAATTATAATGCGTTAACTATTCTAATATTTTTATAATTTATGTCATAGCTTGCATGCCTTTGAACAAAATCAGTGTTAAATGTTTGAAGGCAGACAGACTGAGATTTTGAAGAAGCACTGTGTGTCCAATTGTTAAAATCTCTTTTTTTCCACTTCCATACATTCAAATAGATTTTAATTATCTGTTTTCCAACACAGAGGTTTATTCTGTAAAAGACTATATATTAGGAGAAATAATAAATTCTTATTCTGTCTTTGAAATTTATTTAAGAATCACAGTGCAAGATAAACAAATCAAAACATTGAAAAAATTACAAAAAATATATCACCTTTTTTATTAATAAACAGTAAACATGTATGATTGATGTTGTCATAGTATACTAATACAATACTTGAAACGAGGCAATATTTTGCATCCAATATGTTTACTAAATAAAAGAGAAATAAAACACATATTGTACTGGGATGTAATAAGTTAATGAAATCTATAAAAGCCAGCAGTTATTTTTAGAGTTAAGATTTTTGTAACCTGCTTTTGTTACACTTAAAATAAACCAACTGAAACATGTGACATCTAAACCAAAAAGAAATAAAAAAGTACTTTGTCACGAATTTAAGAAAATTATTTTTACATAATGGTAAAAAAAGAATTACCAGTACGTATTGTCATATATCTAAATAATCTTTTAACATATCAAGTTTGAGTCTATTTTTTACAAATCTGAAAATCAAAGCAGTGAAATGATAATGCTTTTCATGAAATAAAATAAACAATTTACAAAAAAGGATACTATTTTTATACAAATGTGGAGAATCTAAAAACAATGATGTTTGTTTGACTTGTTGTGAGGTAACTATTTACCTAATTCTATTTAATTTATGAAATGAACGGTACAAATATATCATTTGGACCTATATAATAAGCATTTTATTAAATGAAAATCAAATATTTATATATCAGTATTCGTAATGTTTATGAAGAGTTTAACATAGAATAATCAAAACACACACAAGAAAATCAAATATTACATAGAGATAATACAATTATAAAAACTCCCTGCAGAGGTTAATTCCCATTACCAGTCCAGAAACCATCAACACCACGTGTAAAGATTTGGCCAGAGACACGGAAATACATCATGTTTTAACATTCCTTATGGAGCTTATTCACTTTTTTTATCAAATTTTTTAACGTTTTTTTACATTTTAAGTTTCTTTCATTTATTTACTGTGTACAAAAAAGTAAAAAATAAATGTATTATTAAGACAATTGTATTAATAACGGAAGTATTTAAATGGCCACCATTTTCGATCACATGACATACCAATTAACACGTGTGTTACAGTGATGGCAAGTGGGTTATCGAAGCAAAGTGTGATGAAACCCTTGTCAGGAGTTTGAAAAATGCGTATCATACACACAATTATATTACAAATGGTGGATATTAGAGACTCCCAACTTTGATTTTTTAATTTGGTTATAAGTTCTGCACTATTAATTTTAACATTTAGGTAATCTGACATAAGTTCACATATCTTCTCATGTTTACAAGTTAAACGCACCTATTAACCACCTGATCTTGAAACAGGATTTCAAAGTCCATTGACATATTACAATTTGAATAATCTATTGCACACATATTGTGGTATTTCGACCATCTCATGCTAAAAAACATTTAACACATAGGAGAAATTAAATTAATTTTGCTAGTAAAGCCAAGACTTTTTCTCAATAAACAAGCCACATTATTTTGTTTTGCAAGGTAAAAAAGAATAAAAAAATAATACAAACTTCCATGCAGATATTAAATCATCTTAATCAAAAGAATATTTATCAAAAGTAAATTTTAATTACAATGATTTAAATTTTAAATAAATTTAGTCAGCTAAAAAAGTTATTATATATAAATTTACAATATTATTTAGAACATATAACACAAAGAAATCAATACTTAATTTAAACCTAATACCATCCAAACATATGACAATGTGATGGGTGAATAAAGTCAATACATGTATTGGCAATACTTTTTAATACTGTCCTTCTTGAACTTTTTTTCAGTCCTGAATCATTTCATTCAAACTATTAAAATAAGATTTCACAGTAAATATTACAATAATGTTACACTCAAGAGAACAAACAAATTATTTCAGACTTATACGTAATACATTGTCATGCAAATTTTAATAAATATACAAAACAATTTTTTCATAAAATATTACATCACATGGCCATGATTACACAAAATATACAAAACAAAGAAGACAATAAATGGGAATCAGACAAGAGAATATCCTTGTAAAGGTGTATTCAAATAGGATAATCAAATGAAAATAAATTAACAGTTATAAAAGTATTTCTTTGTCATAATTTTTATATATACATGTACATAAGACATTAATTAGTGCTTCGATTTTTTTTGAGCAGACATATGTCCTAAAATAGTCAATTTCAAGGGAAAAAGATATATCTGAAATTGTTATTTTTGTATGCACACTACTTCAGAAACTTGTTGAGTATGTTATCAATGAACCATTGCTCTGTGAACTGCAGATGGTCCGAGTCGGAGCTCAGGAAGTGAAGCCTTCCCGTGGCATTGAGCGTCTTCAAACCAAGCTTGTCCTGAAATTATATAAATGTATAAATGAAGAACCAATATGGAAAACAAACAAACATCACTGATATGTTAATTTCAGTATTTTGTTTTCTAAATTTACATTTGCAACCAACTTTTGAAGACTCTTCTTTACACATCCTTTTCAATGGCAACAAAATAGCAACCGAAGGCCCCAAAATGCAAGGTACGGCTCACTAATCCTTTTTCTACTGCATTTGTGTGATGCAATTATGACTATACTACAGAGTTAGATTTTAATAACAGGAGATACTAAATGTCATTTATGAAAATGACAATATAAAGTACATTATCATACAATATTTAATGTTTCATATGTAGCATAAACAATTAAGCATACCTCAGTGTAGAGAGGGCTTTCAAACATTGTATACAGGTCTTTGTCCTGTCCTGGTTTATAATACCCAAACCACTGAAATAAAAAAAACAATAGCCTTAAAATAACAAACTATCCTTTCATATATCCATTATTATTAACATAAACACAATAAATGATACTACTTTTCGTTTATTAAAAAAAATAATTGGTGGTAGTCATGAATGAAATATGATAATTTTCATACCAAAAAATGAAAATAACTCTTGAAAAATCTTGAATTTTCTATTTATTATATACATTTTTCTATTTTTGACCTTTCAAATTGGAAAACTTCCCCTTACATTGTGTGTATTGGCTGAATTTAGGAGAAAGTAGTCTGGTGAGACACATACCAGTGAAAATATGTTTCACTGCAGTGAAAAATAAATTTTTACAGTGAAAATACAGAAAATGAAATACACATTTAATTTCATCAATATTTCATTCATTTATAAGTATATTATAAATATCACTTTATTGATGATAATGATAAAAGATTTTATTAAAGTGAAGTATATTACATCTATACATACTTCACTCTCCCTGGGCTCTACCATGGTGTCTTGAAGAAACTTCACAAGTACAAGATTCTTCAACTTTTGTAGGTTAGTCTTGTAGGTCTGGTTCACAGTCTAAATGAGAACATAATTTTTCTTAAAGAACAATGTAAACATGCTATGCCTCATAAATTTTGGTTCAATTAAAATCTTGCCTCTTCACTTATCATACAATTGTATGTAACATTAATTTATAAATTTCTTGTATTTTTTTGGCCAATTCTTTTATTTACCAATCAAAACATTTATAAAGACAGTATATTTTAACTTAATATATAATAATAATAATACAATGTAAAGTAATTATACGTAGAAAATAAAACTTGGCCCCATTCTCCACTTCCTTTAACAAACATTTGTGTAGGAAATATACAATTTGGCAATGTTCATCATTTACTGTATGAATTATTTTATGCTTATTTAACCTTTAAACGATGCTAGATGTGCTAAAATATGCTGAATTTTCACCTGCTTGTGATAATGTATTACCCATTGTTCATTTGATAGAAAAAATCAAACCTTTGCTCTTGCTAGAAATGAACGCGACTGTCCTTTGTCATCAGTATAGAGGTAGGCCTGTCAGCCTATCTTTGCAATTTGAGCCGGCTCAATACTTGGGCTTACTGTGAATTTTCATACTGATCACCCCACAACTGAAAATGGACAGTTCCAAAAAAGGGAAACTGGGCAAGTCCATTTTAGAACTTCAGCAGGTTAAGTTAAACAA
Source organism: Ruditapes philippinarum (assembly GCF_026571515.1). Taxonomy (NCBI): domain Eukaryota; kingdom Metazoa; phylum Mollusca; class Bivalvia; order Venerida; family Veneridae; genus Ruditapes; species Ruditapes philippinarum. The sequence continues at coordinate 125,986 of NW_026854051.1, forward strand.
ACTTACTGTTTCTTGGTTGATGTCAGCCAGGAACACACTCTTTGCTTTGTACTCATTCTCATTGAGGGGATCATGCCAGTATTCTGCCTGAACTAGTCTGTAAGAAAATATAATAAATGAAACGTGCCATGACAAAACCAACATAATGGGTTGGCGACCAGCATGGCTCCAGACCAGCCTGCGTATCTGCGCAGTCTGTTCAGGATCCATGCTGTTCGCTATCAGTTTTTCTACTTGTAAAGAGTTGGTAAGAGAACAGCATGGATCCTGATCACACTGCGCAGATGCACAGGCTGGTCTGGATCCATGCTGGTCGCAAACCCATTATGTTGGTTTTGTCATGATGCAGCTCAAGTAATCTTATCATGATTTTTTTCAGTATCCTGCCTGTTGTAGCAGAGTAATGGAGTAATATCATTAAAATCATATCCTAACTTTGAAGTTAAGAACAATGGAGCCAACACAATGATCTGGTTTTAATGAAATTGGTAATAAAAATAGCAAGTAAACAGCTTTGATTGCATTGAAATTGATGATGGCTTTTGATAAATGGTATGATTTTAAGATTATTATGGTTACCATAACAATATAATTATTTATTAATCTTCCCCTGAATAGAATATAATAAATGTAATACACTTTTTAACTAAAGTAATCAAACATAAACTGTGTCATACCTGCTCTGGATTTCACTGGAAAAAAACAACAACATATAATAAATTAAAGTGATGTTTTTTTTTAAATTTCTTTTTAAACGTTTAGTACGATAAAACATGTATCCTAAAATAATATTCTTCTAATCATGATATTGCAACAATAACAACAAGCTTCGAGTGTTAGAATAGAAATAATTTTAATTTTCTTAAAAAAGAAATATTCATTATTGCTTTTCATCCCAACTTCACATATTTTATTTCAGTTATACATAGAGACTAGCTTACACTAAATAAATGTAACACATTGTTATTAAATTTTATGCGGTTCTACATTAGAACTACAAATTTCTGCAGTTAATCATTTATTGATTTATGCATTCAAGTGCTATGACCTGATTTGGAATTAACTTTTTTTGGAAATCTAATTGAATCTTAATCAAATGCAAGTTAGCCAAACCATAATTTTGAAAAGTGTACAAATATTGACAACACTTTATTTTAATATATTAGGATAATGGTGGGAAAAAATAGTAAAGGCATAAAGTGAAAGCTTGAGCCCACTAACTTAATAGAATTTTTAACAATTTTTAGCCTATAAACAGCCTAAACTTTTCAATACATGTACATAATAATTATGTCCAAAAGTTTACAAACAAATACATTTATGCTATAAGAACTTATGTACCAGCTTTACTTTCTTTTGTATCAAAAATCAATATTTAAAAACATAATGATCAAAGTATGAAATCAATTCATAAATTTTTCCAAATGTCTACAACACAGAAATATCATCATTGCTGTCTTAAAACCATCGAGTTATGAAGTAACAACTTAAAACCATCGAGTTATGACGTAACAACCTTCTCTAGAAGGCTTACCTTGCAAGCTTTCAAAAAATAACTTACGATATGTAGGCTCCTTTGTCAAGCAGTTTTCTTACATACTCGCATATTGTTGCACTTGCAGGGCAGTGTGGGAGACCAAATACACCTGGGGAAGTAATGTGCAAGTATGGATAAAATAAATATACATGGGTAAGATAGGTATAGGAATTAGGATTGCACATATTCTTGCAAGGTATCTCTCAATATCTCTACAAATATCTTGGAAAACATTGAGAAAAAAAAGAACAGTAAGAATGGCATTTTTGAGATTTTATCATTTATCTTTGGTGGGGGTAAGTGCATGTGCAGTTTGATGGCGAGGAACAGTGAGGAGCTTTCAAAAAAGTACTATCACTACATAAATACTATAGTTCGGCACTGAGCTAAATTGGCATTAAACATAAGCTATTTATCAATGCACTGAAGATGAAACCCAAAAGCTTTGTCTTGTTAATTGGTAAGGAATTAAAGACAGAGTTGTATGTTAAGCATACACCATGTTTAAGCCTTCTTTTTTCTCCTTTTAAATAATTTTCATTTTTATCCCATTTCTTGTTTATTTATACCCCTGAAGACCTTTGAATGAAACCTAGGCAAATTTTGTATTTGACTAGGAAATGCCATACTATTCATTATCAAATGTATACAATACCATTCAAAAATTCAAAAAAAATTAAGCTGATGTGAAAATGTGTTACTCTAACTTAAACCAAATAGCTTAACAATGTATTGACCATTTCTCAACATGTACTTCTTATGTACCATAAATGTTCTATAACTCTTATGCATATTTTTACCAAAGGGAGGGAAATCTGTAAGATTTAAAGTCAGTATAAATAGTATTTATCTCCCATGATATACAGAAATAGTGCTGGAAGGCTGGATAATTATATGATTAGGATTGGTGCTGTTTCTTTGGGAAATAACTCACTCATTGTAAGCTCCAAAGTTAAGCAGCTTCCTGACATATTCACACAAGGTCTCATTATCTCCAGGACAATGAGGGAAGCCAAATACACCTACATAGCAATTCATTATACAGACAAAATTTTAACACAGATTGAAACAGCTGATGCACTAGTAGATATGCTTATAAATATTTAAAGCCTATGGATATTGCTGTAAATCAAAACACAGTGATGGTAACCCTTACCATGGAGGGTTTTTTAAAAAAGCTTCCTTCTCCATACATAAAATTTACAAAATTTATTTTTATGTATTTTATTTTGTAAATGAGAAGAGTATATATAAAATATAGTTTAGACTAACCCTTACCATACCTACCATCATTTGATCTTGCCAAAACCATTGATCATTTTTCAAAATATGTACTGACTGAATGGCCAACAGTGCAGACCAAGATATAGGGGATATTTGTTTAGTACAGTGTAAGATGGGACAATATTTCACCAAGTGAGCACCAAAAGGTGTATTTCACGAGTGAACTTTTGGTGTTCATGAGGTGAAATATATTTCAATCTTTCACTAAATTAAACAAATTTTCTTTTTATTATAATTATGCAAAGAAACGTTTAAAAAGATATTTAAACAGCGAAGCGTTCCAAATAATAATACAATGTGACGTCATTAAACAACCTCTAATCATTATTTTGGTTTCCAGTACTGTGCTCCTTGGTATTTCACTGGAACAACAAAACAGGCTTAAATACAAAACAGTGAAAATATCAATTTGGCCATTATTTCACTGATATATTTCACTGATATATTTCACTGATATATTTCTATAAACCATTGAAAAGCATGTAATAAATTGGTATATTCAGTTGCCACCAGCAGGCTATGAGTCATTCAATCATCACACTATCTTTAATCTTCAATATTTGAGGTTCAAAGAATTTGAAAATTACCTTGATGTTGTCCACCGACTGAGATCAGGTTCAGCATTGGAGGGCTTGGACATCTTTGAGCAATAGCTCTCCTGAAATTGTTTAAATCAAATAGGTTATGCGTGTATAAAAGTAGGTTTAAGTGTTTTTAATTTAAAAAGGTAACAAAAAATTTATTTGAATACTAGAAATAAGTCTGAGAAGGCATTCTGAGTTGAACAATTAATGTTCCAAAAGCTAGACTGATAGCTTCTTTAGATGAAAAAACTTAAAGTCCCAGGAAGGATTTAAACATTATAGTGGTGAGAGGTAGGTGGTTTAAAGTCAGCTACACTAACATCTTACCCAAAGAGGCCCTTAACCTTCAAAATTATAAGTATGAAACTATAGATAATAATGGCAAGCAAAAAAAAATGTATTGAGACTGTATTAAGGCATTGTCCAAATTGTTACTTATAATGTAGCTTATATATTTACATTGATAGAGTTCTAGAAATAAAAAATAGCTGTCTTTAAAGACAGGGTGCTCGACCATTCTCAGTGCTTGACAATAAATAAGGGTTGTTACTCTGCAAAAAGATAGCTCAAAATTATGGGACTTGAGCCCACTATGTTACATGTTCAATAAGAAAAAGTGTGAATTTTTAGCCAATTTCCTTCCGTAATTTTGGAGATACCAACTTACACCCAAAAAATATAACCAAAGTGTGATAGTGATGCAGATGCCATCACTGACATCTGCCAGGGTGAGTACAATAGCTCTGCATATTCTTCCAGAATAAAGTCAAAACATACAAGAATTGTCCTCCTTGAGAAAATCCTATTGCATTGTATCCTGATTGAAGTTTCTTATCAGTAGCAAGTTTCTGGCACACCATGTTGATCTGATCATTGACATTCATGAAGAATCCATTCAATGTATCCTGTATTTACATAGATATATAGTAAATTATAATATTGGTATATCTGATAACTAGAATTTCAAAATTCAAGACAATATGATTGTGGTTTTCATTTGTCTAATATACAATATATGAAAAAACAAACATTTTTTCTACAAGGTCATAATCTTTTAATGAATTATAAAAATAAATCTTTGCTGAATACTTAAGTACTGTAGATTTTTCTCAAGTTTAAAAATATTCTAACCACTTTAGGAAATAACACTTAAAACCTCATGTATAACTAACAAATCTTAAAAAGTTATATTTTAGTAAATTAAAATCTTAAAGCAGCACGCCTCCAGATTCATGTTAAATTTCATGAAAATTTTGATAATGTATTTGACAGTAAAATATTGTGAGGTGAACAAATAAAGTTATTTACATATTGCAATTGGCACTTACAATCCATGCAAATAACCAAAAAGAGGTCAAAATGTGCAAAAAAGCCCTTACTGTGTTAGTAATGCAGTAAAAATATGGTGATAAAATACTGCAAAATCAGTCTTAAATCGCAAATAATATGTAAACTTTATCATTGATCTTGATTTTACCTTTCTTGAAATATTAGTACATTTTTCTCAATTTTCATTTTCTTGAAATATTTTGGCTCATCTGGAGGCGTGCAGCTTCAAAATTAATATTGGTTTATTTCAACATCATTCTAAATACAAGTACTGAATTTGGTGACAAAAACCAACAAAATACATGTAAAACATTATAAGAATATTTCTACTTTACTGCTGATATAATTGATAAACATAAATATGTCTATTATTTACACAACCATACCTCTTCAATACTGGACCCAATCTCTAATGATCTCACATAAACATCGTGGATATTTTTCTCTATCAGTTTTTTAATGGAGCCCATACTAAGAGGGTTACAGCAACTATCTCCTGTAATACCAGAACATTTAAAGGTTTTTAAAATTCATGACAAAATAACCTGTTGTTTGGTCTGAATTAATGCAATGTACATGTAGTAAGATTCCCAAAAGTATTTATCATTAAAGGCCCATTATGCCTCAGAAATGCTGTTATTTCACAAAAGCTTTTTATTTCTGTCCTGTCCTGTCCTAGTTTTCCAAAAGCTTCTAATTGGCCAATAACTCATTTGCCTCCATTGCTTTTTAGGAATTTATAGTATATAAATATAAATTCTGTATGTTGTATAGAAGTCAAAACACTACTCTGATTACATTTTGTTACTACATGTATTATGATGAATAGTTTTATATCAGCAGTTCTTACTTTAGGTTATTTGCATATATATAACATGCTCAAAAACCATTATGAAACTCATGTCTGCCTCTAGAAAACAAAGAAAACTTGTTTCTGAAGCATAATGTGTCTTTAACATGCAATAGGTAGAACCTTTAATCTTCTTTATGCAAAAGGAATAATTGTTTAGTTGTAAGAATATTATTTGATGGAGCTCTAATGAAAACCTTACATAGACAATCTGTAGCACTTCAAAGGGGAAAATTTGAAAAAGAAAGGGAATAAGAAATGACGAATGACACATTATATAATGCCCCCCTTTCTAGCCCTTGACTCACATTATTTGTTATTTTGTTATAGAAACTTGCCATAAATGGGTACATGGAAGTGTTCAGTTATAGAAAAAAGAAAAATAATGAAGACTTTGTGATAGTTATAAAGATAATGAGGGGAAACCATTCTGAAATTTAAAGCCCCTGTGACCTTGATCTTTGAACTAGTGACCAACTAGAAATGTTTCCATAGGACACAGGTGTCCCAACACTCCACCGATTTGTCAATCTTGTGTCTCTAGGTCAATTTTCTTTTTTGGCTACAATTGTGCCCTAGTTGAAAACTAAAAATCTTTTATTAAGTAAGGGCAAATACAACAAATACTGAATAAATCCACAAGAAAACCCCAAGGTGCATAAGTACACATGCTGACCAACATTCTTGTAAACTTTCAGTCCTACAGGTCAAGTACTTTTTGAGTTATGTGCAACACAAGTCGAATATAGTAAATTTTTACTAAGTCAAGGGCAATAACTCTAAAATACTAAAAATATCCGCACGAAAATACCCAGGTGCACAACAACACAATCATGCTGAGCAACATTCCTGTAAGGTTTCATGACTCTAGGTCAAAATTAATACTTTTTTAGTTACGTGCGACACAAGTTGAAAATTGGAAATTTTTACTAATTCAAGGGCAATAACTCTAAAAATACTAAATATATCCACACAAAAACACCCAGGTGCACAACTACACAAGCTAATCAACATTTCTGTAAGGTTTCATGACTCAAGGTCAAATATTTTTTGAGTTATGTGCGACACAAGTTGAAAATTGCAACTTTTTTAGTTACGTGCGACACAAGTTGAAAATTGGAAATTTTTACTAATTCAAGGGCAATAACTCTAAAAATACTAAATATATCCACACAAAAACACCCAGGTGCACAACTACACAAGCTGATCAACATTTCTGTAAGGTTTCATGACTCAAGGTCAAATATTTTTTGAGTTACGTGCGACACAAGTTGAAAATTGCAAATTTTTACTAAGTCAAGGAAAATAATTCTAAAAATACTAAAAATATCCACACGAAAATACCCAGGTGCACAACTACACATGCTGATTAACATTCCTGTAAGGTTTCATGACTCTAGGTCAATTACTTTTTGAGCTACCTACGACACAAAAAGTGAACGGACGGACGGATGGGCGGACGGACAAGGGTAAATCTAAATGCTTCCCCTATAGTGGGCGCACAAAAATCAATAGGGGTCATCTTATAGTTATAACCAATCAATATTAGAAATATGAAGACTTTGTGATAAATAGCTTTCAAGATAATGAGCATAAACCATACTACCATTTAAGGACCCTGTGACCATGACCTTTGACCTAGTGACCCCAAAATCAATAGGGGTCATTTACTAGTTATGACCAATCAGTATGTGAAGTCACATGTTTCATTTCTATTTCATTCAGAATTTTGTTCTTTTTTCAATATACAAAGAACTGTATTGACAGATTTTTAAAATTATAACTTCAATTATTATTAGCAGAATTTGATAAAATGAGTTGATTTTTTTTAAAGACCACATTACCGGATAATGTCAGAAGATATTCAAAGGTCGCGCAAATATTGCACAAAGCCAGTACTAAGTTCTGGCTTCCAAAACTTTATATGTCGCTTTTATTTTGACATTGTGCGAGGTCTAGCAGTACTATAAGACCTGTTCGCTGAAGTCTCTTTAGCTAAGCCAGTACAGGATCAGAATTATGCACCACAATCTATGGTCCGGTCCAAATGGTGCAGATCTAAGGCACAGGAATTTGAAATTCTATCTAATAACCAATATTAATGATAAGTGTTTATTTATACTATATAGGGAGTATTTTTTCAATATTATATGGGGAAGTCAACGGCCTTCCCGGTCCCAGGCTTTGGCTTGCCCGATTATATAGACTAAATGTGTATAGTTAAAAGGAAATCAAATAAAAAACAATTAAAAAAAAGATATAGAATTTTATACCTATCAATGAAATTTTCAGTGTTAGTTCTAGTTGGGCGCCGCCATTTTCAATGTAACTCAATGATAATAGGCAAGGTATTCAGGTATTGGACAATCACAACTTCAAATTCGGATTTTTTATTATAATAAGCATTGAGTGTTCCAAATGAAAATGGAAGCGATGCATGAAATACCGAATGACACGTTTAAAAGGGAAAATAAACAATTTCATAAAACCGACTTCCCTGTTCATTAGGCTTTGCCTAATTTCATATTTGTAATAGTTAATAGCCTGCTCGCAAAGCGAGCTTTACGGTAACGCGGGTACCTGTTAGATAGTGATGGTTTTGAAAACTTTCGTGTGAAGTACCGAAGTGACAACATCGCAACTTTTCGAATTATAAGATAACGATAAAAGCCAAGGTATTGTGATTGAAAACGGAAGCATAGATTGGTGTCCTGTGCACTTATATGGGAACCATAATAGGACAGGTAACCAGAATAAACGGAAGCAGAGGTATGAAATACCGAATGACAATTTTAAAACGGAAAATGTAAAATAAAAATAAAAGTTAATCGAGCTCGCTTTAAAGCTTTGCCTTTTTCATTTTATTGATTATTGATAGAATTTCAAGTTCCTAAGGCTTGCATATTAATTTCTGCATTATTAGTTTTTTCGACTTACAACCATTGTCAGCGCCAGAAATGAATGGATTCCTGATAAAATGATACTAACCCATGCCATGCCATATTACAACGGGCACTGGACTACTTGAAACAGATGTAAAATCTGCAAAACAAACCAAAAGTACCGCAGCAAGAAGTTTCATGTTTGCAGCCATTTTGATGTCATATGACTAAATCTGGGAGCAACAGTAGTTTCTATATTTCTTAATTTCGAATTGGATACAGATATTCGCTCTAATGTAAAAATGTTATAAAATGTTTTAATTTATCTAACTTATAAATATATTTTGGTTATAGAATCCTGCTTGTCAGGTGCATGCGGAAATAAAAAAAATAAATATTTCATATAATAACTGCTCCCCAATGATCCACGTGACTAAGGTTAGCAGTCACATGATCAATGTCATTCAAGATAAACATGTGAGGTGACGACAACAATAAAGTTTAATGATGTAATGTTTATTTTGTTTTAAATAATTTCGTGTCAGGTTATTACAAAAATGGCTGTTAACTGTATTCATCAGTGTGGAAAGTGTTTTAACAAATTTAGAACAGGAACAAACTTTATTTCATTGATAAATGTAAGAGTGGCTCATAAATATGCACAAGCCGATGTTAAACCAAATAAGTATAAAGTTATTTATAGGGATCTTCATGGAGCAATAGAGGAACCCTCCACTGCCAAAGATTTTGTTTTTGCGTTAAGCAAAAAAGAACGGCAACTTTTATATTTAGAACTTCAAAAATTTCATTTGGATATGCAGGATTTGAGTAAGTATTTAAATAGTAAAATATCAACATCAACACAGTCATGTACATGTATATAGATTGAACAAACAGATTTACATGTAAAGTTTTCAACCCACGCACATTTTGGCTTGATGACTAAAATCTCCTGTAGATAGATCAAATTAGATATTATATTCTAACTAGGTGAATTTATAAAGATTTATTTTATAATGAACTGTAATTAGTTTTAAAAGTTTCTATTTAAATAGTTAATTGGTTCAGTTGTGAAATATATTTCTTGAACATTTTTTTAATTTTATAATATTAACCATTCACCATTCAATACATGTTTAACACATTTATAACACTACCAATTAAACAGGAAGAAACCGTTAAACCGTTTTGGATGTACATCACGGTATATGAAAAACCATAATTTATCGTCTGTATTGATTTATTATGGGTGATATCTTTTCATTAATAATGGTATAAAGATAAATCATTTCACCGTTTGTTTTCTTTCATATATAGTATAAGATTTGTGCTATTATTGACTGGGTAAAAAGTTGCCTATTCATATGTTCTTTCAATAGATTCTGTTAAATTTAAGAGATATAAATTTAATATGCAAATGTTTACATGAAATGAAAATCTTTGACATAAGAAAATGGGTAAAAGCTAAAATACTTTATCTAAAAGAATACTGTCATCAGCTTCAAATTCAGTGGACATCAATAGAAAACATATTGTGACAATAAGTGACTTAGTTAGGGCCTTTTTCAACTATTTTGGGAAAAGGCCCCTGGCATAAATTGGCAAAATTTATTTGGCTTTTTGGGAAGTTTTGGCATTTTTAAAAAGTTAATAAAGTAACTTGTACATGATTTAAAGTTTTAAAAATGTGTTTGATCATATAACATGTCATGTTTTAATAAGAAACAAATAAAGACAATCCGATTTTTCTCAGAAAATTTTATAACATTTTGATTTTTTTGAAATTGGGAAAAATGAGTTTTTTTCCAAAAATAAATCCAATTGATTAAGGAATGCACTATTAGTGCAGTGAGTAATTTCGGCCCTTGGTGATAGGGTAAAAATGCCCTGTAAGTAAAGTTTAAACCTACAATTAGTGATATAAACCTGTACCTCGTCCTGTATACACAGACTTTAATTACATGTAATTAAAGTTAAAGTCTGTCATGTATAAAGGTTGTCAAAACAACAATATTGACAAGGTAATTATGACATTGATTTTTGCTGTCATCATTAGTAGATAAGGCCTGTGATTTACAGAAAGCTCTGTGAAAGTCATTTACATGTACAGCAAAAAAGATGACTCAATTAATGATAATATTATACATGTATGATAATGATATAAGCCATTATATATCTTCTTGTCAGATTCACGTACATATATAGAAATGTCAAATTTTATGACAATATTCACTAATTGGAGTAGTACATTGTACATGTACGAGGGGTTATCCAAAAATTCGTGGACTTTTTAAATATCTCTTGAACGTCAACGTGTATTGTAATGAAAATTTATCAGCATACATTGTAGAATATTATCAACACATTTTGAAAAGAACAGTTAATTATGTCAATAAATAATGATTTTATATTGCTTTTAAATAAGCACATACACGTCACCCGGCGCACGGTAGAAAAGCGCTGTAAATCATCGTATACTTCTTGCTAAAAAACTAAAAAAATAACGTGTGTAAGAAAACCCGCTGAACATCGCATGTTTCATCTATGATGTCATTTAAGTAATTCTTTAAAATTATGGACGTCATTTACCTTTTATTTTGTTGATATCGCTAGAAACGCCAGACGCCTTTATTGTTTACAACGGGAAAATGACGGACACGCGATAATTAGAAAATCGCATGATCATAAAACAATCATAAATTTTTATTGCAATTTTGAAATGACACCTACAGAAACATTTGATAAAAATCAGCAGACGAACAGAGAAAAGAATATTTCACGATCATGTAGTGTTAAAGTGGCATAAAAAAAATTGGTAATGGACATTACTTTGAAGAAGCAGTAACAGTCAAAATTGACTGCGTAACGTTGAAGCACAAATTGTACGTTAATATTATGACGTTGACGTCAATAATTTTTTGGAGTGCGCCGCTGTCGCCGACATGTGTTTATGTAAAATTAAATATTGTTGTAATGTAAGAAGCTATTCACATGAATTTTTCTGTGTTTATTTGTTATTAATTCTTCTAAGCAGTGTAAGAATTTCAAATTAATATCTCAAATAAATTTAACGCAACAAAGAAAGTCCACGAATTTTTGGATAACCCCTCGTATATAGCTGAGGTTATTTATAATATTCAGATATCATATATATGATTTATAAATAGATTTTTTCCCTAGTTTTCTTTGACAAATTTAGGTTACGAAAAATTTTAATTTAATTTAAAATTTTAAAAATAACCCTAAATGAAGAGTATTTTATTATGGAAACTGGTGGCAAAAAAAATATTAAACTTACCCAGGTGTTGATGGTGTTTCCCGTTTAAAATTTTTGTTTTATAATTTTAAAAAAAATTTAAAATTTATTGAACAAATAAAATGCATGAAAATCAAGGTAATGATCTTCTGATTTAAAGATGACTACTGATTACATTTTGTGGGATTATTAATTAACATAAATCAGTATGAATTTCGTGCTGCTTATTCTTTTAAATAAGCTTAAAAAAGCCTTAAGTGTTTTCTTATTATTATTTAATTACATTAATTATGTTACACTTATCATTACATATACTGAAGTTATACACACAGCATTTGATAGATTCATTAATCTTACTTATTAAATCAGTGATATAAAATTGCTTTTATAGCACAGTCTGGCTCCCATATAATGCTTATCAATTTTGGAAATATTTGTGTGATAAATTGATAAGCATAAGAAATAAAACAACACACTTATTAAAACATTCACTTTTTCAAATTATTTTATACAATATAATTATGTAATGGTTTTCATAAAAAAGATTACTAGTTTGCAAGGGATGTCTTAATTAGAATACTATATCATCGCTAATTCATCCAGGCTGTATGTGATTATATAAAAACTCATTGCTTTAAGCAAATTGATGAATAATCTTGTTGGTCTTATGATTAAAGCAGTGTGCTTGGCATTGATTTTCTGTTGAGATAATCTAAGTATAGTGTAAGAAGTTAAATGGATTAAAACTTTTATTGTGCTGTAATTAAATTAGCACGAGAAATTATTTTATTATTGTATAAATGACCTGGTCAATAACTATTCTATCATAACTTTGTTAGAGTTAAGAGCCCTAAAGGCCACTATATATATTAAAAAACATTGTTTTTTTGCCAGAGGTTATAATTATTAATTACATACAAATTTTATGTACATGTCAATATGGAAATTCCATCTTGCATTTTGTGTCATAATATGTTATTTCTCCATGATATCACAGTGTTCAGTCTTTAGAACAGTGTCATTTTTAAACCATTCTTTTTTAAAGATTTCATTGTCAGGAAACAAGAAAATATTTTAATATTTTGTTAATATATCAATAATTTTTGTTTACAAAAAACATTCTTAGCGCTACAGATTATTGATTTGGTTGATTGATTCAAACAAATATAAGATATATATAATATAATTGTATTACTTAGTCTGAAGCTTTACCAAAACTGAGCTTTTCTTAAGCATTGCCAGCCTTCACTTTCCCAGAAAAAGTTTTTTTAGCCCGGCCAGCCATAAGTACCAGAAAGACCTTTCTAATATTTTTACTCTGCTTTTTAAATTTTGGTGTTATGGATTGCCTTTTTTTAATATGGGAAATGTCCTTTTATTGAAATTTTTTTTTATTGAAAAAGGAATCAATGAGGCCAAAAGCCTAAAAACATTAGATTTGAATTTCTTACATAGATCAATGCCTGGTGACAACTTAAAACAGTAAGATATTCAAAAGATGATTAAGAAATATACTCAGAAATACATTGTGCTATTCGTAGTGGGATTTTTTCGCATTTGGAATAATTATTTGGAAAATGACTCCATTACGGTACCAGACCTCCCTAAACATAACTATCAAGTAAAAATGTTTAGTTTTTTCCCAAAAAATTAATTGAATGCATCTATTAGGAATTATTCCATTTTAAGATTGGGGAAAAAAAAAGGTTATAATGGCCCCTGTTGATATGGGAAAATACCCTGTTATCTATAAAACACTTATGAAAGTAAAAGTTTTAATTATGAAATATTTGAAAATATTATTGTTCTTCAAGAAAAAGTCTTTAAAAAATTCTTCTTTAAATTGTATCTCATTACTCTGACAAGTGAGTCTGTGATTAACTTGAAAATTTAAATTTATGTCCCTTTAAATGAATAAATATTGTCACAAGAATCCCCAAGGGTAGTGTTACTAGAAGCCATTACACATAAATTGCTAAAATTCTCCTCTGTTTGTGTTTAATGAAAACTTGCCAAATTATTGACAACATTTTATGAGAGAATTAATGGAATATTTTAAATCTCAGCATATTTTAACTAAGAGATAAAATGGACAGATTTTGTTATTGAACAGCCGCCTGAATAATATATTAGTTTCCATTTTTAAGTAGCTTTTTCCTTGTCTATTAGGTTTAAATAACAAATTTAGTAATTAAGTTTTATTTACTAACTTCGGTTAAGTTTTTTTTAAAAAGTTTTTGGAGCATATTAATTTTGAACCCAGTTCAGTCAATTAAGTCTGTTTTTTTTAGTATTATCTGGTACTCGGGTATATTTTATAAAGGCTACATGGTCATCAGCCCAGGTAGAGCTAAAACATGGCCATGTGGTTGAGGTTGCTTATTTTTAAACACTCATTACGTATACACTTCATTTCTATGTTGTTCAGTCAGGAATCAGGTACCTGTAGGTTTTGACGCTGGAAGGCAAAGACTAGAAACATAACTGTTATATTTTTTGGCCTATTAGTTTGACAATGATTTAAAATGACTTGAAATGAAGCTGTTTGTATCAATATACATTATAGCCTCACTAACAGTTCATCCACCTGAACAAGCAATTGAAATTATTGAAAAATTGTTTGATGTTAAATCAATTGAAAAGTGATAGTTTTGTACACATTTTTAATTTTTGCATTTTTTTTTCAACCATAAAATTATTGGTATTTTGTACAAAGTATTGTACAGCCTATATAATCCAGAATACAAAATCCAGAATTTGGTTTTGTTTGTGCATGTATAATACAGACATACTTTTACAGAATCAATAAATGTTATTAATGGTAGTGCATTGTGCAAACTGTACGCCAAGCCTTTGAATTTATGTTCCTGAGTAATGACCCGGAAATCCAAAAATGTAGTTAATTATTTAAATGTTCATCAATGATCTTTTTTTCCACACTTAATTATTTAGACTTCCATTGATTATTTCAGATGCTTTAAAGTAAAAAATACTTCAAACTCGTAATTAACTATTTAGAATAATGTCACTTGCCTCAGAATTATACATGACTTGTACATGTTACTATAATATACTTTAAAATAGTAAAAATTATTGTGTACATGTATGAGCCAGCTAACCCAAGCGTGTACTTCAATAAGTTTAGTGCTGGGGTTGACTAACCAGATTTTAAAGACTTTTAGGTGGCTTAATTAACTAAATTTAAGCATTTTAAAGTGTATGAAGATTATATCTGTGGCCTGTGGTTTACAAAATTATCATTTGGATTTTGAAAAAATTAATAACTTACGAAAGTTAAAGATATATCCTTAAAATCCAATAATAAGCCACAGCTTAATACCTTATTTTAATTTTTGGTGAGAAATAAGTGGCTTATTTTTGAGTACAGCTTTTGTTTGTATAAACATTATTTCTTTAAGAGGCAAAAAATTGAATAATGTGTCTGCAAGAAATCGTGACGAAATGATTAAAACACTAATCAAAATACACGAGGTTACGCGTAATATCTTGTTGTAAATCATTTTATTCTGTTAACACAGTTTATATACAATATTTATGTGTGTTAAATAACAGAGACAATTTTCTATGTTACAACTCTTTTGAGAATCCTCAGGTGACCATAGATTTAATGGAAACAACATAAGTTTTTTTTTTATAAATTTTAAAGAAATATTTCATTAGATAATTTAAGCTTAATACCCTTAATTTTTTCTTGCTAAAATAACAAACTTGGATATACAAATGAATGGATTTGTTCAAAATTCAAAGCAGAAAAAGTCTGTTTCACAAACAAATTGAGCCTCATCTTTTGTGTCGCCTCTACAGAGTAGTGACTAGTACTCTTCTGGAGGACTCACCCATATGGGCAACCGGTGGCAAGTATAAATAAACACAAAAATATGTTTGTGTGTGTAACAGTCTGCATGTGCTTAATGAGGGTCCATCCACCCGTTATGGCACAAAATGCAGCTTGCAATTTGGTAATTTTTAATGTCAATTAAAAGTGCAGTTTGCAGTGCGCAAATACTTTCTTTGTTTAATTTACACATTTTTACTTTTGACTACAAATTTTGTACAAATTTTTCAAAATTTTCATGAAAATTAGCATGAATCTGGAGCTAAGGCATTAAAATTTTAATTAAAGCTTAATTTAAAGCTTTAACAAGATGACTATTATTCTTGTGCAGTGTTACGAAAAAAACTGCGTGATTCATGAAAAAATGATGCAGAGATTTTCATCTAAATGACTCAAGAGTGCCTGAGCTTTAAATAGTTGGTTTAGTTTCGAAGTTCCTAATTACTACTCAGGGAAATTAGTTGAAAAAAAACCTGGCAGACTCTCTTACAAATGTAATACCATTTTGATAAATTGTCTAGAAAACAAATAGAAGAAAGTGTGCCATTGTGGGATATAAATTTCTTGTGTGTTTTAAACTAATGGAATACAGTCTAATTAATTAAGATTTTATCAAGCCAGATTGTCATTCATAATGTTCACTTCCTTCTATTCTGACATTTTATGAAGCACTGTAGCTAAGGGCCTCCTTAATGGACTCCAAGTATTTAATGCATTTGACACTAAAAGGAGCATTAATTGTAATATTAATTCTCTGAGCATGCCATACGCTGCTCTGAGCAATTAGACATAACAGAAAATTTGGAAGAATATACTTCAGCTGAGTAAACTTATAGCATAGGTGTCTGGTAGTACTTACTGTGTAGGCAAAATCACCCAAAGAAATGTAAAAGATTAATACCACTGACATTTTCTTTCACACTTTACAGGCTGTGTATGTTGTTTATGTTTTGGCTTTTTAGCTCGACTATTCGAAGAATATGAGAGCTATTGTAGTCGCCCCGGCGTCGGCGTCCGCGTCCGCGTCGGCGTCGTCTGCGTTGGTTAAAGTTTTTTGTAAAGTCAAATATCTCAATTATTATTGAGATATCAATTGAAACTTACAATACTTATTTATAGTAACAAGGTACATCAGATTGACAAGTTGGATAACTCTGCCTACAATATTGGACAGAATTATGCCCCTTTTAACTTAGAAATTTTGGTTAAAGTTTTTTGTAAAGTCAAATATCTCTAAATTATTGCTTGAGATATTCAATTGAAACTTACAATACTTATTTATAGTAACAAGGTACATCAGATTGACAAGTTGGATAACTCTGCCTTAATATTGACAGAATTATGCCCCTTTTAACTTAGAAATTTTGGTTTAAAGTTTTTTGATAAAGTCAAATATCTCAATTATTGCTTGAGATATTCAATTGAAACTTACAATACTTATTTATAGTAACCAGGTACATCAGATTGACAAGTTGGATAACTCTGCCTACAATATTGACAGAATTATGCCCCTTTTTAACTTAGAAATTTTGGTTAAAGTTTTTTGTAAAGTCAAATATCTCAATTATTGCTTGAGATATTCAATTGAAACTTACAATACTTATTTATAGTAACAATGTACATCAGATTGACATGTTGGATAACTCTGCCTACCATATTGACAGAATTATGCCCCCTTTGGAACTTAGAAATTTTGGTTAAAGTTTTTTTTTTGTAAAAGTCAAATATCTCAATTATTGCTTGAGATATTCAATTAAAAATTTAAAAATACTTATTTATAGTAACAATGTACATCAGTTTTGCAAAATTGCATAAACTCTGTCTGCAATATTTGCAGAATTATTTGCCCCTTTGAAACTTAGAAATTTGGTTAAAGGTTAACGGTCTTCAAAAAGATATTTACTTGAAACTTTACATATGCCACTTAGGTCATAATTGGAGGGTCATAATTTGTATGTCACTGACCAAGTTCCATAACTCTATCTTGCATTAAGGCTGATTCATATCCCCTTTTCTACTTAGTCTTTTGGTTAATGTTTACATGCAAGTTTTACATATCTCAATAACTATTTAAGATATTTATCTAAAACTTCACATATGCATTTAGGGTCATAATTGTAGGTCACTGACAAAGATCCATAATTCAATCTTGCATTTAGGCTGATTTTTCTCCCCTTTTTCAACTTAGAAATTCATGGTAAAGTTTTGCTTGTAAGCTGTTATCTCAATAACTCCTGAAGGGTTTGTGCCTGTTTTGGGACAATTTTATGCATTCATAATAATAAAGCAGTGATTTACTTGATAAAGCATCTTAATAACAAGCCTTTGTACCTTTTCTGTCAAATTTATGTATTCATAGGTAATTAGTATTATTATACTCAATAAAAAAAAAACCTTGTGACATTACCTTCCGAATAGTCAAGCCAATGCTGTATAATTAGACTCTCTGTAAGGCCTATAACATGAATTTATAAAAAAAATTAGCCCTTTTGTGAACTTAAAAAATTTAACAATATCAAGGCTGTTTTACTATCAAGCACTTAGAATAGTCGAGCATGCTGTCCTACAGACAGCTCTTGTTTTTGTGGCAATTGATTACTGGTAAACAAATTGCAGACTTAATTGAACTTCAGATGTTCTTTCATAATACCATAACACTTAACATAACTATGTATATAACTGATACATTAGTATATAGAGTTAAGTTGCCTTTGTTATTATAGAACAAGGAAGCATTATTGTAGAACCATGCTGCACTCATTATAGTAATAGCTGTGCTACATTATTGTAGAACCATGATTAAACAAAGAGCTGTGCTACAATATTAAAGAATAATTCTACACGTGCTATATTATTATAGAACAGTGCTACAGTATAGAATTGTGCTACAATATGAAAAAACCATGCTTAGCACATGCTACATTATTATAAAACCATGCCACAATATAAAGCTGTGCTACAATATTAAAGAATAATTCTACACATGCTACATTATTATAGAACCATGCTATAGTATAGAACTGTGCTACATTCTACACTATGCTACATTATTATAGAACCATGCTACACTATAGAACTGTGCTACAATATGAAAGAACCATGTTGAGCACATGCTACATTATTATATAACAACGCTACAGTATAGAACTGTGCTACAATATGAAAGAACCATGTTCAGCACATGCTATATTATTATAGAACCATGCTACAATATAGAGCTGTGCTACAATATTAAAGAATAATTCTAGACATGCTACATTATTATAGAACAGTGCTACAGTATAGAACTATGCTTCAATGTTAAATAATAATTCTACAGTATGCTACATTATTAAAGAACAATGCAACAGTATAGAACTGTGCTACAATATAAAAAGAATAATTCTAAATATGCTACATTAATAAAGAACCATGCTACAATAAATTAGAATTGTGCTACAATTTGAAGAAACATGCTTAGCACATGCTACATTATTATAGAACCATACTATAGTATAGAACTAATACTACAATATTAAAGAATAATTCTACATATGCTACATTATTATGGAACCATGCTACAGTATAGAACTGTGCTACAATGTGAAAGAACCATGCACATGCTTCTTGTGAAAGAACTGTGCTACATTATCATAAGGGGGTGTCCGTGGCTGAGTGGTTAAGGTCGTTGAATTCAAACCACTTGCTCTCACCTCTGTGGGTTCGAATCAGACAGGGACTTTGGATTCTTTTATGTGAGGAAGCTATCCAGCTAGCTTACGGAACGTCTGTGGTTCTACTCAGGTCTTCCTCCACCAGTAAAAGCTGGAACGTCACCAAATGACCTATACTGTGTCGGTGTGACGTAAAACCAAATCAAACAAACAAACAAACATTACCATAAACCATGCTACATTACTACTGTACAGAACCAGGTTATACCATTTGTGATTATTATAATGTGAGTTCAAAATGACCAAAATGTTTGAGTTTGTCTATATTTTTAATATTTATATATTATCTTTCTCTATGGATGTTGATTAATATATTAATTGTTAGTTCAAAATGACCAAAATATTTGGGTTTGCCTGTATGTTAATTCTGCTTGTTAACACTCAGTGGCTGCAGTTTTGATTCCAAATATTCACGAAATTTGTCAGGAAGTTTGTTTTGATGATTCTAGGTCAAGTTCGAAGATGGGTCATCTCTGGTCAAAAATTAGGTCACAGGAGCTAAAAATAGAAAAAGCTTGTTAACACTCCCGAGTGGCTGCAGTTTTGATCCAAATATTCTGGAAATTTGTCAGAAAAATTGTTTTGATGATTTCTAGGTCAAGATTGAAGATGGATCATTTTCGGTCTAAAACTAGGTCACAGGAGCTAAAAATAGAAAAAGCTTGTTAACACTCTAATGGCAGCAGTTATGATACAAATATTCTGGAAATTTGTCAGAAAATTGTTTTGATGATTTCTAGGTCAAGTTCGAAGATGGATCATCTTCGGTCAAAAACTAGGTCACAGGAGATTAAAAAAGAAAAATCTTGTTAACACTCTAGTGGCTGCAGTTTTGATCCAAATATTCTTGAAATTTGTCAGGAAGGTTGTTTTGATGATTTCTAGGTCAAGTTCGAAGATAGGTCATCTCCAGTCAAAAACTAGGTCACAGGAGCTAAAAATAGAAAAATCTTGTTAATACTCTAGTGGCTGCAGTTTTAATCTAAATATTCTGGAAATTTGTCGGGAAGGTTGTTTTGATGATTTCTAAGTCAAGGTCGAAGATGGGTCATCCCCGATAAAAAAAAACTAGGTCACACTGTCCAAATATGGAAAAACCTTTTTTAACACACTACAGGTCACATTTTTTACTCAATTGTCATCCAACTTGGTCAAGATGCTTGTCTAAGACATTGCTTGGATGCAGTTTATGGGTCAGGGGAGCGATATAGGGCCATCATGGCCCTCTTGTTTTAATAAGTTGAGTGACTACATTGGTTTGCAAAATGATGTTGAACACTAATTGATCTAATGCTGAGTCATTTTGACTTAAAATTAATTCATCAATAATTTATTACTAAGGAAATTGAAACAATATTAATTTATAAACCCCTAGCTGTAAAAGATGAAAAAAAACTCTCATTTGACAGACATGATCTTGCATAAATCAGTCAAATATTAATTACCAGAAACCAATACCTACTGTTGAGACATTATTAGCGTCTTAGGAATAAGTGAAATATTATCACAATTATTCTATGACATTTGAATGTCACTCAATTATTTGGAAAGAACCTTTTGAATTACACTCTCGAGCCTGAATTACAATACTTTCTTTTTAATTAAGAATATTTCAGATAAGTTTTTATTTCAGGGATTTATCAAAGAAGGGTATTTATTGAACATATTATAATCTTGTCTGAACCTGATGCATTTTTGAAAAAAGTGTGTTTTAGCAAAATTATCCTAATGGCTGACATATATTGAGTTACAACTGCATGCAGCCCACCTATATATTTATATATTTTTTACCAGTATTTCTTCTTTTCTTCTACTTAAAAGTATAATGAACAGATTTGCTTTCTTTATTAGACAAAATGACAATTGTTTTACCAGTATTTCTTCTTACATAATACTTAAAAGTATGAACAGATTTGCTTTCTTTATTAGACAAAATGACAATTGTAACAGGTGCAGTAATTAAATAACACAACTGGTTTATTATAATCTTGTTGTATTCACAGACAATGGTGGAGACAATGTTGATGTTTTTCAACCATTTGAGAAATGATTGTCTCAGACATTATTTAAGTCATTAAAGGAACTCCACTGAGGTCCAAAAGCCTGAAAAGTATAAAATTTGAATTTCTCACAATTAGATCACCTGTGGCACATCAAACAGAAAGATATACAAAAGATAATTGAGAATTATGCTCAGAAAAAAATTGCAGATCATATTTTTTGTGCTATTTTTGACCCAAATGTAGTGAAAAGCATTGCAATGCTTTTCTGAAGAGTTTTAGGTCATTTTTCACACTTACAATAATAAACTATTCTGGAAAAAAGGAGTCTGCAAATGATCTGAAACTTTGCAGTGTCACAAGTTATTGGTCTAGGTCTGACCTACATCAAATGGAACATTAAATTAAATCTCTAAAAATTATTTCAAGTCCTGTCAATTTTTGTCAAAAAACCTCAGTGGAGTCCCTTAACATTACAGTGTAACTCTTAAAGCTACAATAATTAATTTATACAGTAATTTTCTGTAAACTGTTTTCCAGACCTTAAATTATGATTTTAGAAACCTTTAGACTTCTCCACTCCAAGAAAAATAATTCTGTGTCTAGTTTTCAATTTTTATTATTACCACAAAAAATTATTTCATAAAGAAAACCATGAAGATTTTTATTATTTTTGGGGGCAAGAGTGATTTTGTTGTGGTACATGCAAGACACAACATAATATTATCTTATTGTGCTTACATAATTATGTAAAGGAACTCCACTGAGGTCAAAAAAGCATAAACATAAAAACTTTGAATTCTATACATGTAAAAGATAATTTTAAAGAAATAATTATTCTCAAAATTAATTGAGAATTGTTATTTTTTTCATTCTTAGCCAGTTTATTAAGTTATTTAAGTGTCTTAATTCTTTTGAGTCTTTTGAGCAATAAAAATGATTTTTCTGGAAAAGCAGACTTAATTAGAGAATGAACTGAAATTTTGCATACAACATAATGTACAAGTTGTTGGTCCAGCCAGTCCCTCATCAAATGGTACATAAATCTCAAAAAAATATGTCAAAAAACCTTAGTGAAGTCCCTGTAAACAGTGAAAAAAAAATGTGAATTTGATTATCTTAAGTAAAATTGCCTCTGTTTCAAGGTTAAGAAGAAATTCTAGCAGATGTTTTAGCAGTATATTAAATTTAATAAATTGGTTTATCATATTTGATATCAATTAGATTTGCTGACACATGTCTAAGAAACCACTTTAATGAAGTTTAAGGCTACGTATTTCACTGATAATTAAAGGAGATAAAAATACATAATTTAGTGATTTTCTGCGTAATCTTTAAACTTTTAGCCATTTATTCTGGTCCTGTTTTACATTTTATCCCAAAAAATTGTATAGTGATAAGATTTATCTGTTAACCATCTGATAAGAAATAGATAATGCTAGCAGAAAATTCACAAATTATAATAGTTGATCTGTTAGGAAACTCAATTTTACCTACTGTTTATGAAAAAAAAATGAGCCACGTCACGACAACATAATGGGTTTGCGACCAGCATGGATCCAGACCAGTCTACGCATCCGCGCAGTCTGATCAGTATACCATGCTGATCAATATCAGTTTCTCCACTTGCTATAGGGTTTGTAAGAGAACAGCATGGATCCTCAGATCAGCCTGCGCGGATGCACAGGCTGGTCTGGAATCATGCTGGTCGCAAACCTATTATGTTGGTTTTGTCGTGACGCGGCTCAAATTTGAATGTCACAGTTATTTATAGGCATCATCATCGTATAAAACAACTACGGAAGCGTCCTGGTGCCAATTCATAATGTTCTATAAAAAAATAAACTCCTACGTAGGAGATAAAAAAGCCTAATTAGGTGTTTGTAACTCCTACGTAGGACTTTTAAACTCCTACGTAGGACTTTATAACTCCTACGTAGGACTTTTAAACTCCTACGTAGGACTTTTTAACTCCTACGTAGGACTTTATAACTCCTACGTAGGACTTTATGACTTTATAAGAAATTCATACAGAATGCTTTGCAACTCTCAACATTCCAGACCGGTATATCGGCGAAGGAACAAGACACTTACCCCCCCCCCCCTCAAATCTTAAATATAGAGGACATTTCACCTTTGGTTCATACAGAATTTATTTAAGTTTGATTGTGTATGAAGCTATAAGCTTATAGACACACTTTCGAATCCGTTCTTGGAACCAACCAGTACGTACTTAGCAATGAGTGTATTAAAAAGTTTCTTGCTCAAGGAAACAACGGCTTGCGCCTAACGGGGTTTGAACCCATGTGGCTAGCGATCATTAGGCTACTAGTCACACGGCCATGCCGCAACACTTCACCTTTTAATAAAGTGTCTCAGGTTTCTGTGGGGTAGTGACGTGTCTTGTTCCTGCTCCGTAAAGTTTAAGAAGATAACGGTTTGCGGAGCATTATGCATGCATGTGTTCACTTTATAACTCCTACGTAGGAGATAAAAAAGCCTAATTAGAAGTTTATAACTCCTACGTAGGACTTTTAAACTCCTACGTAGGACTTTATAACTCCTACGTAGGACTTTATAAGTCCTACGTAGGACTTTATAACTCCTACGTAGGAGATAAAAAAGCCTAATTAGGAGTTTGTAACTCCTACGTAGGACTTTTAAACTCCTACGTAGGACTTTGTAAGTCCTACGTAGGACTTTATAACTCCTACATAGGACTTTATAACTCCTACGTAGGAGATAAAAAAGCCTAATTAGGAGTTTATAACTCCTACGTAGGACTTTTAAACTCCTACGTAGGACTTTATAACTCCTACGTAGAATACATATCAAAGAACTGAAAGCACAGAGTTCGACGGACATGTATGCTAGAGTTTAACTTAAGATAGCATATTATGTAGGAAAATAAATTATATGAGCCGCGCCATGACAAAACCAACATAGTGCATTTGCGACCAGCACATATCCAGACCAGCCTGCGCATCCGCGCAGTCTAATCAGGATCCATGCTGTTCGCTTACAAACCCTATTACAAGTAGAGAAACTGATAGCGAATAGCATGGATCCTGATCCGACTGCGCGGATGCGCAGGCTGGTCTGGATCTATGCTGGTCGCAAACCCACTATGTTGGTTTTGTCATGGCGCGGCTCATATGTGTCAAGTTGTAATTATGGCAAGCCACTTTAGTAAATACCTTTAGTCTGTAGCCAGAGATGATTTTGTCATTCTCTGCATATATTAAACGATGATTCTGTATTATGTACGTTTAGATATATTTATTATACACATGTACACAAAATGTATGGGTTAAACTTTGTTCAAAGTAGGATATACAATGTAATTCATTACTAAACACATGCATGCATAATGCTCCGCAAACCGTTATCTTCTTAAACTTTACGGAGCAGGAACAAGACACGTCACTACCCCACAGAAACCTGAGACACTTTATTAAAAGGTGAAGTGTTGCGGCATGGCCGTGTGACTAGTAGCCTAATGATCGCTAGCCACATGGGTTCAAACCCCGTTAGGCGCAAGCCGTTGTTTCCTTGAGCAAGAAACTTTACACTCATTGCTAAGTACGTACTGGTTGGTTCCAAGAACGGATTCGAAAGTGTGTCTATAAGCTTATAGCTTCATACACAATCAAACTTAAATAAATTCTGTATGAACCAAAGGTGAAATGTCCTCTATATTTAAGATTTGGGGGGGGGGGGGGTAAGTGTCTTGTTCCTTCGCCGATATACCGGTCTGGAATGTTGAGAGTTGCAAAGCATTCTGTATGAATTTCTTATAAAGTCATAAAGTCCTACGTAGGAGTTATAAAGTCCTACGTAGGAGTTAAAAAGTCCTACGTAGGAGTTTAAAAGTCCTACGTAGGAGTTTAAAAGTCCTACGTAGGAGTTATAAAGTCCTACGTAGGAGTTTAAAAGTCCTACGTAGGAGTTATAAACTCCTAATTAGGCTTTTTTTATCTCCTACGTAGGAGTTATAAAGTCCTACGTAGGAGTTTAAAAGTCCTACGTAGGAGTTATAAACTCCTAATTAGGCTTTTTTATCTCCTACGTAGGAGTTATAAAGTCCTACGTAGGAGTTAAAAAGTCCTACGTAGGCCAGTTATAAAGTCCTACGTAGGAGTTATAAACTCCTAATTAGGCTTTTTTATCTCCTACGTAGGAGTTATAAAGTCCTACATAGGAGTTAAAAAGTCCTACGTAGGAGTTTAAAAGTTATACCTAGGAGTTATAAACTCCTAATTAGGCTTTTTTATCTCCTACGTAGGAGTTATAAAG
The DNA here is from genome assembly GCF_026571515.1 of Ruditapes philippinarum. Taxonomy (NCBI): domain Eukaryota; kingdom Metazoa; phylum Mollusca; class Bivalvia; order Venerida; family Veneridae; genus Ruditapes; species Ruditapes philippinarum. Next base: position 151,573 of record NW_026854051.1, read on the forward strand.
TCCTACGTAGGACTTTGTAAGTCCTACGTAGGAGTTATAAAGTCCTACGTAGGAGTTTAAAAGTCCTACGTAGGAGTTACAAACTCCTAATTAGGCTTTTTTATCTCCTACGTAGGAGTTTATTTTTTTATAGAACATTATGAATTGGCACCAGGACGCTTCCGTAAACAACTACCAGTTAAGTGCATGGTTGAAGATAATTGCACCACTCAGATTCATTTTAAGGCTAATGCAATACATGAATATGACATAATATACATTAAGACCATACTATTTTCTTGCACAAATTTGACAAAAACATTATTTTGGCATTTAAATTCACCTGCATGGTTTATGGTTATTTTTTTTTTTGTTAAGTGCATAATGTTATAATGAAGATTTACATGTTATTGTATGTAATATTTTATTTAACCATTTTGTCATGCAGACCAAGATCAGCGGACACATCAGTACCATCTGTCGATCATCATGTCTGCACCATTCCCTATTAAGTCTGTACATAATTTATAATTTGAAAATTTCCCTAAAAATGATGTATGTGTTTTTGTCCAGATTGCAAGTTGACTTAAGTCTGTTCAATATACTTATAGTGATAATTAAGGATAATGATCAGAAATTCTTACTGCAATAAACATTTTTTCAAAAAGTTTTCACTCTGATTTGTACAGGTGTTTTCAGTATTAAGGCATTTGTTTTACTAATATCAAGAAAAGAATGATACACAAATAAGCAAATTCAAGACTTTTTTTTGTTCAGATGAAATCAAAAAATCTTGATAATCACTTGTAAACATGTACTTAAAGCCTTTTAAACACTTTTAAGATAACTGGAAAATGAGTATCTAAAATGAAACTTTCAGATTATTTTCTTTTATTTTTGAATGTAAATCTGAGATTAGTTTTGTAAGTTTGATAAATTAATATATTATTGATGTATATTTTCAGAGATAACACACTCACCTCCAACTGCAGACCAGCTGAAAAAAGGTAAGTAATCTAATTTAGGAGCCTCATTATTGCACACCCATCTCATGCAGAGTTTAAATGACTAATATACCCTAAAGCACCTGCAGTCTACTCCATAGTGATACAGTCCTAACCATTTTACCAAATGAAATCTTTTTGATGGAATATAAAGTCATATTAACATATTTCTGGTTAGAACAAAATCAAAGGAAATCAAATACACTTTATTTGATTTATAGTTTTTGTTCTAAAATTTTAACATACCAGTGTGACCTTTGGCATGTCTGTTAGTGGTAATTGACAATTAAGACATTTAAACTAAGCAACAAATTTAATGTAAAATTAATGTTTTTGCATAAAAACTGCACTGACCAATTTACATTAACAGAGGACAAAACCTGCATAAATGGATAAATTCTGGTAGCCACATGCCAATTTGCTTCATGTTTTTTAATATGCGTGACTCGGGGCGCAATATAAAAACAGCTTAATGCCATTTTAGCCCCAGTTGAGTAGTTACATTATTTAAACATAACTGTCAAATGAGTTCATGCTAAGCATTCGGAAAGCATCAAACAAGCAATTGGTTTCTTTAAACAAAATACAAATAATGAAACGCTGAATAACTGATTTGGATGCATGCAAAAACAAAATACAAATAATGAAACGCTGAATAACTGATTTGGATGCATGCAAGAATAGTGCTTTCATAATGCACCTTTCATCATGCATTAGGCCATTAACATTTGTAGAAGCCCTCAGACCTATTAAATCCCTTACCCTGCTGGCTCTGGCTTAAAATGAGTCCTCATGCATCTGCAGATATGTTAATGCACAAAGAAAGTTGCAGTAAATCCTCTATTGTTAACTTAAGGTTCTAGACTGAGGCATGCATTGACTAAATAATGTACATTGTAGTTGATGTCCTTCAGCATCATCATAATGTTGACCACTATTTATATTCAGCAAAGTCTTGTTTATGAGAATAATGGCTGAAGTTTTTCTTTTCAGAAAGAATTTGTTGTCTGAATTCATTTTTGTGCTCCCTGAAATTTTATTTTGATGGCCGTAACATACAGAGTCCAATGATAAAATCAGAGATTTGGTATGTTGGCACCTGCAATGGTACCTGATTGACAATATGTGGACCTCTGCTTTTGGATGTTTTATCAGGTCAAATAGGTGGCAGCTAAGGTCACTGATGCTAAATAAAGATGTTCTTACTTGTCACTGATACTCAGACAGCCATGTTTTTAGCTTTATATAATTTTACACTTTGTTATAGGGTTTTAAATTCCAAAATGCTGTGACTTCAGTTACTGTGGTTATGTAATTCTTAATTCATTTATCTAATAGAACTTGGCTTTTATTGCATCATATCTCTTGCAATTTCCTGAAACATTTGTTGTTACTAGGCAACACAATTTTGTCCTGACAGATTATAACAGTAATTTTATTTGGCTTTCTAGTTATTTGATTTTTGCTGATATCTTTAATCATTTTTAGGCCCACTCCAGTGTTAACTCCAATTCAGTCCATTAAGTTATTTCCACAGATTGGATTCAGTGATGAAATAAGTGGTAATGTTTCTATTGAAAACATGTATAGCTAATTCTAATGATATAAAAGTAATTAACAATTATTGTCAGGCCAGTTCTAAATATTTTTTAAAAAAGTATAGACCAATCTGAAAATTGTATATGTTATCTAGAAATTTATTTGATCTTCTTAGAAGTGTTCTAGGAAAGAGTATAATTGAGCTAAGCATAATTTTAAACAGAATTTATGGAGAAAATGTCTGTGCTAAAATTATTTGCTAAGCTTTCTTCTTTGCTCTTTTGTCTTATAGAAATATATCAATTTAAACTCAAAGCAAAACATGATTTAAACATATTTTACTGCCAAAAAAAATGAAAGTTTGTTAACAGATACCATGTAAAGACAGTAACAATACAATGGTAAAACATATTTGGCAAAAGGGTTGACCCACAATTTTTTTCAACATAAGCAATACCATGCCTTAAAAGCAAAACTAATGACACAGACATGTATAATACTAAGTTAAATTGTGAAAGTATCAATATGTTAAAGTTACAGCTCACAATGACTGTAATGCAGGTTGACTATCTGGAGTTTCTCAGAGTCAATGTTAATTTTGTTACCCTAAGACTCCATATTCAAGACAATTTCCAAAAAAGATGATTTCCTAGGTCAGTTTTGCAAGACCACACACAATCTGATCTGGAAAAGAAAAAAGAAGACCCAAATCTTATGAATGATAATGTTTTGTCAGTCTTTCTTTAACTGTTGTGTGAATTATCCCCTTGTATAATAAACTTGCAAGACCATCACCATACCTTTTAATTTTCAGCATTGCACCTATATTTAATTGAGACAATTCATAGGTCTCACATCTATGCCTTTATGTTGATATAATTGCATGCCATCCATGGAATACAAGACAATATCTTAGAAGTTTATCTGAATTAAAGCTGCTAAATAATTTCTTAATTTTTAAAATGCTAATGTCCCCTGAATGTTGTAAAGTTTAAGATATCTGTCTGATTATAATTTGCCTCCTTATAAATGTACAGATTGAGACTGCAATAGCCTTGTAGCAGAAATGTTAGTGTAATAAATTTCATATTTAGTCTGGTGGAAAATCTTTTTATATCTCCATAAGGATTACAAGTGGTTTCGTACTCCCCAGGCAGAAATGTTTTAGGTCTGTCATGTATATCACAATTTTGTAGGGTTTAGTGCTGTTTTGTTTGAGATGAGATCTTATTTAATAATGCGCAATAATGTAATTGTCAGACCGACCTCCCACTTCTGTGACAGTGTAGAGGAGAGCACGGAATTTTCAGAGCTTAAATGTTTTTTAGACTTCTTTTGTTTTTGCAATGGCATGGAAGTGAGTGCCAAAAATAGTAAATGATCTGTCCAGATTGCAGTGCAGGGATATCAAGCATGCAGGCAGACTTTACCATCTTTTATCACAGTTCTTTAAATTGAGGTCTTTACCTTGGGGAATTGGAAATTCAAAATTCAAATTCCTGTTTGTCATTTAACTGATATATACAATAACTGTTACATTGTATGTGCAAATCATGATGTCCATTGGAGCTCACAAGTCATTTATTTAACTAGTACACCTACAATAGAAATCTCCGTCCTTTTCGGTTACAGTGGTTATGATATGAATTATATTTCTTGAGAGATATCAAGAATTTATTTTTTGAAAAAGGATTGCTATATCATAATACTCTATAAAATAATTCTATGAAACTATATATTTATTATCTGCAGAAAGTTTTAGTTTTCAATTAATCAGTTAAATTGTGAACAAGAATTGTTGTTATCTTACATTACATTGAAATGTATCATATTGTATTATAATTAGAGTACAGAAATTTAATATCTGGAAATTATAAAGTGAAAACATGATATTAATTGTTAAGATTTATTTTCCATATTAGCTTACATAACTGTACAGTACATTCTAAGCATTTAACCAATTATAGTAAAATTGATAACATATCACTTACTGTTTTTGTCAATTAAATTTTTGCTGTAAGGCAATTTTTTTTAAGCCAAACTTGAGAACAATTGCTATGTACTGACTTTTATGCTATAAAATGCATTATCCCCCCCCCCCAAATAAAAAAGAGAAAAAGCAAGAAAAAAGAGAAAAAAAAAGGTGTCACACCTGTTAATTAACTGAGGCAATAAGTACAGCTTGTACCTGCTGTCCAAAATTTATTTGACAAATTAAATCTTTATCTTTTACTGTTTTAATTTTACTTCTAGATATAAATTTCATCATGAATATATCATGCTGTAATGCTTTATCTATTGATACAACTGATTAGGCTATATACCTATGGTGGGCCAATTTCAAATTATCATCTTGATATCCCCAAAATTGATAATGCACTGTTTCAAAAATTGAAGCTGGCCATTTAAAAAATTTATTGGCATAAGGGTTAAATTATTCTTATGTTTCTTTATTATTTTTTTTTCAGTTTGTCTTCACAATGCTCTACCATTTATTGGGTTTGGTTTCCTGGATAACTTTCTGATGATTTTAGCAGTAAGTAATTTATATTCCATCACAATCTCTACAATAATTGACATATGCTTTAGTCTCACCGGCATTTTCTGATAATTTCAGCAATTTATCATGTTTTGTAAGCACAGCATGATTCCTTCATTATTAATGACAAAAAGTAATTTTCTCTGAAGATGTTTATAAGGATTTTTCCCCTGATTACCATTTTATGGGAAAGATACAAATTTATTTAAAGATAATGTTCTGTGCAAAATTTCCATAAGGAGTGAAAAGGCATTATCTGCTGTATAAGATATGTTTTTAGACTTATTATGCTTTTTGTTTAGGATTATAAGAAATGAAATAGTGGATGCACAGTAGTTGGTAACACTGTCTGACTGAAACCCATCGCCTTAGATGCATGTTTAGTTCTCTCTTACTACTCTATTAAAGTTTTGTTAACATTCTTTGGGATGACACCTTCTTTTTATCTGTGAGCAGTGCATAGTCATGTTAAAGAACTCTGGTTGTAACTTTTGGAACAGTTGATTTTCAGTTTGATCCCTCTTTGTGATACAAACTTGCTCCATATCATTGAGCTTCCAGATATTTAATAAAACACACATTTCTGAATTTGGCATTCTTTTAAGCCAGCAATTCCAAGGTAATTGATTTTATATATCAAAGTCTGGAAGCGCACAAAGGTTAAATTTAAGTTTTGGCCCTCAGTGTAATTATTCCACATTGTCTTAGAAGTGATGAAAATCTGCTAATTCTCTTTTTCTGACTCATAATTCCACCTTTTTCTCGGCATAATTATGAAAAAGATGTTTACTAAAATCACTTTTTTGAAAATCTTTGAATGTCCACATAATTTCCTCATTTTTTCGATAGAGTGCAGAAATCTTAGCAATTGTTGACAGAAGTCTCATAAAAAGTAATATGTTATTTTGTATATTTCAGCTCATTAGAGCTCATATTAGAGCTGTGCCCCTGAGTATGTCAATCTAAATATATTTCCTAACACATAATTAGGGGATTGCTCTTCAAGTACGCATACACTTTTAAAATCTTATTTTTATAATTAATATAAAAGTCATGTAATACATGTAATATTGAATTATTTACTCATCCCAAATATTGTTACAATACTGATCGATACAAATTTCTTCCATTGTGACAAATCTGCAAATGGTATGTTAAGATGACGGTCCTTAGAATATTCTAAGGAAGCCTCTTAAAATGTTGAAAATAAATGCATTTGTGACAGCAACATTACGTGCTCTCTTAGAGGATTATGTTTGAAATGTATTTATATACACTGAATGCTAATCTAGCTGTTAACTTGAAACACCAAATATCACATTTCAGATCTGGTGACTGATGTGGGTTTCTTTTTTGTTTCAAGATATATGATAATTGGGATAGAACAGGAAAATTAAGCGGCTTAAAATTGATGGTTGTCATGGTAACCAGAAAAAGAGATGTGATTTTTGTATAAGTGTTAATTAGTAAGGTAATACTGAATGAATTTTGTCATGTTAAATATATAATAAGAAAATCAGAAATAATGCCTTTGAGGAAGATGTCTTTATATGTCTTAAATTACAATTTAAAGGAGCTCCACTGAGGTAAAAAAAAACACACTAAAATACTACATTGTACACAAATCTAGTGAGAGACTTAAAATAGAAAAATCTGCAAAGAATAAATAAGAAATATTACTCAGAAATAAATTGATTATCATTTTTTGTGCAACTAAAATATAGCCTGATTTTAGTGAAATTTTTGTTACGATTGTAATTAAATTATTTTTGGTCAGTTACACACAAAAAAAAAGATTATTCTGGAAAAACAGCGAGAGATAATGATCTGAAAAATTGCACACAAGTTATCTGTCCACAATTGAATCAATTGGTCCACAAATCTCGGAAAAGTATTTCCATCCCCATCATGGCAAAAAAACTGCGGTGGAGTCCCTTTAAAACTCAGAAGACTCAGAAAGCCAGAAACATGTAGACACTGCTGCAACAGTAGATAGGATAAAAAATTGTCTTAACATGAGACATAATCCACTATAATGATGTTAGTTAATGGTAAAGCAACAGTGTGACAAGAACTTTTTTTCCTGCTACCTTACGGCAGACTCCAATCATCAAAGGCAACTTTGTCTCTGAAATGCCAGAAGACAGTCACCTAAATTAGATTCTCTCTGTTTTTAATATCCTTTCGCAGTAGTGCGGGCTTAAGTCAAGGGTAATTTCCCTGATTGATTTTCGTCTTAAGACTTCAATTAGGAGGCAGATTGTAATACTCATTGTTGTACTGTCTCAGGGCATTAAGTTAATACAACTTTTGATTGTACATTGTCAGGTGCCTGATTTACCATGGCAGGAAAGGATTATCATGTAGCAGGGGAAAAAATGAGATTTATACAAAATAATTATTGCTCATTTTTTGTGAATAAATTCAGTTTCTTTTCCTTTTCCATCTTTAACGGACTTGTCCATCATCAAATCTGAACCATATATTATTTTCATAGAAAATTTTAAAATATGTACTGACTCAGAAAAGCAAACAGTGCAATTTGACATATATAATAATCAGATGACAGGGGCATGCCGACATTAAATGATCTGGCTGTATTTAAGGGTTAAGGATTGTAAAGCTTATAAAAATAGTTAATAAATACAATGAATAATTATACAATATATTGTAAATATTAACATTTTGTAAAATTGTATTGTGAATCACATTGTTTATAGATATATAATTCTTACAGTTTACTGGTGTTGGACCACCGGACAACCACCTGACCCGGACGGCCCCAAAAATGCCCCATTTAGTTTAATTTTTCTTTGTTCAGTGGTTATCAATATATCAGTCATATTTTAATCAACAATAAATGCATATTTTTTCTATAATTAAGTCATTAAATTTATTTCAATTGATCTAAACAGTTATATTTTAAAGTCAGAGTATTTCAAGAATGTTGACGTTGAAAATTTGGCTGCAAGAGTGATTTAACCTGACCTCGATCTTTCACTAGCTATAATCATTTGCAGAGTAAATGATAGGATATCCAAAAAACTTTAAGCATTTGCTGCTGAAATATTGTATATCATGTTAAAAATAAAAAATATTAAACACCCATTGGCTTTTATCTGAATTAAATCTGCATCATAGCTTATCTGTCTGGACACATTGTACTGTAGTAAATTTAGACAATTTAGGTAATTTTGATACCCTCCTTGATGTGCCTCAGATATAAGTGTCAACATAATCAGAAATAAGCTAACTAGTTCCGTTAGTAAGAACCTAGCTGTACCTTGTCAAATTTTCAGATCTCTAGCTTTAAAGTAAAGTATGAAATCTGCATGGAAAAATGATCAAAAAGTGTCTGATTGTCGATAATGTTGGTCCCTGACCAGTAATGATTTCCAGATATTAGTTTTGACAGAAAATATATATTTTAATTTTTACTTTTAGGCACATGAATAACATATGAAAACCAACTTATAAAGGTTACCCCAAAAAAATATGTTGTTACCATAACAATGATTTTGTGTATTCGCCATCAGTCAAATATTGCTATTGAATATTTTCCAAAATAATCTAAATGCCTGAATCAAGTCTGTCTGGAATTTAATAATTTTCTCATTTTTATGGAAATGATCAAATTATGTGAAAGAATGATTTCAAATTGTTCAATAATGTTGAATGAAATTATTTTTAGGGAAAATTTCAAAATGTGAACTGACTTTAAATGACATTTTGCTCAAATTTGGTACAATGTATATAGCAAGCTTATATGAAGCCTTGGTTTGGATTGCTGTTGAAGTTTTTCATAGTAAGATCTAAAATTGAACACAATTATGACAAAATGCCAAGTTATTTTGATTTTTACCTGTTCACCTACCTTTTACCAATGGATGGACATTATATAAATGTTTTTTTAATTAGCAAACAGTGCAGACCGTGAACCACACAAAATGCTGACCTTGGTCTGCACTCAGGTCACGTGAGTTACTAAGAATCAGTTGTCACCCAGGCAGCTAGGCTTAGGGTTTAAGATTTAGATGCTAAAATAAATGCATAAAATCTGTAATACTGCTGTCATCAACAATGTAGGAGTAATTTGAGGATACATGAATTCATAATTTACAACCCTTCAAAATTGCCAATCTGTCACACTGCAGATTGTTTAATAAATACTGTGATAAATGCTCGGTCTTTGAAGATGAAGATTCTATGAATTTATAATCATTTGACAATTCCAATCTGTGCTAGAAACCATATTGTCAAATAAAAGATCAGAGGCTTTTGTATAAATTAGATATTTTCCAAAATGGATTTGCATATACATTGTATATAAAAGAACACAGTCATCATCTTACATGTAGTATCTAATATTTTACTTTATTCTTGTAGAATGAAACAACATTTTATGATGTTTTTTATAATATTAACTGGCTGCAACCTTAAACAATTTCTGGCAGCTGTTTAAAGATTCTACCTTAATTATTACCTGAGTGAAGACCAAAATGAGCCAGCATGTACAATGTTGTATCAACTGTCTGGCATCATGGTCTACACAATCATGTTCTTACTATTCAATTACTACATATTTGGAAACTTTCTTTCGATATTATGAATGATTTTGTCCAGGTTGACAGATGGACAGGTTCATTTAAGATATGCAAGCATAGAATTTCAAAGGGTTAAGACGAATAAGTATTCAAAATGAAAGATGGACAAGTCTGTTAAAGATATTTAGTGTGTGGTAAGGGTTAGTGATTATATAAGACTTGACAGTTGACTTTTACAAGCTCACAATTAAGGACACTTCATGTGTAACATATAAAAGAAAAGATGAACTTTTGACAAAAATGAACTTCTCAGGTACACATTTAATATTTGCTCCCTTAAATTTGCCAGGTCACATTCTAATCTTCAAATGTAAATGACATTGAATTAATATATTATAATTATGCATCTATAAAGTTGAACTTTTAAAGGCACATTATATATGCCTCAGAAATTCATATTTTTTTAATTTCTTTAGAAATGTCAACCATGTGTTAAATAATGTCTTAGTAATTGATTAAGAGCATACATGTTTAACAATTGGAGAAAATAGCACTGAAGGTGCAATAATGTGTTGTTAATGTAGCAAAATGTAAACAAAGAAGTATTTTAACTTCCATACAAAATACTTATTTTACTAAAATTATACCATTAGCCAAGAGAGCAAAAGATAGTTCATGTATATATGGAACATAAGTATTTTTGTGAAAACTTTTACAAGATACCAATATAATAAAGATTTTTTGAGTAATAAGGTTGATGGCATTAATGAGTAATGGGCCTTTAATCTGAACATCATAAAAGGATAAAAGTACATGATTACACACCATTATAATTAATTACCTCCCTTTATAAATAATTAAGAGCATTCGCTTTTATCAAAATCATTATTTTGTTCCATAAGATAAAAATTAGAAGACAAGCAAACTTTGTAGTTCCCAGAGGAAGCAGCCTTTTATGATATGATGATGGTAATGATTTGTTCAGGGAATGAATGGGAACCGTGTATTGATTAGTGACAGGGTTGTTGTTTGTTGAAACATATGTTGCATAATAATTATGCGGGCTGCTTGTGTTCACATACCTAAATAAGTTAAGGATTTTTGTCACTGTTTTATATATTAAGAAGAAATACACTAGATGATGTGAGATTATTTAGTCATTTAGTCATTCACACTCTTTATAATATATAGAGGATATTTGTTTGTTTGTGTGTAAGATGAAATTTTATTTCATCGAGTGGGCTTTAAAAACAGTATTCTCACGAGTGGCGAAGCCACGAGTGAGAATACTGTTTTTAAAGTTCACGAGATGAAATAAAATTACATCTTACACAACAAACAGACAAATTTTCTTTTTATTTTATGCTTAAAAACAAGTTAAAACGAAATTTCCATAATTTTAACGTTAATATTAAAACTGTTTCCCCCATTGAGAGCCCCATTTATTCGGAATTTCTCATTAAAAAAAAAAGGAAGTCTTGAGCTGAAAAATAAGTCCGCCAATCAACATTAAATGACGGTGATATTTATTAATTTTATTAAAAAAATATGAATGATCGCTTGTTTTGATAATAAAAACAAACAATTCTTGTAGCAGAAAAGGTCCAACCATCCATCCATATTTCTTCTTCTTCTTCTTCTTCCAATATACTGGCCACCTTCAACTAACTGAAGTTTACTGCCAGGTTAATGCGCAAGACGGAAAGAAAGAGTAAAAATAGTGAGAAATATATACAGTGCAGGTTAAAAACGGACAAGAGTGTGGTTTAGATATAGAGTTGGGACAGATGAGTACGGAATGACTCAACTGTACCGGCTGACGTAGTGTCTGGAGGTAGGCTATTCCAGTCTTTGATGGTACGTGGGAAGAAAGATTGTTGACGGTATTGTGTACGGCAGTAGGGTATCTTGAAGGTTAGGTTGTGTGAATTTCTTGTAGATGTGGAATTGGATGGTATGAGTTGTGAATTGTCTAGAGCGACCTTGTTGTTGATGACTTTGTAGAGCATGATCAGTCTGGCCTCCTTTCGACGTTCTTGTTACTTAGTGCGAATTTATATTAGACCTGGCTTTGTAAATTGTAAGCGGCAGCCATTTTTTAAAGTTGTGTATTTCATGGGAGGAAAATAATTGTGTAAGATTCAGAGGGATATAATTTGGATTTGTTAGTCATACACATTTTTAAAAGAAAGAAAACTTATTTGAGGATTGTAACAGACAAAAAATAAGTGTTGACAGATGTGAAAACATTCAGAAAAGGAGCTAGGAAAATGGAAAACTTGGAAACCTGCTCAAGAACGCTGGGTTGATTTAACTTATTCTTCGAGTTATGGCTGTCAATGCTTTCAATTTTTCATAAAGCATACGGCAGTTATTGCTCGTAGGATACTTTAATATGCCCAAATGTCATCAAGAGCAGTTTTGCATGGGGAAGGAATGTATTTTTGAGACTGTCAAAATGAAACAAAAAAAACGAAATTTGGTGATTGGAATTTCATGAATTTGAATGAATAGAAGTAAGTTTTCTTCTTTTTATTACTTTTGACATTTAAGTTATTTATCAATTTCAGTTTTGCTTTTTCTTTAAACAGCCTGACATTGTCAGAATTGTCAGCAAAAATAAAATTGAGGTACCACATGGGGAAAATCTTAAAAAAGTAGTTTCGTCATTGAAAAGAGTGAAATTATATTTTGATAATTTTCACTGTGAAATTACCAAATATAATTTTCACGGATAAATCAGTAATCCACTGAAAAGCATAAAATAAAAAGAATATATTGAATGCAGTTTAAGTGTTATATTTCAATCAGGGTAACTCACAGTCTATGGTACATATGCCAACACTTAAATTGAATTTTAACCCTTTACCACATATATACGCGAAACAACGCACTTTCGACCCCCCCCCCCTTTTGGGGCCTCAAATAGTGAAAAAATGTCCTATTTGGGCCCTAAACATAAGTTTTCGTTTGAGAAATGTTGCTAAAAAAATTGAGCACTTTTTCGGCGCCGCCCCCCATCCAAAAGATACATCAGAGGGTTGCCAGAAGGGGGATGTGCCCCCTTCTGTTAGGGGGGTTTGAAGGGGGGCGGAGTCCCCCTCATCGCCAAGAAAATTTTGGACTTGTGAGAGGCTAAAAATGGCCCCAGGTCGATCATAATGTAACGTTTAACCAACGCTGAAAAGCCTTTGACTCTATCTCAATCCCTTGAGAAGTTGCAGCACTTTAAAATAAATTTTGATGGAAAAAATCGAGGCAAAATAGTGATTTTTGGCAATTTTGAGATGTCCCCTCGTTGCCATGGTAACAGGAAATTTAAGACTGAGCATGTCGTTACAAAGGCAATGGTCCAGTCAACATTTGTGCCAAGTTTGATTAGTATTGAAGCATTTTTCATAGTTTCATAGCAGTTTGAACTTGTAACAGGAGGCTTTTCAGTGAAAACGGCCATTTTTCACAATATGCTCATGGGGGAAAGGGTTAAAGCAGATGTAATACCATCAACTTTACATTTATTACATCTTTGTACTAAAGATAGTGCCAACAACTAAAAATTTATTTGCCACTATAATGTGAATTTTGTCATAATTATTTAACAGTTTCAGATTTCTTTTTAACATTCAGGTCATTTTATTTAGGTTCATGTGTGAAACAACAGTTCAGTAATGTGATAGAATTTTTGTTATATAAACGAAAAGTAATTTAAGAGTGTAAGTTTTGGCATATATATAAGTCGAGACCTGTCAACATTACAAACCATTCCTTAATTAAGGAGTGTTAAATATGTCATAATGAAATTGGAAGACTGATGCTGTGAAACCGTTAGATTCTCCATGCCGGATCCAATTACATAAGTGCTTCTGAAAGCAAATACACTGTCATAGATTCATATCAAATTGTATGTTCAATCCCAAATTCTATGGTATTATAAAGTAATCATTTAAGTAAATGATGCAGTTCTAAAACAGTGATTCTAATAGATGTTATTATAAGTATTATGGATTTATCCAAGCAAATGAGTAATACCTGGAACAAACTTTTACCATTATAGCTTGACAGTGTACAATAGAATAATCAACCTTTTTGCTCTAATATTTTCAAAGTTGAAATTTTAAATGTTTGATTGTAACCCCTGTATTAGCTGAGAAAACTCCAAAATATTTGTAAGTCTCGAGTAAGAATTATTATTTTGGTAGAATACCATCTTTATTAAAAATGAAATAATTCATATTATTTGTTTTACAGGGAGAATACATTGAGTTTAAATTTGGTGCTATGTTTGGAATCTCTACAATGGCAGGTAACTATATAGACTGAGATACACAATAAAAGTTATTTCTTACCAAAACTTTGCATTGGGTTTATTAAGTTTTGAATTTCAGTAACCAGTCTGATTAGCTTTTACACATTTGATTGGCTACATGGGATTTAAAAATTTGAAATAAACCAATCACATGACAATTTTAGTCTTTTTCCAGACAGGCATTATTAGTTCAATTTTTGAAGTGCCAAAATGAATAAAGTTGAAAGAATTTTTTAGGTATAATATATAATTTATCTTAACTATAATATAATTTGTCTAAATATGAAAACAATTCTGCATTTTTATAAGTCTTTTGTGGTTTTGTTTTTGTTTCATTTTTTCTTTCATGTAATTATGATCTATAAATAGATCATTGAGATAAAGTATTTCTATACTTTTAGCAGCAAATAATTACTTAAGTATAGTCTGTGCCATTAGTTTATAAGTTTTAAGCCAGCAGAGTGCTTGCACATAATACAGACTATATTACTGTCAGCTGCTCAGTTTTGATTGATTGAATGTTGAAATTATCCAGACTAATTGACATTTCCCAAATATAAAGTGACAGACAATACCATTTAGACAATATCATCAAGGCTAACTAATAAAGCTATCTATATTTTCAGGGTTATTTCAGTTACCTTTTACTGTAGACATAGCAAATTTCAGAAATTTTGTTTAGATTTAAATTATTTAAGTGTTCCCACTCCAACTCAATAATTATATTAACTTTTGTGGGCTATTTAACTTAACCTTAACTAAAGGAATAACAACTTTTTAGAGTATTTTTGTATATATTTGAGCTGCATCACGACAAACCAACATAGTGCGTTTGCGACCAGCATGGATCCAGACCAGCCTGCGCATCCGCACAGTCTGATCAGGATCCATGCTGTTCGCTATCAGTTTCTGTACTTGTTATAGGGTTTGTAAGCGAACAGCATGGATCCTGATCAGACTGCGTGGATGCGCAGGCTGGTCTGGATCCATGCTGGTCGCAAACCCATTATGTTGGTTTTGTCGTGGCGCGGCTCATTTCATTTTAAATACATATGTATCATCCATTCATACTCTTTGATCATTTATTGGCTAATAAAGTTAAACAGACAAAAAGCAGAGAAGAAGACTCCTACATAGTTCATCAAGAATTATGCTAGTTCAGGTCAAGAAAGTTCCCCCATATTTAAAACTTAAGGGTTCTACCTGTAATGAAGTGTTGAAGGAAGCTTTAGACTTTATGTTTCCTTATATGACACAAGTAGCTGGTGTATTTAAGTTCCAGGAAACTTGAGATATAGAAGTTGCAAAAAACTTTTCTTAACATCACAAGCATAATGATAAATATGACTTTGTATTGTTTTATCTAAATGATATAGTATAAATATTATTGATGTAGCATAATAAAATATTTATATATATTTATAAACAACAATTTTATAACAATAATTATTGATCAGTTTTATGTATTATCATTATATTAAACATGTATTTTATGTTTATTTCAGCTGCTGCCCTGGGGAACTGGATCTCAGATTTAGCTGGAGTACAGTAAGCTACTAATATTGTTATTATATCACTTTTCTCTCCAATCTTTGTTAAGATCCCTATAAGTTATCAGGAAGAAGGCCATTAAAAGTTTAGCTACTCATTAGATTCATACTCAGATGCCATCTTATACCTAAAGTAAATGCACAATAGGGCATATTAGTCTTCTTGTACTACTAGGTCTTGCACCAATGAAGGCTAAGTCTTAGAAAGTCTCCATATGACATTGTCTGTGTTGGTATGACTTAAGACCCAAGTAACAAATTGAAATTCAAAGAAAAAGTTCAACAGGAGAATGCCATTTTCCTCACAATTGTTTCTTAGAATAAGAAAATTAAAAAGTCAACCAAAAAGTACAGACAGGAATAAAAAAAACACACACACACACACACACACATTTTACAATACGATTTATTTGTTTTAAAAAAGTCATTTTATAAGTTACTGACTATAAACTTTTTAATTATGAAATAAAAAGAAGTTTTTTTACTAAATTACTAACATTATACACAATTTAGATACAATGTATTTATTTTATTCTTTATTATAGTCTCATCAATGTGATACCGTATATACAACATATCATAAATAAAAAGCATATATAATAAAAAGGCACATTATTAATGTCCCTCTCTACAGAGGTATAGGAGACTTTGTATATGTTAATATCATAATACCAGTAAAATCATTATTGCATAATGGAGTATTAAAATTCACACTTTATCTAGATCTTGAGTAGAGTACATGTATAATATAGCCATCTGGACATTCATGATTGTATATAGAGTATGCCCTACTCATGTTCTAGATAAGTTTAAGTAAGAACATGGATATATAGGATGTAATTTAGTGTATGATTACACAGGATGTGATGAGTGAGAACATGCATATATACATGTACATGTAATATGAAATATTAAGCAGTTATTATACACAGATATGGATATACATCTATAGCAAATGTTTAGTTTTTACAATTTATAAATTAAAGAGTTTGAGGAAGTTCTACTTGAAGCAGACTCTTTATTTATAATCAAATTACTCATGTTATATACAGCTTTCACATTTAAGTAGTTTATTAGTACGTATTTACAAAATTAAATTGGTCAGGCGCCGCATAGCCGCGCGACTAATTTAATTTTGTAAATGCGTACTAATAAACTTTAACCGGCTTAGTGTTTTAAATTATTTTTATAAACAGTCAATTTACTAGACTGATTAATAGTTTGCCGATTTACCAAAGTAAATAATTATGTTACGATTCATTTGAAATATTGCAATCCTATTGGACAAAAAATAATTTCAAACACTAAATGTGGTTGATAAAGGGACTTCACTGAGGGTTTTGGACATGACAGGACCGGAAACAATTTTTTAAGATTAATGCGCAGTCTGATCAGGATCCATGCTGTTCGCTATCAGTTTCTCTTCTTGTTATAAGGTTTGTAAGCGAACAGCATGGATCCTGATCAGACTGCGACGATGCGCAGGCTGGTCTGGATCCATGCTGGTCGCAAACGCATTATGTTGGTTTTGTCATGACGCGGCTCATATAATGAAAGTGACCAACAATTGAAAATGGGCAAACAATAGCATATAATATATGATTTTCAGTATAGTTCAGAGTATATTTTCTTAATTATCTTTTGCATATCTTTCTGTTTTAAGTGCCCCATCTTATCTTAATTATAACGATTTTAAATTTTATATTTGAAGGCCTTTGGACTTTAGTTATGTTCCTTTAATAATTAACAAGGAAATAAATAAATGGGATATTACATAGATCATAGAGAAAGTCAAGAGATGAAAGTTATTGGAAGATATCGTCTTTCGTAGATTTTCTGTGAATCTTATTTTCCTTAAAATGCCTTGTTCAACTATTATTTTGTTTAATTTTTTTAGAACTGCTCATTATGTAGAGGTGGTAACAAGTAAGTTTGGAGTTAGAGCACCGGCACTCACACCAGAACAAGTTGATATGTCTTCCACAAGATGGTCTTCCAATATAGTAAGAACTTACATCATTCTTGTACCATTTGATATAATACTTTAATTAAATCAGAAAATATACATGGACAGATTTCGTTTTATCATGTTTATTGTAGTTTAGATTATACAAAAATGTTCTTAGAAATCTGATTCCTAGTTTTCTTGTGTCACTATCACCATGGTTACATATAACTAAAACCATTGTTGTTACAAAGATTGTTGCGTTGTAGTAGGTTATAGTAAGACCAGTTTGCCATTAATTGTATTTATGCTTGTCTGTTTGAAGAACTATGGGGCAGTTCCACTGACAGTTTTGTCAATATTATAACAAATGTTTCAGGATTTGCATGTAAAGTTTCTTATTAACCACTAAAACTGTATCAATGTATCCATTGTAGATTTCATTCACCTGATATATTAAGGATATTCAAGTTTTTTCTGTAGATACAGGATCTATTTTTTTTTTCTGAGTGGTATGAAAATAAATGTTTCAGCCACAAGTTACATACGATTATTTTTATACCACATGATAATTTTTATACAACAAGATGAAAGTAAATCCTGTATATATAGAAAAAAAACTTTAATTTTCTGTTAATAATTTAAATTTTTGTTCTCTTTAACATTATGATTTGAAAGACTTTCCTTTAAATTTTGTGTACTGGCTGAATTGAAAAGAAAAATAAAATAAATTTTTACAGTGAAATTACGTAGAAAGAAAATAAGCATTTTACTTCCTTAATATTTCTCAATATTTCATTTATATGTATATAATAAAGCATTTTATTAAGCATGAATAAAATGTAAAGGTTGAAAGTACAGACATTATTTGATTTACATGAGAGATATTGAAAAGTACAATTTAAGTCTTGCCCTATTTGTGGCTAGCAGAAGCAGATATTGTATAGATCAATGCATTCAAAGTACAGGAAAAATGAATTATTAAATTTAGCCACACTGAGATGTTATTTGTTGCAAAGTTTGCATAACCATGGCGTAAAGACATTGGAAACATACTTGAATTTACAGTGCAACCTTTACAGTGAATCACTCCTTGGGAGACAACAATTCTGACTGTTGCTAAGAGTTGTTGCTTTAGACAGGTTAACTTTATTATAAAGTCTTACTTCTTTAAAAATTGATATGGTTGTTGTAAAGAGGTGATGTTCTGAAGGTGGCCACTACACAGAAGTTGCACTGTAGATTATTGTTTTTTTTTCTTCATCTTGTGGAATAATTTATATTTACCTGCTTTGTATAACATAGGGAAAAAAACAGGATCTCTAAAGAAAAAAGCCCAACACAGCAAGATTTGAAAATGTTTCAAGGTCGGAAGGATTGAGTCTGTTCCAGACCCAATGTCTATCAAAATTGCTTAATATTCTAATTAAGTGCTTAATATTCTAATTAAGTGCTCAATATTCTAATTAAGTGCTTAATATTCTAATTAAGTGCTTAATATATTAAATAAGTGCTTAATATTCTTATTAAGTGCCTAATATTTAATTAAGTGCCTAATATTCTAATAAAGTGCTTTTTATTCTAAGTAAGTGCTTAATATTCTAATTAAGTGCTTAATATTCTAATTGATTGTCAATATTCTAATTATTTGCTTGTTTATTTCAGGGGAAAGCAATAGGAGTCTCAATAGGCTGTATATTAGGAATGTTCCCATTATTGTTCTATAAACCAAAACCCAAACCTAAAGAAACAAACATAGCGGAGGAAGCACCATCTTGATGAATTATAGGGATCACATACACGTTATAATACTATAAATAGTAATAAATACCAGTAGAAGACCCTGTGATTTAATATGCAACATATCCCTGTAGCAGCCTAGCAGGTGTTTATAGTGTTGACCAATTAGAGGATGTTAGCCGGCCGGAGTTGATGTTGAATACTGTATACAGTAGTTGTTTATAATTTTGTCCATTTGCTTTCTGTAGGGTTCATTGGGATTGTATAGGTGTGGTTTAGAACAAATTTGTTTTAATACAGACTTATGTCATAATTGTTATCATTTAAGTATAATACTTCTGTTGTTATTGTTAGACAGATGGTTTTAATATTTTTCAAATAATGTGTTCAAAATGTTTTTTGCAACCATTATTCTGTTAGTCTATATTTTATTGATACTTGCAGGTCATTTTTCTATAAACGCATTGAAATGTTCTAATTTCAAAAGGCATATATTATTCTCTGAAAGTTCAGCTTAGAGCAGAATTAAACTTAAGTATGCAGATACAGAATTTACTTGTTCCAAAATTCTACACCATTACTAAAAGAGTAAGACAAATTGATGCTTATTTGCACAAGTTATTTGTAATAACCATGTTTTATGCCAGATTTAATCTCTAAATTTGTATATTAGACACTGTTTTTGCTCTTAAAAACAATTTTGAAATTTTTCTTTAAAATTAACATTCATCTTTGAGGCTAAATGCTTGAAAAGTTTTATTATTTTTGATCAAAGTGTGTTTTAACAAAACAATGGGCCTTAGAATGAAAATTGGATGATTTTTCAGCCTAGTCTCAATGCAATGGCTATATTCAAAGGAATGGGATGGGTATTAGAAAGTCGCATACTACCTTACAAATGAACCATGGTGTTTTCTAAAGCTTTAATCCACTTGTTAAATATGACAATCAGTCAAGATGAAATTTCAACTGCGGGTCACAAATTATTTCAGATTATGTGCTGGTTAGTTTAATGATGTACACAAGCATGATGTTTTATGATATATGATATGTGTGAGAAATAAACTGTGTCATTAATAGCTTGATTTAAACCAACCTCCTCCCATTTCCCATCTAAAGTCTTCAAGCTACACCTTCTGGCATTTTTGTAGTAACTATTAATTAGGATTCAGCTTTTTAACCTTAACCTCTGTGTTCTCAATTATTACTTCATTTTTCTTTTTTCTAATTAATATTTTTTTTTTTTTGTAAATTGTTATTTATGATTTAAAGTGAATAGGTGTTTATAGGAGATGTTTTACAGATTTTACACTAGCTGCCTTGTTATGTATTAAGTGTTTATAAGTGTTCTTAAAACCCTGTTTGTGACACTAATTTGTCTGTCTTAGAGTTACTTAACCATACATTTTGTAATGAAAATTAATTTGTTCTTGAAAATTTTATTTGCCAATAACAGACTATTTTGATGTTATTAAAAGAATTGCTTAAAAACATTTGCTACTGCATTGCACAAGGGTAAATTAACAAGGAAGAAGAAAAATAACTCTTACAATGTAAACATATAAAGATTTGAATGGGTTGTCTCCCTTACTATGGTTGAATTTTAAAAAAGAACATTATGATAAAAACGAACAGTAGATTTTAATGCTTGCCTTCTATTTAATATATAATTCAATACCAGTTTCAATGATTATTCTATAGTGTGTTAGTTTTTAGCTCGACTATACGAAGTATATGGAGAGCTGTCCTACTCGCCCCGGCGTCCACGTCCGCGTCCAGATTTCAGATTAAAGTTTTGGTGCAGTAAAATATTTTTCACTATAACTTTGTCATTTCTTAAAGTATCAACTTCAAACTTCAAATATATGTTCCTTATCATCAACCACATCTTATGTGACAAGGTTCATAACTCTAGCACCAATATTTTCAGATTTATCTCCCCTTGAACTTAGAATTTTCCTTAAAAAATACTATTTTTTACTGTTACTTATTTATTTCTAAAGGGATCAACTTCATACTTCAAATATATGTAACATATCATCATCCACATCTTATGTGGCAAGGTTCATAACTCTAGCACTAATATTGCAAGAATTATCTCCCCATAAACTTAGATTTTTTTACTAGAAAAATGTTATTTTTTACTATAACTTTTTTAGTTTTAAAGGTATCTACCTCAAACTTCAAATACTTATTCCTTATCATCAATTACATTTTATGTGACAATGTTCGTAACTCTTGAAGCAATATTTACAGATTAATCTTTCTTTGAACTTAGGATTTTCTTTAAGAAATATTATAACTTCTTTACTTTTTCAGGTATCTACTTCAAACTTCAAATATATATTTCTTATCATTACACACATGTTGTGTGAAAGGTTCATAACTCTAGCATGACTTTTTCTAGAATTATTCCCCTTGATCTTGGAATTTATGTTAACAAATGATATTTTTTTACTATAACTTAATACATAATTATACATAATTGGTTTTTCTTTCATAGTTTTGTCCTCCTTACTGCATCCAGTATTTTATTAGTCGAGCTTGGCTGTCTCCTGTGACAGCTCTTGTTGCCTTCCTAATTGTATATGTCTGAATAAAAGATGTTTTGGTTTCCAAAAGGATGGTTGATTAACTTTTTTTATTGTGGAAAATCACACCTTTTAGGTAGAGTTTATATTGAAAAGTAGCTGTTAAGGTATAATGTATGTTGTTTTTCATGTGAAAAAGTCCTTTGAGTAAATATTTTCCACAGTTATTTTACTATTTTTTTCAAGCATTCAAATATGTATTTTTTATCCAATTTTTATCCCTACATTCCAATTTTTAAAAGTTTTCAAGAAAAGTTGAATGAAGTGAAAGTATAAAATCACATATAACCATATATATTGTGTACTCATTGTAAACATACCAATGTGCCATATAGCTTGTTTATTTGTGACCATTTGTTAGAACAGAACAGAATAGAACTTATTAATAGTACATGTATTACAAAAATATTTCCCCAGTTTCTTAGCTTTGAGTTCCGTCTATATGTTTCTCATTCACTTAAGGTCTATATTTGTAATTATCTAAGTGTCAAGAATATGTTCATTTTTTATTTATTAGTTTTATCAAAGGAAGAACATGACATATAAAGAAATGTGTTTTACCCATTTTTTAAGATGATTTTATCTTGAAAGTGTCACTCATTTCACTCTGAGAGAGTAGGTTATGATTGGAGAATATCAGCAGCCCTGTAAATGAATAGGATTATAACTAGTTATGATTGTGCAGTGAAAATCAACATCACAAATATGCAGTGTTGAAGTAAAAAGAATAAATGAATTGCTAAAATATAGAGGTTCATTTTCTTTTCGAATCTGTGTATGCCAGAACTTACTTAATGCTAGTAATAATTTACTTTTATCAACTAATAATTGAATATACATGTATACACAATTTAATACATTGTTGTATATAGTTTTGCAGGAAATTTTACCCAATATAAACTGTAAACTTAAAGTGGCTGTCTGTCGTAGTCCAGTGAAAATCAATGCTACAAACATCAGTGTTATAACAGTTTAGTGTCCAGCTTTATTTGCCATCCAATGATTTCATAAACCCTGTATTTCTTAAAAATTCTGTATGTTGATTTTCAAAGAAGAACAAAATTCGATACTATATCAAATCCGTTCATAGTTGTCTTCTATTTTCCTTGTACTTCATAGAAATGCGTTTGTAAAAATAGTCTTGACATAAAGTCTGACACTAAGTATGTTAGTATTTTACAGAAATTTCTAAATATCGCTCCCGTCAAAGTTTGTAATTTCTGTAGAACAGCACTGATGAACACATATACTTATACAATGTAGATGCTTTCTAATGTTTATGGTTATTTCCCTTTATATAATGGACTTTACTCTCTTATTTGTTTTGTTCCATTATAGAATTGATAGTTTCTTTGAATGTTTTTTTTTAATTCATAGTATATTTTAACCTTTTTATATTACTTGTTAAAAATACGTTTTATTGTTTAATGTTTAGAAAGTTGCATAATGGTCAACATACACATGTATCTTTGTGCATATTTTGTAGAAATTTGTCTCTTTTTATATTTCACAAGTAGATATTGTTTATGATTGTATGCAGTAACAAGAAAGGTTTGATAAGGTAACTATATAAATAACTTAAGGAAGAAGGCAACTTTAAACTAAAGTTATCGCACAGTGACTTAAGAATGGTATTGGTTTGTTTTACATAAATATGGATTATTTTTCATCGGGAATTTAGAGATATTTCCAGTTATTTTACATAATGTGTAATGTGAGGGTTATACAAGAACTCTTTTTTTAATCATGATGTCATGTGAGTCATATTTACAAGACACTGTCAAATTTTCCATAAATTTATGATCTTTGTTCAGGCGATACATAATTTGTTATCATGAAACAAATTCTTATTTCTAAATGCATGCTCTCTTTTGCATATATTGTAAAATAAACTTGATGAAATGTACCGAAATTTTATTTTATGCACCAAATGTTTGTAGAGCAAGCAAAGGTTTATCCGAATGTGCATATAAGAACACTATCTAAGAAAACTTAATTTTATACTTGTATATATTTTTGAGCCTGTGCCCGATTTTTTCATTTGTAAAATGTGACTCATTCTTGTCCTTATTTTGTGTAAAGTAGTTTCATCAGTATTTCGCATGACTTGACATAAGTTGATTGTGGTGAAATGCAGTTTTACAAGCTTAAGTCCGATAAATTAATTACGTATTGACTATTGATAAATCTTATCACCAGGGTTGCGTTTCATAGAAAGTCCTTAGTCTAAAATCAGTCTGAAAACCACACTTGAGACAATTTTTCGTTTCAAAGCAAATATTAAGCAAATATCTGAACTTATAATCCTATCATAAGACTCTGTTGAATAGCAATACAGATGATCATAAGCATATTGCATGTTGTAGAGTGTGCTATTGTATCTATTCTTTTTTCTTAGGCAAAGTCTAATGTCTTTAACATGAGATAATTTTGTTTATTGAAATGGTCCAAAGATTATCTTAAAGATGGTCCTATATCCTAGGACTTTGGACTTACTTAGGACTTTCTATGAAACGCAGTCCAGAGTTTAATTTGTGTCTGTACCTCAAAAATGCTGTCTTAATAATGTTTATTTTTCAATTGCAATCTTTTTTGCACAGTTTTAAAATTAAAACCGGTGATATCATGGACTCTTTCCCTCATTCTTTCTGATACATTTCTTGTGCATCTGATTTCACAGCTTTAGAGAATATATTTACCATACATGCCATAATGTTTAGACTCATTTCCGGGACACTTTTCATTTAGAGGTGGGGCATTGATCAGCAAACGTATTTTTAGTGGCATACAACCTATATTACCGATAATTTACTGTGATTATTATTATTATGGTAAATGTGTAAAATTTTGTTTTCGTCAAGACTCCAGTGTTAGTGTTTTCTAAATTGTTTAGTCTCTCAAACAAATTTTGTTGTTGATTTGCCTGCATATTTTTGACATTTTTGAACAAACTATCTATTGTTTTATTCTACTTTATGCAGCTTTCTTGGTATGTTTTAATCATGTTTTATGAAGAATTTAAATGATAATAATAGCAAGTATTTGTCTTATAACATTTGTAATATGTAGAAACAGCAAATAAATTCATGTACAAGTATATTATGACAGGAAATACTCGATACTATCGTTTATGAGGTTTATTTTGTGTTATTTGTAATATTTTACGGCTAGTTTAAATTTTAAGAATTATTTGTAAATTTTTACTTTCGAAATCTGTTGTGCATGCTTGGTTTATTAATGTGACATTATGTCTAGTTAAGTACAAGTGTTTTGTAGAACCAATCCCTTGTATATATATGTATATGTATTATTTTAGAAGGAATGATAAAAGGGTTTTTATTAAAAGTTTATACTTAATGATTTATTATAATATGTCTGACAGGTCAAGATACCCCTTACTGTTAAGCAAAATTTTCATGTGAAATAAACATTGTTAATAAAATAAAGACATGATTTCAATATTTTTCTTTTTGTAATATATCCTCACAAATTTGAAATTTCAGAAAGTGTGCAGTGAATATTCAAATGCTATGGTTCAAAAGAATTTACTGTATGAAGGTAAACTTTGTTAAGAGTGTAGTTGAATTTATTTGTTATTTAGGGGTATGGCAATATATTTTTGTTAAGCAAAATGTTAGTTTTTCCTTCAGTTTTATGGTTCTTTACAAAAGGTTCAGTCTATTTTTATAATCGTTTGTATATTTTAGAATAGTTTTTTTTCTATTTTAAGACTTGTTTGTCTATATTTAGAATCGTTTAAGTATGGGGAAAAGGAATTGCTAGATTCAATAGTAAAACATTGTGTTCACGTGTTATTGTTTATGAGTATTTTTTAAGACGGTTAATACCATCATTCTTAGATTTTTTTATTCATATGCTTCGTTTTAACACTTGTATTATTGTTTTTCTAAAATAAAGTGATCTTTGTTTGCTTAAACAAAAACAAGAAATTCATGTTCCATGTTTTAGAGATAGAAAGTTGTGTCTCTTGCTGTCTTTATCTACAAGAAACAAAAATTACGTAATAATAATAATAAGAAGAAAGTTGTGTCTCTTGTTATCTTTGTCTACAAGTAACAAATATAATATAATTGTAGTAAGAATAATAATAATATTATATTTTTTGTTCTTTCTTTTTTTTTACAAGAAAATCATCATGTCTTGGGTTACTCATTTATATTCTCCAGTAATTACTTGCTCTCTTATATATTATTTAGTTTTGTTTGTTTGTTTGTTTTGATTCTCTTACTCAAGACATTATTTCCTGAACAAGTTTTAGAAGTATTTTTTGTCTTGTCTGTACTTATTCGATTATCGTGAAAGCCTTTTGTGAATATCAATTATAAGCAAACATTTCACACTTTTAATTAAATTGTCTGTTATGGGCAATATATGTCCGAAACAGAATTTGTATAAAATCATGTAATGTGAATAAAATACTCTTACTATTATTACAAATTTAAGTACATGTATGCCGAAATCACAAGATTAGTATGCAATGTAATGTAAAGTTCCGATTGTAATAAGAATAATTCAGCTTAACTTGCAAACTAGGGATGTGATGATTTCGTTTTGTAACTGTCGACTTAGTTTTAGAAATTTCGATAAAAAATTAATGAAATCTAAAATATAGAGATCAGACTGTACAGTTTCGCCTCGACTTTGACCTAGGCAAGTCAACATCGCCTCTAGCAATCAAAGTGTTAATCTGTAAGAATGACGATGGTTAGGATAATTATGTAATTGATAGCTATTTATCAACGGGTAATACTCATAGCATTATCACAAGAGTTTATAAATACATTATTATTAAAAGCAGTAGTTTGTAAAAATTAGATAAAGGAATGTTTGTGTTTTTTATGCCATATCAATACATTTATTGCTATGACGAATACTTCTTTTTCTATGTTAAAGGTTGTGTAATTGTCTGTGAATTATCACTGTATACTGTTTCGTTTATTTTGAAATAATTTTGATTTGTAAAGGAATATACAAGTTTGTTGATAACTTTATTAAGCTTTGGTATTTACAAATAATCTTTATTTGATATAGTCTTGAATTGTCATGATGGTATTGGTTAAAATGTTTTCAATCTAAGCTGGTTATATATTGGTTGTTAATAAATATAGGAAATTGCTGTTACTAGTTCTGTTGTTTATTATAACCCCAGTGTCGATGTGACATTTCACCAGAATCCCCCTTTCCCCCCCCCCCCACCCCCCACCCCCCCCCCCCCCAAAAAAAAAAAAAAAGCACAAAAAATAACAACAACAAAAACACAGCAGAACAATAAAAACGAACTGTTTGTCGGTGAAGTAACTCAAGAGCAAGCACGAATATTTATGTTTTACAATTTTGTGAATCACTACCAATTAAATAATATCCAGTCAATATTCCAAGTCATGAATTGGCCGCTAAAGTGATAAGTTTCGTGAACAGATTCAATAAGAGTTATTTCCCTTCGACCATTAATACTGTAATTCATGTATGCGTTTGGGGAGAGACAATCTGTCTTGACTGGATTTTCATACCATGTTTTACTCGCAAGAACAATTGAAGAATTGTAATTACACAATCAAAAATGAAAACTAAGACGATGTATACTGTAACTCACATGAAAATTCTAATCATCTTCAATGAATGTGTAAAAATGACTTAAAAAAGATCATGCTAAATTTAATTGGTTAATAATATTATCATCTTACGTAGGTACTATCTTCTTGATATCAATATCTCTAGAAAGTTTACCCGCTTTTTGTTGCAAACATCAGGTGAAAAAAATACTCTCAATTTCAGCTCTTGATGTAAAATTATCTAAAAGATTAGGGCTTGTCCCGGTTAAATTATTGTTCTGTCACTCAGTTTCCTATGTTTATCAATCAAATAGTACATTTTTGAGGTCCAATCAAGAATTGTGCAACCAATTTTTGCTTATATGTCAATAAATAAGCTGGTTGATAACTTTTAAATTTTTGAGTAATTATTCAACTTGAAATTTTTGAGTAATTATTCAACAGATGTCACCAGAAGCATGGAATTAGAATATGAACACAAATATTATTACATCATATTTTGGACTTAAATCTAATGAATAGAGCGATACAAATAATAATGATGATTTAATCTTATTCATATATTGTAATCTGATTTTTTCTTAAAGCAGTCACAAAAAATGTGATTGATAATATGCACAATGCAGTGCTACCTATCTGAGATATTGAATGAAAATGTGCGGTTGTTTCCTTTCAAGCAATGTGTAACTATTTACCTGATTTAATTTTGTGAGATGTACTATATGTGTATTTCAAATTGTACGATGTCTTTCTCTTTAAATTACAAACAAATTATTTGGAAAGACCTTCAAAAATAAAACAAGTAACAAGTTATACCTCTGAGTCAAAGGATGATTTCTCTTACAAATTCCTAATGTAGGTTAATATGTTACATGCAAAGGAGACGCAGAAGGACATCTATAATGTAGACGTAAAACGTTAATTAATGCGTCTGTTGCAAAGTATGTTTCTGCACAATGTTAAAACACTAAAGCGTGTCTTTGACGAGACGATATTCTGTTTTCAGCTGCACGTGTAATTACTACTTTTATCTTAACAAAGAATTGATTGTCTTACAGCGATAAAACAGATGCAGTTTAAAGCCTAAAGCTAAGAAAACTGTCTTTTGTTGGTCGTAACAATCTTTAGATCATGTAATAAAATAAAGGAATACATTATAACATCATTACAAATACTCCTCAAGCATGGCATAGATGTTAGAAATGCAAGCATTTTGGGCTGTATAAATACCTCTTCAATGGTGTTTTTTTTAATTTTTGCGTTATTACTCTAGTCTATTAGTTTAAGATAAGAGCGATTTCGTTGTTGTTGTTTGTTTTTCAAATAAGATAATTGTCCAATTATCCTGAATTAATGTTTATAGAACTTTGACAATTTGTCTTTTAATCGCTGTAGCCACAGGTCTGTATTACTTAAACTAATAGCTTTCCATGTGATCTTGTCCTCCTAATTTATTATTTTACTTATTAAAATGCATTGGTATTATGGATTAGAATTATCAAAATGTTTTTAACCCTTTCCCCCATGAGCATATTGTGAAAAATGGCCGTTTTCACTGAAAAGCCTCCTGTTACAAGTTCAAACTGCTATGAAACTCTGAAAAATGCTTCAATACTAATCAAACTTGGCACAAATGTTGACTGGACCATTGCCTTTGTAACGACATGCTCAGTCTTAAATTTCCTGTTACCATGGCAACGAGGGGACATCTCAAAATTGCCAAAAATCACTATTTTGCCTCGATTTTTTCCATCAAAATTTATTTCAAAGTGCTGCAACTTCTCAAGGGATTGAGATAGAGTCAAAGGCTTTTCAGCGTTGGTTAAACGTTACATTATGGTCGACCTGGGGTCATTTTTAGCCTCTCACAAGCCCAAAATTTTCTTGGCGATGAGGGGGACTCCGCCCCCCTTCAAACCCCCCTAACAGAAGGGGGCACATCCCCCTTCTGGCAACCCCCTGATGTATCTTTTGAATGGGGGGCGGCGCCGAAAAAGTGCTCAATTTTTTTAGCAACATTTCTCAAACGAAAACTTATGTTTAGGGCCCAAATAGGACATTTTTTCACTATTTGAGGCCCCAAAAAGGGGGGGGGGGTCGAAAGTGCATTGTTTCGCGTATATATGTGGTAAAGGGTTAAGTATTTCTTATTAAGACCTGGAATATTGATGTCAGTAAAATCGTTTTTGAAATTCTATAAGAACAAGAGCCATGTCAACATGGCCATCCCCCGCCGAATGTGTTTGCTCATTGGAAGAATGTATATGTAGTATAGCAGAATAATTCCATTTTAAGAGGTCTTTTGGTAATGAAAACTGATGGCTATAGTGATTACAGATTTGAAACCTATGTGAATACTGATGGCTGAAAATAACAAAGGGCAATAACTGAAAAATAATGCAGGGTAGGTTATCATTCTTGTGTGCTGCACCCCTCCTCAGTAAAATCTATCCACCTATGAAGTTTCAAGTTGATACCTCAAATTCTTTTTGACAAAAAAATTGAATTGAAAAATTAAGTATGAAAAATAACAAAGGGCAATAACTCAAAAAATATTAAAGGTAGAGTTATCATTTCTGTGCACTGCACACCTCCTGAGTGAGATCTATGCACCTATGAAGTTTCATAATGATATCTCAAAGGCTTTTTGAGTTATGCTCTGGACAAAAATTAATTTTGAAAAATAACAAAGGGCAATAACTAAAAAATTATGCAGGGTAGAGTTATTATTCTTGTGCAATGCACTCCTCCTCAATGAGAACCATCCACCTATGAAGTTTCAAGTTGATACCTCAAATACTTTTTGAGATAAGCTCCGGACAAAATAGCATGAAAAAGAACAAAGGGCAATAACTCAAAAATTGTATAGGGAAGAGTTATCATTCTTGCACACAGCATTCCTCCTCAACTTTTTTCAAGAGCGGAACGAAAAATTTGATTTTTGAAGAAATATGGTAATAAGGATTTATTTTATAATGATAAATTCAGACCTTAACGAATGTTGAAACTGTGCAAACTAGCATTTAATGTCTTTATCATTTAGTCACGAATACTCAATTTGTAAGTAAACGTAGGAAAATTACAAATCATGAAAACCATGTCAAGGATCAGTTTTGTTGCTAGTCTTAAGTACAATGATTAATTTGAGACAGAAATGGAACGTCAATCCCTGTTATCTAATTGACTACATCTATTCTTTTGTATGGTTGCAGATAATAATTATTAAGTATCTGAAACAAGAACCAAATATCATCTTGAAACATTAATAAAGAACCAACAAATAACCATGTCAAGTAGTAATATCCTTTACAAGTATTTTCCACGGATATATGAATCAGTATGAACGTAAACTTTGTGATAAACAATTCAAAAGCTTACTGTTTATTGTTTACCATGTATTTATCAAGTAACAATAACAAATAACAATAATCAGAAGTAGAAGCCTTACATGTTGATAGATGTATGATTGCCATTCAATGTGTTAACTCTTTTGAAATGTTTAAAAAATCAAATTAATTATTGATTGAGTCGTAGAATAGTAAAACTAGAGCATTTATACGCATTTAACAAATTTATTAATATACTCAACATTTGTTGATCACCAAATGTTCAAATATGAGTATTTTCGGCAATGATTTGATTATCGTCGTATAAATTAGTTTTTTTATGTCAATTTCATGTTTAAATAATTTGGTTGAAGGACAAATTGGATTTCTTTTAATAATTATGGGTTAGTTTCGTGTAAGAGAAAGAGAAGACCTCCTATAGCCAAGACTTTTGGACACACTATTTGTTTTCCAAAATGTCACTTAATCCTACCTCATTTATGTTTTTAAATTACAGAGTTTGACCCAGTAGTGCGTGCGACCCATTGCTAAACACATTTGCTTGGCACCGCCTATGTTTCTTATGAGGTTTCTGACGTCCTAACGGGAATGGCGACCCTTTTTTTGCATTAACATGACCTAAAGCTCCTAAATGCTTCTATGTCGCACATTTTTACATGTCAAAGTGGCCAATGTAAAAAAGTCGGACCGTAAGGGCAATAATGTGTAATTGAATTGTATAGAAAGCGACATTCAATTCAAAAGGATACACTTTTTTCTCCCATTCGAAAACAAATAATTATAAAGACCTTCAAAATAGAAAGAATAAGTTTAGAGAAAAAATTCTTTGATGAGTAAATGATTTGTTGGACAAAGGTCCTAATGTTAAATTTATATGTTACATCAAGTGTTACAATTGGACGATAAGGGCATAGACGTAAGAAATCTTCAAATCCTGCAGAACAAATGTGTCTGTTACAAGTATAGATTATAGATACACCAAGAACGTGATATTAACTAGACGGTATTTTGTTGTCAGCTTCACGTGTTATTTCTTGTTTGATGTAGCGACAAAAAAGCTGTAGTTAAGAGCCTAAATCTTTGAATACCGTCTAGCATTGATCGCCAATTATTTTGATAAAAAATCTTAGGATCATGTTATAAAATAATGTTTCATGCATCTGTTACATTTATGTACCCGGCTATGTAGAACCATACAATCTTGAAATTATCATATTTGCTATATTAATAAATAAAAATCTTTCTTGATTTTTCATGTTTTGTTCGATTAGCTTTGTAAGTTTTTATTTTTAATATGTTTTCACTTTACAGCATTCATTATTGTCCAGTAATCTTAAAGTTATGTTTTAATTATTGTGACATGAAGTAAATTGATAATAGCTATGACGTTTGATGTTTTCAGTTCCATTTAAATATATCATTTTGTCTAATTTTATTCTATTTTTTACTAAATATATGCATACTATCTCAATGCACATAAATACTATACATTGATAGAAATATATATCTTTTGGAAATGGCTTTGGCGTTCGTTGCAAAATATTTTCGAGGACTATTTCCATTTATGCAAATCGTTTCTGTGTTTAATTGTTTGGTAAATGTTTTAGAGACATGTTTTTTTTTAAATTGTCGTTAATGAAACACCGAAGTTACTCTAATTACCTCTTTAAAAGTCGCACACTTTTCTGCTTCATTTTAGTTTAATATGACACTAATAGTAAAGCAAAATTAAGTTTTATATGAGTTGTTGTACTCATTAATATATATAAAAAACATAAGAGATACCTAAACCGCCCTTAATGCAGGAACATTCTTACAAGTGATCTTGAAAACAAAAACACTTTCCTGAAAAAATATTTGCAATCAGGGTTAAACTATACTTTCTTAGTAGCAGTAGTAGCAGCAGTAGTAAGATGCTTAATGAAAATATTGATCAGCATAATTGCAATAGGGTCAATCAGTTCTAGGAAAATAAATGTGCACCCTCAATTGAAAATGACCGCTGCACATTTCGACTGAAATTAAAAATAACAACAAGAACACAAAAAAACCGACATCTTCTTACTTGATATGAACGCTAACACAGGTTTTTCTTATTAAAGTTTTCTTAACAACATATAATTTTAGAGTTCGACTGCAATTTATGCATTATGCAATAAAGTTGCATATGCCATACACTTTCAAACATTACAAAAGAGGTTATACATGCAACATAGCGCCGGACTAGTATTTCTCTCTCTTTAAATAAAAAATATATTGTTTTTTATTCAAATAGGTCGAAAGTGCTTTGAATAAGATCAATAGAAGTTTCACATTTTGCTTCAGACAGGACAGGATTATTTTCAATCGGATTGTCTGATTTGTAAAGAAAGCGTTCATAAAAGAAACTATGAATGTCCGCGGAGAGCACGTTGGGCATATATTCCTGCAAAATTACTTTATCAGACATGAAAGCTGCATGCAACAAAAAGTTTTCACTAAACGTTTTCTATAATCATGAAGTCAATGTTTTGTATTTAGAAACTATTTAATAGAACAAATTAATAGCAGATACTCTGATTGCTTATACAAATGGTTCGTTAAATTATCTTAATATTTCTGATTTCAAACATGTCGTTGAAAAGCATAAAATGACAAGTGGTATTTTCCCTTTTCCTAAAATGCAATATATCATCCAGTCATTATTTTAATCAACTACATTTATATTTAGACAGAATTCAATCTTACATATCAAATATCAAAAACGTTAGACAAAATTATCTCTTGCCAATTTGCAACTTTTATGCAACAATCTGCACCAAGTGCATTTAATATCGAGCATTATTCGATATATTCATGAATAAATAATGTATAATGAAGAAAATGTGCAATCTTGAAGATATTATATAACAGTTAAATGATGTAAAGTTATATTCTCATCCAAACCAGACATTGTCAAAAATGAAAAAAATAAATTATTGTCTTCTGTGTATTAATTATGCGATTCATTTTATTTGTAATGGTATACTGAAATGAATAATTCATTAAAAACAAATACATCGCGGTTAAACACGTAGAAATATTTGTGGACTCTTACATGTAACAGGTTTCCAATGGTGCCTTGAATTATCATGGTAGCTTGATGAATTCTACGTCCTAATTTTTATACAATTAAATATTCATATATCTTTTTCCAGGATAACGACACAAAATGTACTTAACAACACATTGCAAAAAGAATCAAGCGTATTTCTAAAAAGGCACTTGATGCATTGCAAACATAATTCAAATATTTTAAATAAACTTATTAGCAAAGATCAAACGGGTTTTATAAAAGGAAGATATATCGGAGAACATGTTAGACTGATATATGATATCATGAATTATACAGAAGAAAATGATATTCCTGGATTACTTCTTCTGATTAACTTTGAAAAAGCATTCGATTCGCTATCTTTGGATTTTGTACAGAATACCTAATCTTTTTTCAAATTTGGTGCATCAATTAAAAAAAGGTTTAATGTCTTTTATGAAAATGCAACATCAGCTGTTTGTCAATGTGGATTCTTATCAAAATTTATCAATGTACAGCTAGGCTGTCGTCAAGGCGACCCTCTTTCATGTTATATATTTATATTATTTGCAGAAGTTCTTTACCTTAAGTTGAAATCCGTAGAAAATATTAAAGGATAACGTATTAAACGGACTGAACATTTACTGTCACAGTTTGCTGATGATACCACTGTAATGTTAGACGAAATACCACAATCTTTAAATGCCACTCTTGATGTTTTATCAGTTTTTGCTCAGATCTCGGGGCTCAGGGTGAACTTTGAAAAGTCAAAGGTTGTTTGGATAGGCATTAAAAAGTACAGCAATGATAGCATAAAAACTAGATGGAAACTGAATTGGAACGAAACTAGTTTCAAAATGCTTGGTATAACATTCCATGTGGATCTTGAAAAAATGATAGATCTTAACTTTAAAGAAAAAGTATCCAATATAGGAAAAATGATTAAACAATGGAATAGAAGAGCTTTGACTCCAATCGGTAAAATAACAGTAATAAAAACAATACTTATCTCACAACTAAACCATTAAATTTATAATGTTGTCGAATCCTTTGGATAAATATATACAACAAATTAATGATACATTATATGCTTTTATTTGGAATGGAACTTCAAAAATTAATAAAAATGTGTTAGTTAAAGATTACATGGAAGGGGGTTTAAGAATGGTACGTATAAATGCTTTTATGAATGCGTTCAAACTTACATGGATAAGAAGAATTATTTCAAGTGATGGTTGTTGGATAAGTATTTTAACACAGGATATTGATGTACATAAATTAGTCACGTGTGGAAAGCATTATGTCGAGAAAATGTCAAAATCTATTAAAAATGAATTCTGGAAACACACTTTAAATGAATTTTCATTGTTTATTGAGCATCAGAAATTTGATAAAGAAGACATTTGTAACTTACCTTTATTTTACAATCACAACATTATTATTAGCAATGAAAGTATTTTTTGGAAATCTTGGTATGATATGGGAATACGTTGTATTTATGATATCTTACAAGACAATGGCCAGTTTTATACACCAGAAGAATTAGGCAAGATCTACAATATAAATATCAATCATCTTTTATATTTAGGAATTAAAAAAGCAGTTACAAACTTTTTTCAAAACGTCTGCTTAACTTTTAAGAGAGAAAAATTCCCAACACATTAAAAACATTAAAGAGATAATTAAAGACCAAAAGGCTCAAAATATATGTATGATTCGCTTAATGTCAATTCCAGCAAGCCCGTTTGTCAGGTCAAATGGTCACAAAAACTATGCCTCTCAAATGATGATGAATACTGGAAGAATATATATAATTTACCATTCAAGTTGACAAAATATACTTATATACAATGGTTCCAAGTAAGACTTATCCATAGGATTTTGGGTACAAATAATCTTTTGTTCAAAATGAAATATATTAACAGTCCCTTATGTAGCCTTTGTAATCTTCATGATGAAACTATAGTTCACAGCAATAAACTAATACACGAAATTTGTATAGATAAACTAAACATGCTAAACTTGAATAAAGAAATTATGCTTTTTGGTTACACTAAAGGAAACAATACAATAAATATTGTAAACATTTTAGTTCTTTTATATGTCAAAATGTATATTTTTAAATGTAAAACTAATAAAACAATGCTATCTTTTGCTGGTGCTATAAAGTATATTTCAAATGTTCTAAAGGTAAATGAAGAAAAAGCTATCCAATGTGGAAATCTTGACCAATTTAAAAAAGACTGGCATACTACTTTAAGTATACGTCATTAATCATAAAATAATAGAGACCTATCCAACTGTTTGTTCCAATCTGATAATGACAAATGTGAATCATCAAAATACTTTTTCATATGTTGATGTTAGGAGCGACCTTTGTCTTTTTAGTTTTCATACCGAGCTTTGTTTGAGCATACATGGAAGAATAAATTCAGGTTTGTAGTATTTTTGAACGTGCCCTGGCCGCAAAGTATCTGTCTTTGATGTTTTTGTTGTGTTATATTGTTGTTTTGTTTTGTCTGTCTATTTATTCTATCGTCAAGCCTCCTAGCTAACCCCATAAGTATCATTAGTTTGTATATTACTCATAAATATAGAAAACAGTAATTATGTTTTTGTTTAAGGCATAAGGTAGATGTAGTAATATTTTTCTATGTCTTGAACTTATAACCTCCTTTGCATATTCAATTTTTCAAATAAATGTTTGCCGTAATTTACTTTATGTTAATACTATGTTAACGGCACTTGAAATAAATTTTATTTTTATTAAATTTTACAGTGGTACAATACCATTTGATGTTTTGAAATAGTATAAGAGTTATTACCTTGGAAATAATAAATAGTTTGAAAATATCGATATTAAAATAACTATCATTTTTTGAAAATGAAAACTAAAATGACAAGTTTGAATCTTTGTCTATGTGTTAAGTGAAATTGTCGTTAAGTATCGTTCAACGCAATTTATTTCTACACAAAGAATTGACATTTCAATTACAGTCTGCTAAATTGAACGAGTTCTACACTAATATAGCTTATTTATATAATAAAAGACGTTATTTATTTCAATATGACACGGTGACGTGAAAATATGTCATACGCGAATATCTGTATATGATCTTTACGAAGAAAAGTTTTTGATTATGTTTATGGCAAATAATGAATTCAATTTAAAATGGTATCTATAAACCAAGGGTAGACCGCTTGAAGAATGCATATAGAGCTGCATCTTTACTGATCGCATAGACAAAGTAAACTTGTAAAACATTGAAGTTCGCGTCCTAAGAAATTATAAAGAAGTCGATGCTTATAACCAAACTAAGTATATGTTAGTGTCCATCCGAAATTAGAAACTTCTACGGGAGCGATAGTGACAGGAGAATGTTTCTAATTTCTGTAGAACAGCTACGGATGAATACTAACATACTTAATTTCAAGCTTTATTTGGCCTTATTACATTGATTTATTCACTTTATAACGTCACTATGCGGTTCTTTGAAGTACTGTGAAAAATAGAAGTAGACTATGAACGGATTTCGATATTGTATCGCCTTTTGTTCTTCTATGAAAATTAACGCACAGATGTTTTAAGAAATGCAGCATTTTCATTGGATGGCAAATACAAATCTGGAAACAAAGCGATCCCTCGGAAGCATCAATCACAATAAAATTACATAAGAATTGCAGACTCGGTTTGATTGATTCTGTACATGAGAGATAATGAATAAGTGCAACATCCCTCACACCCCTTAGCACCGGCTTGAGCGGTACTCAATTTTCAACACTTAATAGTGCTGGCATCATAATCCCGAATGACCAAAAAAATTAAACAACACTGAAGTGAAGTACGGGGCAACTTTTTACAGCTGTCACACAGCACTTGACACCTGCTGTTATGAAGTATAAAAATCTGGAAACAAAGTGATCTCTCGTAAGCTGGACACTAAGTGGTATTGTACCAAATTTCATTGATAAATAAAACCAATTACTACTGAACTGACTTTACAGAAAATAAATCTCTGGTTACAGTCATAAGACTTAAACAATTGATATACTATTTATATTTTATGGAAATAATTGCGAGAGCATGTGTTGAGATAACTCAGTCAAACCGCAAAATAACGAAAGGTACATTGTAACTATGACTTATGTAAAAAGTATCAATTTGTCCTGATTTATTTCAGCCATGTTACTTTGCTGGACAGCTTAGATGTTTTATTTCGTTGGAAAATTAAACGAGTAGATTTAATATTATTTGTAAATGTTTTAATATTGACAAAATAATTTACATTTAAACCAAACCGTAGTTTGACGAAAGTTTTCCAATGTTTTAAACATGGTAACAAAGTTGTGACAAAAACACATTAAAACCTTCATATAACACCATTAATATGACCAATTTCATCCTTTAAAACAATTTTTTGTATATTAATGTTAAATTTCTTTGTCTTGATAAGGTTATTTAGATTATCAGATAAATTATTTATAATTTTAAATGCAATAACAGGAAAATAACTTTTCTGTGATACACGCATACAATATTAATGTAAAATAAAACATAGTATTGGCATGTCAATTTAAGAACTTTTGGGAAATCAGATATTCTATAAATTTTATTTGTTCTGATCATGTAATAGATAACACAGTGTACAACAAGTGAAAGTATTTTGTTAATGTTTTTGTAACGCATCATATCTTAGCCAATACATTATTTCGAAAGCTAAGACAAGTTACCATAAATATGAGCATGCTATTGTAAATTATTGCTTTCTCCTGACAGGTTACATTTAAGGAATTCATCTAGATGAGTAATGAGGGTAACAGCACAACTGAGCTTTCACACGTCTTTTTATATTGAGAATCATGTCCTTTTGTCCGTTCATCTGACTGTTCGGACCAATATACAATGGTTTACAAGCTTACGTCTATAATCGTAGTGGAATAAGAAAAAACATTAACTGTAAAATCATAAGTGCAGTTTTGCTGATATAGAAATGATGCCAAAAATATCAAAGGAAAATAAAAAAAATACCATAAAAGGTTGGGTCGTCCGTTCGCCAGTTACATTCTCATACTAAAAACAAGTTGAAAAGTATTGGAGGAATTTGATTAACATTTTACAACATAAAAGAGACTAGTAAGAGAAAGTGTGTAGTCCACAAACCATATAGTTCTACCTTAAAATTGTATCCTCTGATTTATTTTAGCTTGTTAAGAGTATAACTCATGAATAATCATTGGTATATCATGACAATTGACAATTAACGCACTCAAAGAGACAAGTAAGATGAAGTGCAGTGTCAAATAATCATATCTATATTATTTAGTCATTTTATGACATGTTTTAACTTAAAACTTAATAATGTTTAGCCAGAAAATGAATTGGCGAGTATTAAAGGAATTGTCTTAAAACTTCTCACTTTGATAGACACTAGTGAGAGAAAATACAACATTTATAAACTTGCATTCTTCATTCCTCAATACTTTAAAAATATTTCTTATTGAAACGATTATCCACAATATAACTTTTAAACTATCAATGATTTCTCTATTTCTATTGAAATGTTAAACATTACACAAACTAGTTAGATCAAGAGCAGTGCAAAAGACGTATTATTATTATACATTACTTACTTTTTGCATTTTCTCCCTGTTAAGTTTATTGAACTTAATAATATTTGTCTTGAGGGTAATTAATATTCTTCAAATTCTAAAATATGATTTCAGTCAGTCACATGTCAGTGAGAGGACATAAGTCGAAATTATCTTTTACTTTTCCAAAAAAAACACACACACACAAATATCAGGGAATATTATTTGGTTGTACAAATATTTGTTAAATCAGTGTATCGCCTTTAAAATATGTATATGCGAAAATATGATTAAAGGCTATTGAATCATCAATGCTCATTTAAAAATCAATCACTGTATCAATTGTGTTTTCATTTCACTAATTTTGAATGACTTTGAATGAACTGAAAG
Organism: Ruditapes philippinarum; assembly: GCF_026571515.1. Classification (NCBI taxonomy): domain Eukaryota; kingdom Metazoa; phylum Mollusca; class Bivalvia; order Venerida; family Veneridae; genus Ruditapes; species Ruditapes philippinarum. The sequence goes on from NW_026854051.1 coordinate 191,261, forward strand.
TGATCGTTCAACTTCTGATTAGTCTGAATATGAAAATCTATGGTTAATCGGTTCAAGACCTTACTAATGGCGCTTAAGGATGTTTTTCTTATCATATCAAACATGTTTTCAGCCCATAGCCTAGAGACCTTTGCAGACTAAGACAAGCCAGTAAATATTTGTGACATTTCCCTAGAATCATGAGAGGTTTGTCCATATTGCAATGGACAATTCCATCAAGATGTTTTAGAATGTTAAGGGTTAAACGTCTGGAAACTAAAGCCAAGATGATGTGAAGAATAAATAAAAACAAATATGGCATGAATATTGCAAAGGCAAGCTTACACACATGTCATGATTGTTAATAAATGTGTAGAAAATAAATTATGTCGTACAGGAAAACAATTATCTGATATCCATAGAAAAGTAGAACTGAGATATTTTTCACAGATTTAGACTGACCTTTGATTCCTGATAACCATTTATCAGTCTCGTAGATATTGTTCAAATTTCGTGTCTTCGGATCGTAAAAATAGGTTTTGTACAATATCCTTACTTTCAATTATAATATTCATTTGCTTCTGATAGCATACAATATACGCATTTATTGGAAAATATCAATAGATGTTGATGATCAAAAATATTGGAATATTTAAAATGCTTATTCAGGACATCTTTAGTTTGAGAGTAATAAATAAAAATTCAAAGACTGGCTTCAATTTCCAAGTTTTGGTTTATTTTGCTTTACTTCTAAAAATTAAAATTATTTTTTGTATTGTACAAGAATGTTCTACAAGAAGTTTTTTATTTTATTTTACACACATATGGCCATGTTTTACGATTTCTGAAATTTCATATAATAATATATATTTAGTGACAAATTTGACAAACATCATAACGATCAAAAATCTAATCTGTATTTTTAACAGGAAGCATCAGAATTCTTTAACACTGTTTATAGTCTAATTTTCTTTAAAAGATTAGCAAAGCAATCATGTTGATATATAAAATGAATATATAAACAGCTGATGCAACTTGGGAAATGAGAAATCGCATTTCAAAGACCAACACCCACTTACAACAATGGTTTCTTGATAATAAAAAGATATTCCTTTGATAAAAATGACCTCTAGCATATGAGACACATTCATAAGTCTTGTTTAACTCGTTTCAAATTGCGTTTTAATGGACCAAGGGTGGCAATAATCATTTATTGTCTGCTTTTGTTTGCCAAATAAAACAATTATTGTAGTCTCAAAAGTATCTTCACATGATATAAGACAAAAGGTCATGTAGTTCAGACAGTGTAAACTTTATAAAAATCTGAAAAAAGAAGTTGATCTACTACACTACACTCCCTCACCAAAAATAATTAAATAAATAAAAAATAAATAAATAAGTAGATAAATAAATAAATACATATGCAGTACAGTTCTTTCGTGTAATTCAAAAGCATTTCCTCAAACTGATATATATTGATTCACGTTTCATTTTGAATAATAGCTTTGGTGAATATATATATATATTGTATACACAATATTATAGTTAACATCTTAATATTAAGAAATAATTGCATACAGTTAATAAAGTCTTCTTTTCATTTGCCTTTAATTTAAAATTGAAGCATGAAATTGACAAAATTAATATTACATCTAATGGCTCATTAGAAAATAAGATTATATTCAATTTGTGAGTGACAAATTATTATGGAAACTTTTTTCCCGTTTGCACTTTTTCCAAACAATGCTGGATTAATATTAATCTTATGTAACTGTTACGACACGTGTGGATAGGTGTAGTTATATCAACATTAAGTACGCCTGATCATTATATTTGTATTCGCAATTGAAATTTTGTAACACTATGTTTCATATTTGTTTCAGTATTATTGTTGTATACAAATGCATCTGTATAATATACGATCAGTTATTTTGTAATAGAATGTTTTACATTTATCATTTTATTTAGCTCGCGTGTTATTTCAGAGTAAATCTGTGTCAAAGGCCATTTATATTAAATCCAACAATTTCCATTACAGTATAGTGTACCGAAAGAGAATTTCAACGAGAAAATGCACCCACACAGATAATTTATAATTGATGAAATAAGTTTTGCAAACGATTTCAAAGACTTGTATGTAATTGAATGAAAGGTCAATCGAATTACTTTGATGCATAATATTCTTCACAACCTAATTACAATGACTTAATTAGGCAATGTGATGTCTGGCGGCAAGAAATGGAGTTTACTCTCTAACAATTACCTACTATTGGACCATTTTGTTACATATAATTGACATTAAGTTCAAGAGACTCCGAGTTATCTTAAGCAGACTTAACACGTAATTTACTGATTTTCTCCCCATAAGCCAGTTACATTAGGTTAGAACCAGTAATTATCAGTCCATTAAATAAAACAGAGAAAACAGCTGAATGATACATAAATAATGTTAAAAGAAAAAAAGAATGAAAAAATTATGACTCTACTGGGATTTGAACACACGATCCCCAGTGTTTATGCAGATATGCATATTTAAAAATGTTGTATATTGTGTTTGTTACAGTAGATGTAATGGTTTGACAGGTGACAATGCTTTTTTAAGTTAAATTCATTTGTAATGATATTATTTGTTTCCATAATGATATATAATAACGTACACATTATAAAAGTTCTAATTACTAAAGAAGTTATAGTATCGTCTAAACTACATGTAATAGAAAGAGCACCGGAACACGAGGTTATCTGATTTGAACGAGGGGGCGTAGCCCCCGAGTATTAATCAGATTACCGAGTGGTTTGGTGTTCTTTCTCTTTTGTATCATAGTCAAACATAAAAACACGTTCCCTGTTGTCACAATATGAAACCCCGGCAAAAATGAACCAATGAACGAACATCTGAATATGATATTTCTGTCGCTTTACCTTTCTCTGCCGTCACAATATGTAAACCCCAGCAAAAATGAGCCAATCAATGGGCATGCTCTGGAGTGCGGGTAACTAATACCCGCACTCCAGTTAACGCACTGTGCATGTATATGTAAACGATTTAACCCTGACACATTTTCAACAGAAATGTCTCCAAACTATGATACAAGAACTATATAGTCTATTATATATCGTCTATAATGTACAAAGAACAAGATAAGCTTGTCTCGATTCAGAATAAAAACAATGAGAATAATAAAGATCAACAAGGCAAGGCAACGCTCTCACCAGTAGGTCATCTAGCAGAACAATACTGACTGCTAAAGTGATTAAGAAATGATACTATAAGTAATCATTATGATGATCAAATCTGATTCAACATTGCTGCCCAATTTCTTAAACCAGTCATCTATATTTGTATATTGTATCCTATGTTACTTTTTTGCGAAAAAAATATGTGTGCTTGTTTTTAAAATTGGGGCAATGTTTCACTACTCATCTGAGTAATATCTGATGTTCAATTTATTATTTGCTGGACACAACCATAATATAGGTAAATATGTGATCAACTGATGTAATCAAAAGATAAGGACTCGTATGATATAGGTGTTAGACGTAAACAAGTGCATTTGATACAAACAAAACTATCTGTCCAGCGTTTAAACACTGAAACATATCATTGACGAGACTATAATTTGTTTTCAGCTGCACGCGATAATGCTGATTTTATCAAATTGTCCTACCCAGATGTTGTTTAAAATCTAAAGCTAAGACAACCACCAAGCTTTGATATTAAAGATTTTTCGATCCTCTAATTAAATAAAGGAACCATCAAGCTGCCATCAATTTTGATGATTGCTAACTTAAAAAAAAGGAAACGTTGTCAAAAAAAAAAGTTTTTCCTGAGCAGTGACATTTTCGTATCTTTTACATTTCGAAAAATAAAATATTTTGCACATTTCTATGACCCAAACGACCTGGAATTAAAAGTTTTATATATCTTATCATCACCACTTAATTACATGGATTTAAGTCTGACAGTGCATTACTCTCCTAATAAAATAGTTTGCTGTGTTTTTATCTCTTTATAAATACAAGGTAACGCAATTACCTATCTAATTACCTACCTAAGTTTGCATTTATACTGACTCCTTTGTTCGAAAGAATATTGCACAGAGGATAGCATTTTTGCAGTAGCAATAATTATTCAATAATATTTATGCAGTCAAACTAGAAAGAAAGAACAATTTATTATAATTATATAATATAATTGAATATTATATTTATTATACAGTCGACTTGCTAGTATATCTAAAGCTACGAATACGGTTATTATTATGAGAGCGTATCGAAGAATATGTGAATGAAATGTTACATTGTACATGCACAATTATAACATTTGCAAATACAGCAATTTGATTACATGTTGATGCATACATTAAGTAATGTAACAACTATTTGCTACTAAATAAAATATTTTGTCGCAAATCATGCAAATGGGATAAGTAAATTATAATATCCGATTTACTGTATACGCGCATGCTCTCGTGTGCTTGTTGGTATTTCTTGGTTAATGATTCCTTTCATATTTAAATAACAAATAGAATATTAGTAAAAAAAATAAATGGGAGTTTAGATGCCGTATGGTATTTTATAAAAATCAATTCAAAAAGTAAGTATCCTATAACAAAAGGAAAATTAAACGAATTAGAAAAGACTTTGATAATTTCTAGGTCGAATTTTTTTTAATGTACAATGGCAAACTTTATCTTTTGCAACGCATTCAAAGATATCATATATATGAGTGTATACTTATGATGTCTCTGACTACAAAGAAAAAAACCCTGCTTATGACTGATTCATTTTCCACGACAAACAAGAAACAATTACTTTGTGGCAATTGATTTGTCCATAGATCAATCAAGAACTATATAGCTACTAGATTGCACAAATGACAGCTCTTTATATTTATGTCATAGTATACTAAAATAATCATCTATCAAAAGGAAAATTAGGTCACAACTAAGACACATCGAGCACTGTTTTTATCCTATCACTTTGTCTGTAACAACACATGATTGAAATGACGCTTTGAATATTATCACGGTTGCATAGTCAGATCCGAGTATACAATTTGGGGAATAGTCATATAAAATATTTAATGGCAAAATATTACACTTATTCTTCTGCCATCCACCAAGAATACATCAGGAAATACAATAAATGTATAACTAAACAAACTGGCTTTTAATTATTTGTATTTTTGAAATTCACAAATCGACTTCTGCTGTATTCGTCATATATAATATATTTGTAAATACAATATTTGTTAGTGTCATACATAAATTTGGTTTGAATAATGTGTAATGTTTGTTTCTTTAGATTCAAGGTATTAAATGTTGCTTATGAGGTCTTGCACTTATTAGTTTTATACCGGTCCGAGAAATATCATATAAAGGAAAACTCAAAAATAAAAGTTAATGGAAATGTACAAAATCAATGAAATAAAGAAATAATAATTGTGATTTAATTAGATACCAAGTATAAAATGCTTAATCATATTTCTAATGCTATTTTTGTCTAATTATTTACATAGCAGTAAATTTTACTATTAACTTCAAGAGCGGAACAACAAATATTGATTTTGAAGAAAAACGTTATTAAAATATTCAGTTCAAATGAAAATGGGCAAAAATAAAACTTAAATTAAACTCCTTATCATTCAGTCTTAATCACTCAAATCTAAAATAAACTAAAAAGTTACAATCGCCATAGATCAAGTGAAGGATCAAAATAGCTGTTAGTCTCACGTGTATCAGGTATAAAAGTACAATATGAGAACTAAATTAACCGTAAATCTCTGTAAAGTGATACTTTCATCTTTCATATAAATAATATAGAGGTCAATATGACTTGATGACAAATATAAAATATCTCAGACAAGAACCTAAATTTATCACTTGACATTAATAAAGAAACAACAAGGTACAATGTCAAGAAGTATTATCAAGTACTGACGTATAAACTTATAAATTAGACTGATGATTTGGAAAGGAAAACTATATTAAAATTTCGCAAACATAACCATTAGAAACATCAAAGCGAAAAAGAACGCAACATGATACAAATATATCTTGTGTCTTTGAAGTTTATAAATCCAATGGAATAAAGAATACTATAAAATTTATTTATATTTCTATTGATTTTCAAGTCATATTTATGAATTTCAAAACATTTATACGACTCCAAAAATCGATCTAAGATCTATAAAAAACTGAAAGTATAATTGATATCTCCTAGGATATTTTCTAGGATCTAACAATTGTGTTTGTCTAAATAGGAAAAAAGGGAATATAATGCTAAAATGGAATATATTTGAGTGATATTTCAATTTACTGCCGTCACATGCAATTTATTTTTGCATAAAGTATTGAGTATATTTCATTTATTGGAACGGCAGATTTTCAGCTGTAGTGCAATACGTTATTATATAAAAACAATATGGCATTCATTTACATTTGACATAATTATACATGGGTCTTAATGCTGAAACATGTCAAATCAAGGCGCCGGTAAGATTAATACCTGAAATCATGTCATAAGGAAATGCCAATTTCATATTTATCTAAACGAAACAATTGCTTTATGTAATTTGGATAAACAAAGGACATACGGTTATATTTTTTGAACATTTTCGATTATAGAAAAATGCCATGAATTTGAATGAGTGATTAATAGGGAATATGTAGATTTCCCTTGCTTTCATGTTTGTAAGAGATATATTTTTGTTTTTGATAATTTTCTACAAACGAGTTGTTTCTACACGCCTTTGCTTATATATCATGTATTGTTCAATATTGTAGTATTTTTTTGAAGTTATCTATAATAAATCTCATCCATGTATTGTTGGGAACGATCCTTATATCAATTTAAATGTTTTCCTGCTCGCAATTTTACTGTACACGTCTTTACCAAACAGACTGCTTTATTAAATGTAAAGAAACGGAGCTATTTAAGCGACTGTTATTTCGGCTTAAAACACCTGAATTTCGCCGACAAGAAAATCAATAACATTTTTCATTAAAGATACAAATGCTGATGATTTAATAATACAAAGTCCAGAAATCTTGATTAGTACCTATTGCAATATAATGTTATGAAATGTAAATGAAAGAAAATTTGGTTATAGAACGTAAAAAAAATCAAATAACATTGTTTTAAAATCCAATGTTTCAACTACATTTCTTAAATGAATCAATATGCATGCCAATGAAATCTGCACCTAAGAATTATAATTGTCTGTGATTACAGTCTGTGTAACATTTAACTGAGTGTATGCGAACGTATAAAATTCACATACTAGTAATTCCAATTGGTTAACTTTTTCTGTCCAATTCACAAATTAAACATTAGGAAATGACTTTTGTAATAGAAAAGTTAAATAACTACTAATTTTGATTCAGGGGATGATTTGCTAGACACAGGTTCTAATATTAAGTTAATATGTTATAATTATAAAGTATTGCAATCGGACGATTAGGTCATAGACGTAAGAAATCCTCAAATGCTGCACAACAAATGTGTCTGTTACAAGACACAAAGAACGTGATATAAACTAGAGGTATTTTGCTGTCAGTTTCACTTGAAATTTCTTGTTTGATTTAGCGACAAAAGCTGTAGTTAAGAGCCTAAATCTATGAATTCCGTCTAGCATTGATCACCAATCATTGTGATAAACAATCTTTGGATCATGTTATAAAGTAATATTTCATGCATTAGAAACACTAAAGTAGGTTTGTTTATATAAGTTAAACGTAAGTGTTTGCTTTATCGTATTTGTGCTAATAAGAAATCTCACTTACTTTTTTAATTTGTTTTTCGTGTTTGTTTTTTGTTTGTTTTTTTTTGCCAAAGTTTTCTCAATACGTTTCGATTTCATTTGTCAGCATTGAATAATGTCCAATCATCCGTATGTTATGTTTACATTAACTTAACACGTAATATGCTTATTGAAAATATAACTAACATTATCACAAATTTCAATGACTTTTGCAAATTGTTTCTGTACATTTTCATTTTACAAAGATTTTTACCAAGAAAGAAGTCTCCAAATGCAGTGTTAAGTTTTTATTTACTTTACAGAAAAGTACAGCCGATTTCATGAAGGAATCACCAATGTTACTCTGGTAACCTCACAAAAAAGCCTCACATGTTCTGCTACTTTTTAGTTTTATATGACACAAGTAGTTAAACCAAAAGTCATTGTTTAATCAACGCCTGCCCCTTCCCTGTCTATTACCGCTTCACCAGTAATTTTCACTCAAAAGTTTTTGAGCGTAATATCAATTATTGAATTAGAAAAATAAAAGAACATTTTAGGCGTCTTCACACTGTGTAATTAAAATGCCTACCAAACCTTCTGTATTAAGATTATCTTGACAACTAAGGATGTTTTGCTTACAATGGGAATGTGACATATATTCCATTAATACTTAATTGGAATGCTAATTTGCAATGAGTAAATATGACAACCACTCAAGGGTATAATGATTTTACATAAATCATGTCGATGAACTAGTCTCTTGTTTTGCTTAAAATGGTATGCATAATTAAATAGGTCGCATATGATTTAAATATGATTAATTGAAGGTTCACTGACTGATTATAAGATATGATTCAACTCATTGACAACCGATTGTCTGATATGTCAAGAAAGCATTTCATAAAGGAAGCTTTAGATGTTTGAGAATAATGCACGTGGAGCAGCACGTGTTCCAGAACAATTATGATAGGAAAGCTGCATGCAGCCAGCATATTTTTATTTTATTTGGACAAATGGAAAAAATAAAAGACATTGTTTGATTAGTATACCAGAAAAGAGAGATATAAAACATGTTGTTAGAATTACATAGTGTTTTTCTGTATATAAACCACATTTATTTTTTTATTGTAACCGGTACTAGATGGTGTTAATTGTAGAGTATATGTTCTAATAACGCACTGGTCTGGATAAAGATATTTGCTGATGTGAATACAATCATTGATAAAGCCGCCCAAGTCATAAGATTACACAAATATGAAAATGAACAAAAGTATGCATTAAAAAGTATGGTCTGAAAATAGTTTTGTTTTAAAGTTTTTCCATCGATTTCGTTTTCATAATTCTTTAAATTATAACATTACTCTAACATGCTTCATACCATTTACCTTATTAAACATAAAGAAATGTTAAAGAATGTCGCTGTATTCATTCTTTTATCAATCGTTCATATATTTTCTGTTGTAAAGTATGACAACAAAACAATGAAAATCATCAATATGCATTTAAAGTAGATTTTAATATTTTTATGAGTTTATGTTAAAAGGCACATTATTTCTTACACATTTATATATTGAAGACAATTTTAATGTATGACAATAATATTGTAAAGTGAGTTTTAAGGATCTTTAAGTTATATTGTATTAATATGTAAAAATAATTCCATAATTTATACTTTTAATTAGTTAATGCAAAATATTTTTAATGTTCATAATCCTGTTCATTTATATTGTTTTAGACATATATGATTGATGTAAAGCGCCTTTGAACATTTTAATGAAAAGGGCGCTATATAAATGTGGTATTTATTATTTATTATTATACTCAGACGCATGGTTTATCTTCCAAATACTTTGTAATAAATCACTCAGACCTCCCGACATTCGTGGTTGTATTATTGAGCATTTAATATTTCTACAACAACGCACTCAAACTTGATATCTACTTAGAATTCAATTTGGTATATCATATGACCAAAGCTTCAGACAAAATCAGTCTTACACCTACTAAATGACAACTTTTATGTTAAGGATATGCACTGAGTGCATTTAATATCGTGCAGTAAAGGATGTATTCATGAATAATTAACGATAGAAATCTTACAACCGTGACGGCATACCAGACAGTTTAATAGTGATCATTTCTATAAACTTTATGTATCAGGAATTGTCGTTTGTAAACAAAAATATTAAACCCATAAGCACAAGCAATGTGGCACAAAATATTTATTTCAAACAATTGTCATTATTATCAGTGTTCATTTATTGATAGTTAAAACCAGAATGATTTGGTTTTTGGTTACTTACCATTGTTTATGTTCTGTCTGTTTTTGACATTAACTTATTTTATATGAAAGCACTCATTTAATTGTATGATGTGACGAGTCCATATATTACAAATGATGGGGTAGCAAGTAAGGTATTTTTATAGATCCGGAAATACCCTTGTTTGACACTAAACAGAAAATGAAAAGAGTCAAATATGAAATACTAGAGATAAATGTAACCTTCACATACAATTACTCCTTCTTTATAATCAACATATAAACAGATAAAGATTATTTTGTTTTAGTCATCGGAATAAGTATAACACAATGAAAACGCGCACGTTCTCATTTGCTGACAACTTGCGCTTATTATTCGTTCCTAAAACATTTTACCGAACTTGATATAGATACTCGTGAAATATAGACAGAAAACAGAAAACAAATAATAAATGCTTATGGCAGCATAGTTTTTTCAACTCATGAAATAAAGATTAAAAAACGCAAGACCAAATAAATATAATCATGGAGAAAATGCAAACTGTGTCGTTTAGTAATGCATTCAATTTATATATAATATCAATAAAAGGTAAAAGAAACAGAAGCATTAAAAAAAACATGTTTTGTGACATCTGCTTAATAACTGTTTTTTTATGTGTTTTTGTCCTTTGAAATTGAGATGTACATACAATAATTCAGAAATGCTTGCCATTAAGATTCAGTACTTAGAATTGAATGTTGCAAAATTTCAAAGGACTGCCATGACTCAATTCAATATCTTATAATGAATATCAAACACAAAAATGCGAGGACTTTTTAAACCAAAATGAAAATGATACATTAGGATAACACTTTTTGTCAACATGCCTATGATTTTTATATTGTATGGAAAAGAATTAGTAATTCCATAAATCCTCGGACAAGAACTAATGTTTATAAATAGACAACCAATTACCACAACAAAAATTAATATCCTGTAAAAACAAATTGTAAGGAAATAAGAATCAATATAAATGAAAATTTAGAATAGGTTGCTGTGCTACTACCTACTTTTATGAAAAAATGGTTGAAAAAAAACAACAACAAAAAACAACATTAAAATAAATAGAAAATTCACTACAGTCATCAAAAAAAAAAAAAAATATTTCCACCATTATTTTACAGCTTATTACTTTTCCCTTTATGACTTCACATTTTGTATATTTCAAGCAATTTTGCAGTTTTTAATGCTTCCGAGGAATCACTATTTGTCTAGATATTTTACAACAATGCTTAATAAAAAAGGGAGACCTTCCGAGAGCAATGACGACAGAGGCAAATATGATATTTTATGGACATGGTATAATATTTATTTACGTAATATATATTGTTTATCAAAAAAATCCATGTAGAAATAAAATTAATGTTCTTTATTCTCATCCCTATTGTGTCGTTATAACGTCTAATGCAAAGATTTTATTCATTGTTTTACTTATCTGATAACCTGTGTTTAAAATTACAATTCATGTTGGACAAAAGCATGATTATTTTCATTGCAGTTGTAAATAAATGGAAAAACAAACAATATCCCTTTTTTACGGACATTCAAAGAAAAGCATGTGTATTGTTTTCTCGGAAATAAACTTTTCAAACACTAGAATATGTATTAAAGTTAGGTTTGTTTTGGGACGAAGAAATCTATGAAATATAATCAACTTATTTTTTTTTGAAGAACGAAATAAGATAAATAGCCAAACTAAGTGATATTGTATCATATTTCATCGACAAAGAAAAACAATTACAATACGCGAATTGATTTTACATAAGATAAATATCCGGCTATAGCAGTATGATTTAAACAAATAACAACTATTCATAGTTTATGGAAATATTTCTGTAAGCATGTGTTATGATAAATCATATATACCACAACAAGACATAAATGTTCTGATTCATGTGTTAGCTATCATTTCGTCCTTATATATTTCAGACCAGTTTGCAGGATAGCTTTGATGTTTTAACTTCTGTCTCAATTTATTGAACAAATCGGGTTGGTTAAATATCATGTTTTAAGTTTAAGTGTTGAAATACTGACCACAACAAACATCATGGTGGTGCTAGTTTGTACTCCGGATCACAGTAGTAAGCCACATTGAATTAACCAGAGCAAATATTAGCGAGCGTATCGTTCCTGTTAAAGCAGTTTACAACAAACGTGCCAGAACCAGAATATACATTGTAGCATGTAAAGTTCAACTGGAAATTGTCGTAGATAGCAATGATTGGCATATCATTAACAACAAATCTTCAATATAAATATAGAATTTGAAATATTGTTTATAATCTAAGATAACTGTTTTTATTTATAGCAATAACATTAAATTATGTTTTGTAACATATTTAATGACTTATCTGAATACTAAACATGCTTAAGTTGATGATTGATTAAGTTGTTGAACGTCTGAAGTTGAACCTTACTCCACCAGTGTCTATATCCACGGAGTGTTTCAAGGTCGTCATCATGAGATAATTTAGGCAAAAATAAGCATCTAACTAGAATCACTTGGGTAATGTAACACAGTTAATATTAGCAATATCGCTGGTTAGTTAAAAACAAGTGTTTATATATTTATGTCGATTTTTATTTGTTTGGGTCGTCAGACCAAACAAATAATGGTAGCGAAATTTCAGAGCCTAATGCTGTTAATTGCAAATGCCTAAAGTAGTCCACTTTTTGAAGCGGTTACTTCCCTTTATATGTACACTAACGCGAAAAATTCAGGGGAGATCAATGCGTAAAGATTGTCAAACGACAGGCGCATTAATTTTCAAGCAAAGTAGTTCCCGAATGGTCGAACATTTCTAATATTGTTTCATTCTTTATAGATATACATGCTTACAGTAAGCTCCATGATTATTTACATCTGTGTTTAGCGTCGAAATAATAAGTTACAAACCCTAATTTAGAATAATATGGTTTTCTTCAGGCTTTTAACATATAACTTTACCGTGGCCGAGGGGTTTGCACGCTCGCTTATGAATCGAGAGGTCTCGAGTTAAAATCCCAGTTGAGGCAACTCATTTTATATAAAAAAAATTTAAGTCAGATAAACATTGAATTGACTATCAGTGTTGCAATTAGTCTTATAGCCAATTTACTACAATTAAAACACTGGAAAACTTGGTGGCACTACACAAAAACAAATTGGTTTATAATCTCACAACCTTCACCTTTCTGACATTCTGAGACCCAAACAAATTCAGCGCCTTCTGTGCTTTGCTTTTATCTTGTCTTGATAATGTCCCTTAGTTTAAGAAAACACATCAACTGATATTGAATGTATGATTTTGATAGTTTTATACAATAACATAAAACGGTATTTTTCTATTATACATATAAAGCAAGTATTTCACTATGGAAATAAAAATTGTATTGATATGTTAATTTAAGACGTTTTCGAATATCAATTCTTTAATAAATTTGATAAGGTCTGATGCACCCTGTACCAGATTACATAGTGTATGCAACGACGGAACAGGTCTCCTTGATATGTTACTAACATATCATGTGTTAGTCAATGCATAATTTGGAGACAAGTTATTAGAAATAAGAACATGAGTATGTCAATTATTGCTTTCGTCTGACAAGCAAAGTACAAATGAGTAATTGCGTTAATAGCGAAACTGACTTTTTACACGATATTTTGTATAGAGAAGCATTTAATCCTCTAATTCGTTCACGTTGTACAAAACTTAACAAAGTAATACAGGCTAGTATAAGAAAGTGCAAACCACCCGCTTACATTTCTTATTTGTTTGATTATCGCCTTTAAGTCTGCAGTATAACTCAATGATTACTCACACACAGTTTGCACAGTAAAAGAGACAAGTAAGAAGAATTGTAGTGAAAAAGAATTATAACTTTATATTGCATACGCTTTTAATTGCATGTTATCTATTTATAATACGTTTATGTAAAATAAGTTGAAAAAACAACAACAGAAAACCAGATCTAACATAATATAAATTGTATAATTGCAAGAATGATGATAGTTGATCATATCATGTAACATTTTCCACTTATTGTTTGTCATAACTTTGAAGTAAATGTTTTGTTATTGAAACAATGAAATAAAACAAGTTAGAATCGGATGCTCTGAATGTTTAACATACAATTTGTTAAATGATCTTACAATTTCTGATACATATATTAAATATGTACTTTCCTGCCTCTGATCTCCTTACAAGCAATTAATTATAGAAAGAATCAATATAAATGAGAATTTTAAATAGGTTGCTTTGCTACTACCTATTTTTAGGGAAAAAAGTTTGAAAAAAAGTAGAAACTTCACTAAAAGCATAAAAAAGAAACACATGTCCAGCATTATTTTACAGGTTATTACTTTCCTTTGTAACTTTACTTTTTGTATATTTATTTCTGTATCTATATATTATATAAAAGCACCCATTTTGTTTCAATACTTAAATCTTCCTTCCCTGTTTCAACCAAACTGGATTTTAACACTTTAGCCGGTGCTATGGAGCGTGGTGGATGTTACACTTTTTCAATATTCCTCATGTTCAGATTCAGTCAAACTGAGTCTGCATTTTCATGTAATTTTGCAGTTTTAAATGCTTCCGAGGAATATTTGTCTAGATATTTTACAACAAAACTTAAGAAAAAAGGGAGACCTTCCGAGAGCAATGACGACAGAGGGAGATATGATATTTTATTGACATGGTATAATGATATATATTTACGTAATATATCGTTATCAAAGAAATCCATGTAGAAATAAAATTAATGTAAACTCATTCCTATTGTGTCGTTTATGAACGTCTAATGCAAAGATTTTATTCATTGTTTTACTTATGTCTTAACATGCGTTTAAATTACATTACATAGTTGGACAAAAGCATAATAATTTTCATTGCAGTTGTAAATAAATGAAGAAACAAACAATATCCCTTTTTTAAGGAAATTCAAAGAAAAGCATGTGTATTGTTTTCTCGGAAATAAACTTTTCAAACACAAGAATATATATTAAAGTTAGGTTTGTTTTGGGACGAAGAAATCTATGGAATATAATCAACTCTTTTTTTTGAAGAACGAAATAAGATAAATAGCCAAACAAAGTGATATTTTATCATATTTCATCGACAAAGATAAACAATTGCAATACGGGAATTGATTTTACATAAAATAAATCTCCGGTTATAGCCATATGATTTAAACAAATGACAACTTTCGTATTTTATAGAAATGTTTGTGTAAGCATGTGTTGACATAAATCATTTATACCACAACAAGACATAGAGGTTCTGATTTATGTGTTAGCTATCATATCGTGTTAGCTATCATATCGTCCTGATTTATTTCAGACGTTTTCGAATATCAATTCTTTAATAAATTTGATAAGGTCTGATGCACCCTGTACCAGATTACATAGTGTATGCAACGACGGAACAGGTCTCCTTGATATATTACTAACATATCATGTGTTAGTCAATGCATAATTTTGAGACAAGTTATTAGAAATAAGAACATGAGTATGTCAATTATTGCTTTCGTCAGACAAGCAAAGTACAAATGAGTAATTGCGTTAATAGCGAAACTGACTTTTTACACGATATTTTGTCAAATCAAATTAATTCACAGCTAGTGTTGGTTCAAAATAATCTTCTGTTAAAAACATTAAATGTTTCATTGTATTCCGTGCTAGATGTCGTTGACTGTAGCATTTACATTTTAACTGATGTATTTGATTTTTGCTTATAATCACATTTTTGTATTCGTAAACATGGCAAAAAAGGAAAAAGGAAAAAATGAGAAAAGAAAACTATGTGCTATTACGTATCTTCTTCCAAAAACATTGCTAGCGATAAAATGAACAGTGGAGTCTTTGTTTATTTGTTTGTTTCATTTTACGCCTTTTCCCAACAGTATTACAGTCATATAGGTGGGTAGTTTCCTAACCATCGTTCCTGGAGAGTTACTACAGTACTAGACTACCTTCCTCCGCGCTTAACTACCAAAGCATCTCCCGGGGATCGAACCCATGCCAGAGAGGTAACTTGATTAGAAGTCATCGACTCTAACCCCTCGACCACGGAGCAGATGAGTCAATTAAATATCAGAATATATAGTAAAAATCAAATACAATATAAAACAATTATCAAAAGGATAGCCAATTACCTAGTGTGACACACAAAATATCATTTTTGAGAAAGAAGGAAAACCATGAGAAACAAAAAAAAGAAAAAAAAAGAATTGCGCATGTGATACTATATAAAAAATAAACGCAGAAATATTGTTATTATATTGTTGTGTTTTTAAGCAAAATTAAATATTAATGAAACTTGAAAATCGATTTTTTGTATCACTCTGCAATTAAAAGAACATCAATTCTCGTTCAACATGAACTCAAAGTTAAGTGCATATTTCAAATAGTTCTAAATATTTAACCGCCTACGCATAACGACCTTCGAAGTTATATTACTGCGCATTTAACTAGAACCGTCAACAGCAACGTATCTACATATAAGTCTATTTAATATATCAAATGTCAAAAGTTTCAGACAAAATCATTCTTACAGACACCAAATTGCAACTTTTGTATCAGTGTATATACAGATTGCATTTATTATCTTGCTTTAATCGATATATTCATGACTAACCAATGCAGAAAAAGTATGATAGAGGAATGCTACAACCGTGCAGGCATTGTGTGACAGTTAATATAAGTAAAAGCTATTTAAATTTACATCGCCAAAATGACAACAATAACTCATCAGTTTACTGTGAATCCATTGGCATTATCTCAATTAATAAATTAATAACTGTTGACAGATTTTAGATACCTTTTACGTGCTTCTTCAGTGGCCGCACCAATGCGGAAACTGTGGCCAAGATAAAGTGAAGGGTCTAGCCCAATAAATTTAATAGCCTAATTCAGATGTCCTGTAACAAAATGGTGTGACACAGGGTATCTAGATCTAAACGTGAATAGGGGTCCAGGTATACAGGCTATTGTTTTACTAAGTATTGTATCTGGTCAGGAACAAAATAAATACGTAATATAAATCCTCATATGCTAGTCGATCTTAAGTTTACATCACACGCTCAAGAAACCAAGAAACTGCTGAATGAATTTTCTGTTTCCCAAAACTAAGCCTTTGAATGAAGATTTCAATTGAAAAATGAAAGCATGATCAGATGGTGAATATTGGAAACAATGAACGTCATTTAACACGGTAAAATTAAAGTCATAAAATAGAGAAAAACAGAATTCCTAAAGAAAGTCCAAAACAACAAGACGTCAAAAGACAAACTTAAAAAGCAGGCAACATATCCTAAGGGTGATTATACAGTATTCAAGTAGGAAAACTGGAACCACCCAAGTTGAAAATGGCCAAATAGAAGACGCTAAAAGTACCACATAACATGTATACACAACAATATATGTCGTGCTGAACGATATTCAAGGATCGAAAATATAACATCATTTATTAAATGTACGGGGAAACTTTTTACAGCCGCCACACGGCACAAAAAACACGGATGTGACAATAAAATAGAGAAAAACAGAATCCCAAAAGAAAGTCCAACACAACAAAATTGAAAATGTTGCAGGCTCGGTTTGATTGAGCCTGTTTATGGACGGTACTGGAAAGTGCAAGTTACCGTCCGCGCCCCCTAGCACCGGCTTAAGCAGAATTCAACATTTAACACGATAATGGTGACATTTTGAATTTAGAAACAGCTGCAGATGTGTTAATACGGCTGTTATCATGGAACCTTCAATGTGACTCAGTAGTGCCATTCCATGAAAAGCGGCGTCTGGTCCCCAAGTAAAAGAATGCTTTTGCCCTAAACGAGAAAACAATGGGCGGAACCAAGTTGAAAGTGGCCAAATAGAAGAAACTAAAAGTACCACATAACATGTATATTTTATTTATATATAAAGCTGATATGGATTTGAAATACACAATTTGATTGGGTATTTAAACAAAAAAATGCAATTAGCAATTTTATTATTTTTTTTGTATTTATTGTATAAGAAATTTCATCAGTAAATGTCAATAAATTCACTTAAATGAAAATAGTTTGTTTAATATACTTCTTATTGCTCTTTCATTCATAATTTAGTTTGATAGACATATTTTAGAGAAGAACAAGTCCGTGTGATGTTTCAAAATAGTCTTTGATTTTTCCCTTTGAAATACAATGTAATAGATAGGGTGATAATGTCTGTATAGAAGTCATTACACTGTGTGAATTTATTTTTCAGTGAGATATAAATATAAATATATATTTTTTAATTTGAAAAGGATAATGTTTGTATAGAAATCATAAAATTGTGTTTTCTTCAGTGAAACATGAATTAAATTCTTCAAAGTTATTATTAATATAAGATTCACAAGACTTGAATACTGTTGAATCACCATTAGGATATGAGGCCTGCTTTTTTAAATTTGTCTTTTAACGTATTATCTGTGAGATGCAGGCTTCATATCCTCTGAATCCCTTTCTAAATGGAAATTTCTAAATTCCAGTTTATTTAGTTCCGCCCACTGTTTTCTCGTTTAGGGCACACGCATTTTCTACTTGGGGACCATATGCCGCCGCTTTTCATGAAATGACACTTACGTGTCACATTGAAGGTTCCATGAAAACTGCCATATGAACACATCTGCGGATGTTTCAAAATTCCAAATTTTACCAGTTCATGTAAAATGTTGAATATTGCTTAAGCCTGTGCTATTGGGCGTGGACGGTAACTTGCACTTTGCATTACCGTCCATGAACAGACTCAATCAAACCGAGTTTGAAACATTTTCAATTTTGTCGTTTCGTGCATTCTTTAAGGTTTCTTTATTTCTCTTTATTTTTTGTTTCCCTTGCCTAATTTGAAAGGGAAATGTAATGACAAGTTAGAATTCATGAGTTATGCAATATTGTCATTTACTATCGCTCAACGCAATTTACTTCTGCATAAAGCATTGGCATTTCAATTATTGAAACCGTAGATTGTCTGCTAAATTGAAAGATTTCGACTCTGATTTATGTTTATATATGAGATACAACATGCAACTTATTTAAATATGACATGCAACTTAATATAAAACTAAGACGATTTGACGTGACAATGGGTTATATGATGGCGCCGGTCTAAAATTTAATTATATTATATAATGCTGCATATGTAAAACGGTATAAGCTGTTATTAAAATGTCACATATCGAATACATAAGAACAATTTAGTGTTTTATTTGTTTCAAATTTCATAATCCATACAGAGTAAGTGAATTTTCATTCCCGCAGAAAATGACATTAATAACATTTTATTCAGTTTTATTCATAGTTGAATTATATATTAGAAATAATTTTTAATGATGCAAAAATACATGTACATAAGATACACAACATGTTAATGTTTTCAGCATATTACCATTAACTTCTTTTGCTTTGTAACGTTTTACAAAGATATATGATGAGGATATTTCTTTAGTATGTGACAAATCAGAAAACAAATCAGATGTCAATAGAACATTCCACATTAACAATATATTTGAATTGTTATCATCATCATCATCATCATCATCGTCATAATTATTATTATTATGATTATTATTATTATCATTATTATTATTATAATTATTATTATTATGTATCAATAATTACCCTAGCGAGTACATATACTTAGTAAAAAGTTTAGATCTCAAATGATTTACAAAACAAAAATCGAATTGTTAAATATGTTTCATATATTGTAAATATGAGTAGAAGTATTTTATGCCTTTGATATCAATACCTGGAATGCTGCATACAGTGCCTGATTATGTTATTGCACAATTATATAAATATCTGAATAAAGGCAGTATCTAATACCATGAAGTACATAGGTACACAAAATGTATTACATTTTAAGGAATAAGATGTTCGGAGATTGATATCCATTTTTGATTTTATATTGTATAAATACACCTTTCATATTTATGAAAATCTTAAAAATCTTTACATATTTTTTACATAAATATCATTTAATTAGAATTCTATTTAAAGCAAGAGTGTAGATAAAACCTTTGATTATATACGTATTTGTTATGCTATTATGCATCAGCTTCGTTTCAAGGAAAAATGAATTATTCTTTGAAATATATTTTGCAACTTATAACGCACCCGTAAATTTAACAGACATGAATATGCCTTTAAAACATTTCATAAACTGTTACAGTGAATACCTCTTTTTGTTTGAAGTGTAAGTAATTTGATTATTTCATGCTAACATTAATTTAAGAGCATAGAACCTGATTACATTTCTTGAAACACACATACCGAACTTCATCGCTACTGATGACATGTACAAAATGAGCTAACTTCATTAAATGAATTCCTGTCAGTTGTTCAGTTGAACGCAACAACTGACATTCACATGTTCATATTGAATAATTAGGCTAATCTTGCTGGGTCGTATGAGGTTGCGTCCATTGAACGCCGCCTTCCCTTGTTGATCTTGTTTATCATATTTTTTACTGAAATTGATTCACTCACTCGCGGTTCGGCAGCTTAAAAAGACATAACAGGGGTCGATGTACAAATATATAATGTCAATTTGTTTCAGGAAAAAAACAGGACAAATATCCAAACTAAGTGGTATTGTATCATATTTCATCGACAAAGAAAAACAATTACTCAACGGGAATTGATTTTACTGAAGATAAATCTTTAGCTATAGCCATATATGATTTCAACAAATGACAACTATTCATATTTTATGGAAATATTTTGTTATAGCATGTGTTGAGATAAATCATTTATACCATTAAAAGACATAAAGGTTCTGATTTATGTATTAGCTATCAGTTTGTCCTGATTGATTTCAGACAAGTTTGCAGGATAGCTTCTTAGATATTATTACTGCTGTTTCAATTTATTATTTGCAGAAATTCGATAGGATTAAAGTCATTTGTTAGGCAAGTGTTCCAATGCTGACAAAAATGATTCAATCATTATGACTTTTAAACTAAAGTCAAACAAAGTAAGGTTGTCTAAAATGTTGCACAAACAATTTTCCTAGTACTGTCGGAACCATTCATGACAATGCCAAAATATTGCTTGTCAACAGTACGACAAAGCATTGTCAAACGCACTTCCTTGATGATCTATTTTTCATATGATGATATATGCTTACGTCAAAGCGAGAAATATAAATAAACACTTTGAAATTTGAATATTTCCTACGATATATATTTTGTATTTACAGCAATGGTATTTAGCCCTTTAGCTCTTAGGTGCATTGTTACAAAATTTGTTTCAATACGCTTATATGTATAAAATGATTGAACTTATATACTTAAACTGCACACCTGATATTTCGTCTAGTTGTTGAAAGTCTCAAATCAACAGGGATCTTTGAACAGGGAAATTATCATACACAGCAACTGAGCACTAATCGGTGTAAAATAAATTGATATATCAATTTTATACCCCTTTGGAAATAAGATATTTTGTTGAATTCTATTCAGCTGTAATAAAAGTTATGTAAATATCAAAATAATTAATATTAAGTAGTATATGTAACAACCTAAACTGTCTTCTTAATGCATTTGTAACTTATTGTATCTTAGACAATACATTATTTTTATAGATTAGCCTAATTATTCAATATGAACATGTAAATGTCAGTTATTACGTTCGACTGATAGGAATTCATTTATATAAGTAATGAATTTAATATAATAATGGTATAATAATGGTACGTACTACAATGTGGGTCCCTTGATAACTTCCGTTCGGACATATCTGAGAATGTTTCAAAATTATAAAGTTTACCATTTCATGTTGAATGTTAAAGTTTGATTAAGCCTGTGCTATGGGCATGGACTATAGTTCGCATTTTCAAATAATGTGCTCCATAGCCTACAACATCTTCAATTCTCCATTCTATCGTAAAGCGTTCAGCTCGTCAGTATATTGTGTTAGTAGTACTTTAACGTTTTTGTCTTTGGCTTTGTTCTTGTAGTGTGGATATAGTATCCTGTCCTTAAATAATGTAAAATCACCCATAGATTGCCTGCTTTTTTATTGGAGTTTGACAGCTTTACTATGATATATAGGTTTATAGCCTCTGATCTCTTAGTCAAAATTCTATTCCATTTAGTTTCAATCGTTATTTTCTCATTTAGAGCACAGACATTTTACGTTGATGCTACTTCTATTGGTGTTTATGTTCGCAAAGTAAAGAATTAAAAAAAAGAACACATAAACATATGAAATCAAATGATAACTTTGGTATATCTGTTAAAATACTGGCATTTTATTCCTTAAAGGATTCGGTATAATAGGATATTTTACCAGTGCTTTACTCTCTAAATGAAAATTATTGGATGTATTGGGGACTTTATCCCTTTGCAACGTAACATAATTACCTATTGAAGCCATGTTTGACTTAATAGTGACTCTTATGAACATTTCAGAGGATATTATCTTTCTAAGTGAAGCTCTTGTTCCTTCATTTTTATTCAGTCAATTTGATTCATTTTTGTTCGGTCCTTTACAAGTATCTCATGATACTAGAAAACAACAAGAACAACCAGGAAAATCACCAAACAAAAAAACAACTATATAGTCTACATATTATGAATGCAGGAAACTGATTATTTGTATCTACAATTTGTTTTCGTCCAAGAACAGGCTCAATCAAACCGAGCCTGCAACATTTTCAATTTTGTTGTGTTGGACTTTCTTTAGGGATTCTGATTTTCTCTATTCTATTGTATTTCATTGTTATTTTTATCTACAGTCTTTTTGTTACTTTTATGTCAAATAAAGAAAAATTTCATCTCTCTGAAAGTTGTTTTTGTTGTTAATAAAATGTACAGTACAATACAGACATGTAGTTTATCTTAATCTTATTCTTATGATTGAAATGTTCACTCCGCCCCGTCCTTGCTTCGCCCGCCCTGGTGTCCCTCGTGTTATTCTGTGCCCTGCTGGTCTCCTTGCCGTCAATCCGAAATTGCTGTATTATTAGTTTTGAATGTTGAATTTCCTTATTGATCTTTTTTGCATATTTTAAGAATGAAAAGTTTATATGAGTAAAATCATATGTTGAATTGTGATAATTATTTTTTAATGAATGTAAGGTTATTTTTCTACATATCAATATTGTTTTGCTCTATTATTCCAAGTCACCAACAACAATAAATGGTTGCCTCAACGAAAGTCTCACATTGTATCTGCTTCCATGCCGTATATGATAGCTGTAGCTCGGCAAAATGTCTCTAGAATATCAAAAAATAGCAACAAAAAAGTTTTATATGTGTTTTTGCACTTATTAATATTATTGAAATAGAAAAGCCACAACAGGAGCGGTAGAAATGATGTCATGTTAGAAATGTTAGAATTTAATGTTTTATCATCATCATTCGCTTATTCATTTCTTTCAAACTTATTGGCTCAGAATAAACAACCTTGTTTTGGCCATGGAGTTAAACTGATCCTTCAAGGTTCCTTTGTTATTTGCAACGAGATATACTTGACGATACAAGCATTTTGTAAGTAAGCAACATAATTGCAAGAAAGGTCACCGGTTCAAGTAGGAAATTAAAATACACCCTCAATTTGAAAATGATCTCTGCACAAATTTTCTAAAATTGCAAAAGGAAACGACATTTTTGAAGTCTTCTTAAATGATCCGATCAGGAGCTAACCCAATTAATTTCTGTATATCCTTGACGACTACAGGACTTTGTCTATAATGGTAAAAGTTCTACTTCAAGTTATGCATTATGTTATGTAGTTAAATATGACATATTTTCTCAAAAGAATTACAAAGAGGTTAAACATGCAACATGGCGACGGATAACAGTCTGTCATTTTTTGTTTGACATTATTTAACTAGGTCATATATGCTTTAAGTAAGATTAATAGAAGTTTCCCATGTTGCTTATCAGACAGAATTTAATTCAACCAGATTGTCTGATTTGTAAAGAAAGCATTTCATGAAAGAAGCTTTAAGTGCCTGGGGAGTTTGAACGTGTAGTAAATAACCGGTATAATTACTATATTTGACATGAAAGCTGCATGCAGCCAATATTTCCATTTTATTTGGACACAAAAATGATAACAAAGTGCTCATCTTCTAATTGAAAATATAACACATTTATTTTTATAAAAGTACATTAGATTAGTTACAATAGTTAGACATATTAAATATCAGCAAATATTATTCATGCACAATTATTAAATACAAATGAATACAATGAAAGAAAAGTATTTATATGATACAAATAAAATAATTTGTTATAATTATAGTTACTGTTTTGTTTTTAGAACAATAAAATAGAACAAGTGAAAAATAGATGTTCTCAGAACGATAAAATAATTGCCCTATTGTACGAGTTCATGTTTTCCGTTGACAAACGTATTAATAAGCACCCCCACAAACAAATATAACATAATGTTAAAATATAACGAGTGCTAAAGTTGACAATTGCGCGTGGCGAATCATCGTGGTACCATATAACATTTCAAAGTCTTTTTTTTATTTTGCAGACTATCAAAGTAAAGACAAAAAAAAATAAAATAAAGATAAAAACATTACACTAATTACACTGAACTTATTTTTACCGTCAACCTCTTAACAGCCCATCAAACAATGAGTCGGAGATATTGTTAAACAAAGTAGCTTCTAAGTTATTTTATACAACATATATATTTAACGAGAAATATTCTACTAATTTAATGTCAATAGCGATATTTACTTTGGTAATAGCTATGTGTATACGTTGCTTTCATAAATACATAAGATAATCTTCTTTATAAGGTCCAGCACTACCTTGTTTGACACCAGTTGTTACAAGTTTATTTCATTTACATAACCATTGTAAGTACTTGAGTTATATTCCCCATTTTACATTTGCACTTATATTGTAATACTAAAGATAACATGGCTAAATGGATAGAAAATAACCATTTTTGCCATTAAAGTATATTTAATGGAAATGTCAAGAAAAGGAAAAAATAAATAAATAAATAAATAAAATGTATAATGATATAAACATACATCTCATTATTCAAACGCTGCGTTTATTTTTTCCTCTCTTGAAATCCATCAAAGTATAAAAAAAATAAAATTTCAAGAGCGGAACGAACTATTTTATTTTTTGAGAAATACGATAATTAAGTCTTTTTGCATGTTGATACTTGACAAAATCTAAACCCGAAATTTGTTTCTGTAAGTCTTAATGACTTAATTAAATAGTAATAGTTAAAACATAGAGATCGCAAAAATCATGTCTAGGATTAATTTAGTTGCTGTTCTTAAATATAGTAACACAGAGTTACATCAAAATGGAGCGTCAATACTCTTACCTAGCCTGGGATTCAGGCGTTTATATTTTTTGCCTCTTCATAACATACGCGCTTTTTCATACTCTTTGTTCGTGTTTTTCATAAATGTCTGTTTGCCGAACAGAAGCACATAAAAAATCGAGGCTACTTTACCGAATCCACAACAAAATTAATATGACTACCCCTATTCTTTTGTATGGTATCGGATAATGATAATGACATATATAAAGCAAGAACCAATGATCATTGCTTGGTAATAATATAGACCAACAAAAACAATGTCAAGACGTAATATCCTTTACAAGTATTGCCAGGGATGGATGAATCAGTATGAATGTAAATTTGTTGAAAATAACTGAAAAGCTTTATCTGTTTTACTACTGTATGTGTTTAGTAAAATTACTTCATAGCAGGAAAACAAAACAAAATGCACGCAAATTGCAGAATCGGTTTGATTGAGTGTGCACATGAAAGATAATGAAAAAGCGCAACATCCCTCACGCTCCATAGCACCGACTTGAGCGGTACTCAATTCTCAACACTTAAAAGTGCTGGAAACAATGATCCCGAATGACCAGAAAAAATATAACAACATTGAAGTGAAGTACGGGCAAAGTTTTACAGCTGCCACACGGGACCTGACATCCGCTGTTTTGAAGTATAATTTTTTTTAGAAAAATGTGATCCCTCAGAATGCAATCAAAATTAACAAAATCACATGGGAATTGCAGATTCGGTTTGATTGAGTCTGTACATGAGAGATAATGAAAAAGTGTAACATCTCTCACGTTCCCTAGCACTGGTTTGAGAGGTACTTAATTTTCAACACACAGAAATGTTGAAATCAATGATCCTGAATAAGCCTTACACGCGGGTAGATGTATGACTTTCTTAAGGTTTAAATAATAAAACACTAAACAAACTCTTGAGTAGCATTCTTGTCAAACTAGAATTTTTTTACCAAAAAAGAGTAGTGCAGTTAAGTTTGCAAAGGAAACTGTTGTTTAAATTTTATCGAATTAGATTTAAAGACAAGAAAACATATATTTGCACACATTAGAAGCATAAAAAACGAAACCGAACTAATTATTTTTACATATAAGTCGAGTCTTGAGGAAAAACAAATTCAAAATTGTTTCAAAATACATGCGATACTTTAACGTTTAGTTATATTGTCATTCATTTCAATTCAAGCTTCTGCATCAAAATATTTCTATGATTACCCAATTCAATCTCAAAACTGACAGTTAGGAAGACACGTCTAAGGATCAAAGAATGTCGTAATTGGAAACGAAATGGTGAACAACAAAAAAGAAACTGTGTTAAGTGGTATTGTCATTTACAGCCCTTCTAAAGCAATTTCTTTCTGCATAAAGTATTAAGGATTTGAATTACTGGAACTGCAGATTGTCTGTTGTAGTGAAATACAGATATAACATAGAACACAACATGACATTTACATACCTCTGACATATTTATACCATAGTGTTAATGCAACAAGAGTCAAGGCGTCGGTCGAGAATTAATCGTAAAAGATAAATAACTGAATCTATGCTATGAAGCTATACCATTTCATACTTTGTTTAAGAAACAATGGATTTGTGTAATTTGGTGAAGGAAATGAATAACCGGCTTTAGGTTTTTTATGACATTTTTCAACCTCCGAAATATGGAAAAATACCATGAAGTTTAATGTGTGATTCATATGAACAAAAGGACCGAGAATATGTAAGTTTCTCGTGCTTCCATGTGTAAAAGAAAAACAATGTGTTTTTGATAATTTTCTACAAACAAGTTATTCAACATGTCTTTACCATCATAACATGCATTGTTCAAAATTGTTACAGTATATTTTGTTTTAAGTTATCTACAATATATGGGGTCCATCATTTCCCTTTTCAATTTAAATCTTTCCTACTCCTTTTCAACTCTTATTATGAAACATGTTTAATTCTGCCGGTTTCATTAAAACTGACTGATCTATTAAATGAAAACGTTAATAATCGAATGGTCAAATAAGATTTTCGTGATAATTTCCTCTAAGATCAATGGAATGGATTCAGAGCAAAATTGAACAATTGAGTTAATGCAACCTGATGTCTGGTGGTACTCAATACAATTAACCTTAACATGCAACAGGCATTGCATAATTAACATAATATCATTGTCTGTCTGAATTTCCCAAGGTTTCCCCCGTTGTCCTGGGAGTTTTTCTGCTATGGGTTTGCAAATATCAAATGGTACATTGCTAAAAGATTTAACGGAAAATATATATGTTGATATTGAGGTAATGGTTAATACAAAAAAATGGTTTGACTATTAGTTCATTTCACATAAACGATACTGTAAAGCCCAAAGTGAAAATAAATGAATTCAGATGGTTTCACAACTGTCATTGCAAATCAAAACAATTAAATGAAAGTCAACAAAATTGAATATTATACCAATGCAGATAATCTGTACTTAGTCAAGTATTTATTATAATAATGTAATGAAATGAAATGTAGATGAAAGAAAATGTGATTAAAGAACGTAAAAGATTTAGCTTTAATCCTGATGTTAAAACCAATTTTTCTTTTCAATTTAATGCTGTAACAATTAATTTTTTCTAATTCTTCTATTTTAAAGAAACGCATAAAAATTCAAATAATTTAATTGCACTTTTTCCCCAAATAAAATTTTTTTTTTAAATTTTCAAAAAATTGGAAACAATAAAAACTAAAACTAAAAGGGAAAACATTATATAAACTATAAAACAGATCCCACAAAGTCATCACATCAAAGAACAGTTACCAACGCTAGTTAAAATACTTTGTTATTATAGGTTATAGTTTAACTAACAACTTCATTTATTTTACTTTCACAAGTTGTCGTAATACTATATTAATATTCATTTGCATATTTATATAATTATACAGAAAGTCTATCATTTTCTGTTCCGGTGCTTAAATATGCCGCTATGTTTATATCAAACTTCTGCCAACGTTCAAGAAAATGGGAGACATTCTTTGTGCAATGCCAAATGTTGATTTTCACATTCAACTCGATAACAAGATTTTTAACATGTGCCGTGTACAACCGACTTATCATGAAACCTTTAATCAATTCAAAGCGTAAACGTTTGAGAATTATTTACTTAAAATCAATAAATAGGATGAGAATGTCTCTACAGAAATCATTACTTTGTGTTAATCATGTATTCTCAGTGGGATATAAAATTAATCTTCAAATTGAAATATGAAAGTAAAGATTTCCAAAGCTTCTTGTCCCAGATCCGCCTTTTCCCGGCATTGACATATCTTAATTGGAAAAGGAATTGGAATGACAAGAATTTATGTGTTAGGAGATATTGTCATTTACACGTTGAATGCAATTTATTTTTGCATAAAGTATTGACATTTGTCTGTTGAAGTCAACCACCTCGACTCCAATGTATGCTGATATACAAATAACAACACGTATCATATAAAACTTTGACAGGTTGAGATGAAAATAGGTCATACGATGGCGGCGCCGGTCTATAATTACATTTAACTCATAAAACAGTTCGCAACAATGACGAGTAGGCAATGCAATAGGTTTTCTTTTCGTTTTACGTCGATTTTAATAATTTTTGGTCATACCTGGGCGCTCAATATCCCTTATTCTAGAAAAAAAAACAATAATTACTAACTGCTCTCCGTAATTGATCAACTGCTTATCCCACATTAATTCTGAATCAATAGAGGAGTGGGAGTCAAATGACAATAAAACACAATGTCAGAAATCAATTGTCACGAAAACAAAATTGCACTCGCCCGAGGATCGAACCGGCGATCCGTGTATTAATTATCCGATGCTCTTCATATATTTTTTAACTAGGCGGGCTATCACATATTCTATACACATATATATTGTAGAATTTTCAGTACTTTTAATATAAATTTTCAACTTAAATAAAAAAAAAAGATACATTTAGTGAAATATTCAAAATTACTGGGAAATTTTCTAAACTGTCATTTAAAGATACATGTAGCATTGATCAGTGTTTACTTAAATTTATAAACTTAGGTGTTAAAAATCTATATGTTTAACATTTTCCTATATAAGTTTAGTCCTTTTTCAAGATTTAATGTAAATTTATCTTAATTTCTTTGAATTTCCGTTAGAATCTTCTTCATTCATACATTTAAAATAAATTAAATTAATTATACCAATTAAATATCAGAAAAAGTTAACTGACATAACAGGTTCATAAATTGAAAAATATTGATCAGTGGACAAAACGTGATAAAGTATATGCGTACTGCACTTAACTACCCATATAACCGTAAAGGGGGTGGGATGGAAATACTAGGTATTCAAATAATCTATATAACTCTGCTTCGTAACGTTCTTATAAAGTTCTAAGAGGAGAACATGTCTGTAATAATATGATGACAAAAAATTCAAATTTAGATACAAAAAGAAATATTCCACATTAAAAATATGTGTATAATCAATTTTGTATTAAATACCACTGTATTTAACGAGTACTTAACACTTTACTGAGGTACATGTTTTACAATTGGTACTTTTTCAAAACGATCTCTGAATTTAAACCGTTTTAATATGATCCTTTATTGCCATATTATTTTCATTTCTAAAAAAACATTGACGTGATATGTTATGATTTCCGAAATTGTATACCCAGTTTACTTTTATTTTGGTAATAAGTAAAGTTAATATCGCTTTGTTTACGTTTTGCTATTTTAAAACAAACTATTTTACATTCAATTACTTTGTCACTTGATAAGCATTAAACATGCTAATAATTTAAAATTTAGACAACATGAAACAAATATCTGATGTTTTCTCCAGAAGAAACATCGTATTTGTATTAAGGTTAATGTGAGAAAACAATTTGTTTGTTTTTTCCATTTGCAAGATCGGCTGTTTTTATATATTGGAAACGACGCAATATTATTTTATTGCAGAGGTAACTAACAGAATAAGGACAGTTTTAGTCAGTGAGTACAAAGAAACACAAGATAAAATACTCAAACATTGATATAATTGCTTGGTTCACTTTGTGCCCATAATCTGCTTCAAAATTGGTTTTGAAACTGTTGAAGTACAAACCTGTAAATAATTTGAAAAAGAGAATTATGCAGTTTTTATTATGCACATTGTCAGAAAATTTATTTAAAATGGTAATATGTATCTGAGATATTTTAGAATTTAATAACACGGCTTGAATGCATACTGAGATAGATCTGTACACACATTGAACGTGTCTTGTTGAAACTTATTGAAAAGATGCATATACAGCTAGATCTTTACTGATGGTGTAGACCATGCTATTTGGTCAAATGAATGAACTTACATTATCCCTCATGTACAGACTCAATCAAACCGAGTCTGCAATTTTCATATAATTTTGTTGTGATTAATGCTTCCGAGAGATCACATTGTTTCATGGAGGTTGGCAGCTTAAGAAGATATACTCGTATAAAAAACCGATGTAGAAATATAATCAATTTGTTTGAGGATCAAAAACAATATAAATAACCAAACTAAGTGGTATTGTATCATATTTCACCGACAAAGAAAAACAATTACACTTCGGGGATTGATTTGACCAAAGATAAATCTCTGGCTTCATCCATGTGATGTAAATAAATGACAACCATACATACGTTATGGAAATATTTGTCTAAGCATGTGTTGAGATAAATCATTCCTACCATAAAAGACGTAAGGGTTCTGATTTATCTATTACCTATCAATTTGTCCAGATTTATTTCAGACAAATTTGCAATATAGCTTAGATGTTATAAGTCTGTTTCAATTCCTTTAACAAATTGAGCAGTTTGAATATCATTTGTTTAAGGGGTTTTAAAACTGACAAAATCATTTGATTCAAATTAACATTGATATCGTAGTCAGGCGAAAGTTGTCTAAGGTTTTGCATAAACAAAATCCTTACGTTAACAAAATTGAAACAAAACGAGAACATTCATGCTAAATCAGGAATTTTGTTGCATGCATACCAACAAATCCACAACTATTAAAATATAATTTGATATATGATTCATAACCATGGATAACTGTTTTATTTACAGCAACAATATTCAAGCTCATATAACTGATGCCCAAACATTTCTTTTAAAGGTTATTACTGCTTGATAATTGGTCAAGTTGTTGAAAAATCTGGAAACAAGTGATCCCTCGGAAGCAATAATCAGAACAAACTTACATGCAAATTGCAGACTAGGTTTCCGGGGGCAGCGTCCTGTGAACGTTGCCTTTGCCTTGCTGATCTTTATTCTTGTTATTTTAATTGAGTCTGCACATCAGGGATAATGAATAAGTGCTACATCCCTCAAGACCCCTAGCACCGGTTTGAGCGGTACTCAATTTCAACACTTATCTCATCACTGTCTCATTCAACAGGGATTGTTGAATCGGATCACACTTCAGTCACTACCATAGCATCATAAGATAACTAATGTATGATTTTATTATTCTAATGCAATAATAGGGAAACTATTTTTTCTGTTACACATAAAAACGTGTATCAATCAATGCAAAAGAAAAATAGCATTGATATGTCAATTTAAGACCTTTCGGGAAATCAGATATGTTGTGAAATTTGATTTGGTCTGGTGAAATAATCTCATCGTATAATAGATCACGTTGTCTATGTAACAAGTTAAAGTGTCTCCCTAATGCATTTGTAACGCATCATATCTTAGTCAATACATTATTTTGAAAGCTTAGAAATATGAACATGATTACTAGTATGCCAAGTCATGCTTTTGTCTGACAAGTTCATTTTAAAAGAGAAATGAAGTTAATAGCACAAATGACTTTTAACACGCTTTTATATGAGGAAGCATACAATATTTCCATCCGTCCGTCCGTCCATCCGCCCGTCCATCTGTCATTTCTAGCCAACATCAAATGGCTTATTAGCTTCATTCCGTATAAAAAGATAACACATTAACTATCGGTTAAAATGGAAATTTTACTAGTAAATGTGGAAACATACCACTGAAAAATCAAAGAAAAAACTAATCAACCCCAAAAATGTTGATACGTACGTTCGTCCGTTATATTGGTACTGAGAACATCGAAATTATATTATAACACATAAATATAGGCTAAATGTTGCAAATTTAATTTAACGAATCTCTTAAAAATACTTTGTTATACTTCAGAATGCTTGTCTAGATAATAATTTGAAAAGTATTAAAGGAAGACATAAAACTTCACATTGTGATATTCTCTAGGGAGAGAAAGAATCAACATTCTACCTTCTTGCTGATTATTTCTTTCATTACCCTAAATGATTCTTAATAACACTTAATAACGCTTGTCATAAACATTCGATGATTTTCTTTTTTTTAACTTCACACAATTATGAAAAACATATTAACCAGTGAGAGGAAGTTCATTGTTAAAGAGACCTAACTCTACTTTATTTACTTTCTTAATTATCTACCACCTTTAATAAACAGAATAATGTTTTGTCTAGGAGATAATTCCTAAAATGCAAACAGGCATAGAAAACAAATAAATGACTGGCAGTGCAGTGCCAAAGAATCATAACTGTAGCTAATTAGATTGTTTTGGGGCGTGAGGGATGTTGCACGTTTTCATTATCTCTCATGTACAAACCGAGTCTGCAATTATATGTTATTTTGTTGGAGAGATCACACTTTGTCCAGATTTGTTATGCTTAATTAGTGTGTCGCTTTCTGATTACAGCACTTTCCAATTTAAAGACATTTGCAACTGATATGAAAACAATAAGATTTGAATATTTCATACATAAACTTTTAATTGATGTTTTGTGCTGCACGTGTAGCGAAATGGAGACATGCCGAATTAAAACAAAATAAATATTCTTACTTTCACCTTATCTTTTATCATTATAAGAAACAGAATTTTTACAGGGTCATGGGGATCATTGAGTGCCGCTCTACCTTGTCGATCTTGTTTTCCATACATTAACGTTATTATAGAGGAAAGACAATGCAGACTCTCGTCGTTTTTTATATTGATCAATTTATGCTCGAGTAATATCGATTTTGTAAGAACAAAAAGCTTTCTAAAATAGTGTGACCATTCTGAACAAAAAACCTGAAAACGAGGCCAATGTTTGTTAACATATCATTATTCCAGTCTTGACAATCTAAGGTTCATCAGTTCATGACCTACGAATAACACTTAAGAAGCATACAATTTTAATCATATCCTGTGTACTTTCAATCCAAATCTGATTGAAGATGAATTGATTTTTGACAATAAGTCTGTTGGCGGTGATATATCCTCCCATGTGACCATAGCAGATAAACAAATCATGAACGGTGTTGTCAAGATTAAAAGATTGTCATATTAATTCAGGATTATCTTTAATAGTACGAGTTAATTTTTTTAATCCTTTGTTCACAAGAAAGTGTAATCAATGTTTTTTTTAACCGAACTACCTCAAATAAAACAGGAACATTTATATCTTATACATACGTCATTATTGTAAAAATTAGTGGAAAATGAGGGCCATTTAGTTTAAGCCCCACTTATTT
This sequence comes from Ruditapes philippinarum, assembly GCF_026571515.1. NCBI lineage: Eukaryota > Metazoa > Mollusca > Bivalvia > Venerida > Veneridae > Ruditapes > Ruditapes philippinarum. The sequence continues at coordinate 225,133 of NW_026854051.1, forward strand.
TCATTATAAACAACCGAACACGAACCTCACTGGGAGAAGAAGAAACCTAATAAGTTAAGCTTTGCAAACAAGTATGATGAATTGTATTGTATTTAATTCAATGTAAGGTTAATAGAATTACTTTGATGCAGACTTTTTTTCAAAACTTGATTACTTAATACAATAACTGATGCAATTTGATGTCTGGCGGCAAGTAATGAATTTAAATCTAACAATTAACTGTTATTGGGTCATTTGTTACATTTAATTAACAATAAAGTCGCGGTTCTTTGAATTACCTTAAGCAGGCTTATTATGTTACCAACTGATTTCCCTTTTTTATTTGTCTACGTAACTGCAGATCAATTTCTCAACTGAAGAATTGTTTGTTGTTTTTAATTTCATCTTTGTGCCATCAAAGTACCCGCATAAAAATAATTACGGAAACGAAATGGTATCTTTTATCGTTAAACAAATATACTGTGAAACAAATTGTCAGTTTTAATTTCAATTTGTTTTGTTTTTCATTCAAAATGATTGCTCCCCAGGTTGATTAGTTTCATTAGATCAGAAGCAGTGATTGGGATAAACTATTTTGTATTAATTACCTGTGCACTATTCTTTAGTAAGTCTGAACATCTGTATATAAACAATATATCAATGTTTTACCCCTTGTTAAAATGTTTTATTTAAAGTTTTTTTTCCTGCGCAGTTTTTTAACGAAATCTTCAAAGCACTTTTCGGCTTAGCACATGAACTGAACATACAAATTTGGATATTCAGCTGCCTCATATATTTTGATGGTTTTGACAAAAAACAGCACGAATCGCTCAAATTAAAATTAATAAAACAATACTTATTCCAGGTAATTAAATTTTCATTTGATTTCTATGTCACTTTTAACAAGCTTTGATTTGTAACTCTTTCATACAAAAGACAATTGGAATCTATTAGATATAATAAAGTTAATAATATCTTTTTTCTAAATATTATATTATATATTAAATTTATAAGTTTAATTTTTATCAGATTTATTTCATTCCGCAATATTTCCAAAGATCTAAACGTAATATGTCACACAAAAGTGATATTCATTGTTACACATGACCGACATAAAAATGTACATTTTGGAACAAATATGACATTCATATGACATTGCCAGTTGCCAAGAAAAGTAGTTATTATATGATGCCATTGTCTCTAAAAATTGAACTGCTTCGGATCGGATGTGCAATTATGTCTCAGAAATAATTGCCTGATGAATTATTCATATCAATACATGATTGTCATGAACGCTAGGTTTGGACATACATTGATGGCGCTTTGTAAATCGTAATAAAAGTAATAATAAAATTAATCTCAATAAAATGTTTGTATAAACATTGTAAACTTCAGGTATTTTTTATATAATATTCACTGGTTAAAATTTCTCAACTAGTAGAAAAAATTCATAATAATTATCATTAATTTTGGAGTTGGCATGTAAATGACAACCTTACAATTAAATATCCTTGATGAATATATATTGCATATGGGTATGTGATAATTTAACACTACTACTTATAAATGATATAATAAGATTAATGAGAAAAGATCAATCCATAAAACTATGAATTTACTGATAGCGTTGAACAACTTGATCAAATTTTTTTGAAAGAATTGTAGAACCTTCATTCATAAAGGTTAGATACATAAAACATAAAGCCTCTTGGAGGCATATTAATCACAATGAACATGGTGTAACTATGATAAGCTGACCAGTAAAGGGGTCGTTAGAGGTATTGTTTTCTTTATTTCTTCTTGTTAACCACCACTATTTTTGGTCAACGATATGGGTATAAGAATAAGATTTTTATCGAAAAGCCAAATTTCGCAAAAAAATAAAAAAAACAACAAAAAAACATGTAGCTTATTGACGAGAATTTCTACTTTCGATTAAGATAAATCATGATGTCTTCATACATTTACAAAATTTATTTGCATAAAATAATTTGCAGAATTAGCGAAAGTAAATTCCTCGAGAAAATGTCTGATTTAACAGTTTTATTTACTCTGTTACTGACAGTGTATTCATCAGTCGTTTTTCGTTACTTTCTTCTATTTTTATGAAGTTATTTTTACCAAATGCTGGAATTTAAATGTGCAAGGTTGCAATTTGAAACATTTAATAGTCTTGTTCCGAGAGTATTCCATATATGATTTCTCATTAATTTACATCGTAATGTATGTTTTCAAGACACATCAATACATGATATTGGTAGTTACATCGGAAAGTAGTTATTATGTAAATGTCTTTGTATTAAATGAAAGAGATACTTGTGATCTTAGGTGATATTGCGTCTGATAAATAACTTCTTACTCATGAATAATTCATAGACATGTTTGTCAAAAGTGCTTGATTGATATATAAATGTTTGAATTAAAAGTCTGTTTAAATAAACAGACAGCATACATAAAATGCAGCCGCAACAAATACACCGGAAAGATATTGAGTAACTATAAATCATGCATAAATTTTATATGATAAGAAATAACAAATATATAAACAAAGTATACTTTAAAAAGTCGGACAACACATTCAAAGATATAATACATATTTGAAGTTTAAATTGTTAATTCAAAAGTTGAATTCTTAAAGGTGAAATTTTGAATAAACTGAGTTGCCAAAACGTATACCGTCAACGACTAATTGTAAACTGACCATCGGCGCGCCTAGATGACAACCTCTATAACACATTGCCAACACGTAAAATCAGCAAGAAATTATCAAGGACACAGAAATCCGATGATCGAAACATGGTTCTATGATTTTGGACTGTTTATAAAATAAAATCCAAACTGTTTGGACTGACATGTGGTGTATAATTATGCAGGTATATGACATGATATACATAAGATGAAATCCTGCCTTACTCGTTTTCGTTTTCGAGTATTTCAGGTATGTTTTTAAGCCATTCAGATGAAAACCATATTAAAAGAAAAAAATAGGAATATGGATTATTTATAATTTAGTGGCTGGTATTGCTGCACGCTGCAAGCTTTACTTGGATTACAACATGTTCACTTGTCTGTCTTGTTTTTGTGTCCCATTAAATATTAATGCATTTATTTCAGATGTAAAAGGGGCAGACATATGTGATTAAAAAAATAATTTATTATATACTAATAATTGTGATAGCTAACTCCGGCCATACCAAATGCTTTATTTTGTTAAAATATTATAAACAAGATCAACAAGAAAAGACCCTACAAAAACAGGACAGGGCACAAGACAGAGCACGGACAGACCAATCACTAAAATGGTAAATAATTAATTCACAGTGTGCGTAATTACACCGTTTAAGATGTATGTACTTTGAAATAATTGCTTAACGATTTTATATTATAATTTGGTTTAAACATATTTTCTTTCGAACATTTTGTACAAACAAAATTATCATACAATATTGAATAACAAAATACAATGCTGAAAAAGTATCAGATCCGAAAGCATAAAATGCTTATATAGGCCTTTTCCTAAATTATAATTTATTATGCTTTTTTCAGGCTTATTCACTCTATTCAGAATATTGGAAAAAAGTAAAACATTTTATGAAAAATACAATTATAGCTGTGTTTTGCATCATATAATATCGGTAGGTAGGTGGGTTATATTTTGATTTATTATTATTCTCCACTCTCTGACATTACCTTGATCTTCAAGAGTTATTGCATTGTAACAGATTTCCATGAATATCTAAGGTAATCGCATAAATATAGATTAGTTTGCCGTCGAAAAAAAGAAAGATTTGTGTTCATGCTTGTGTTGATAAAAATCACATTTTCATTTATGATTGAAATGCAATGCTATAAACAGCTTTTTTTTCATTTTTTAAATTCATTACATATTATTGAAGTTTTAATATATATGGACTGACTGCGTCTGAAATTTTTCGTCTTTATATTCTTAGAAATATGAAAAACAAAATCAAACAAGGACGGGCTGTATTCAATGAACGTATCCATCTAAACATGACCACTGACAAGGAGCTAAGTTTTTTCGTATCAAGTATAACATAACAAGCAAATAATAATTATGATTATGCTTCATCTATTACAATAATAACCGCTTGAAAGATGCATTTAAAATTTAGGCAACATATCCTAAGGTTGAATAGCCTCTTATTCAAGTAGAAATAATGGAGCCGTTTAAAACTGGGGAAAAATAAAAAAAATAAAAAATGTACAAAATAAGAATATTAATTTCACGTGAAACATAACAAGAATATCGTGCTGACCGACGATATTTGAGGGTCGGAAATATAATACCTCCGATTGAATGTCTCGAATTCATTATTCCTATTTTAGATAGTATAACATTACATACACCAATAATTATACCTTCCATGACGCAATGATGAAATATAAATGCTAATTTTTACGACTCTCTCCTTCATTCATTATTCATGAAAATATCGTCAAATACAGATATTTATTTACAGAAATTACGATGATTACTTACATAAAAGCTGTGATTTTATATCTCTTACGACAATTTTGTTGTCTTGGGCTTTCATTTATTTCGAAATTTGCTTATAAATAAGAAGCAAAATTGATACTTCGTACCTTAATTTAAATAATATCAGCTCAAATCTTGTTTGCGTCAATAGGTTTTTAATGATTGGTATAATGTTTAAAATATGATAAACAAGATCAACAAGGAAAGGCGGCGTTCAATGAACGCAACCCCCTAACGACCCAGCAACAAGAACCAGTGGCAAGGAGTCCAGACGGACCCAAAACAAAAACGGGACAGGGCACAAAAATGGAGAGAAATAAGAATCCCTAAAGAAAGCCCAACACGGCAAAATTGAAAATGTTGCAGGCTCGGTTTGATTGAGCCTGTTCATGGACGGTACAGTCAAATGCAAACTACCGTCCACACCCCCTAGCACCGGCTTAAGCAGAATTCAACATGAACTGGTAAAATTTAGAATTTTGAAACATCCGCAGATGTGTTCATATGGCGGTTATCATGGAACCTTCAATGTGACACGCTAGTGCCATTCCATGAAAAGCGGCATATGGTCCCAATGTAAAAAAAATGCGTGTGTCCTAAACGAGAAAGCAATGGGCGGAAGCCGCATATATTGTTCAAAAGTATCGGTATCGTATCACAACAAAAATAATTGTGATAATTGTGTCTAGGTTGTGTCGCAGTTGCATTCTGTGTTGATCTTTGTTATTATTGTTTTAGTTACCACGTGTACCTTTATTAAAAGCAGAAATCATATGATAACGGATATATTTAAGCAACAAAAATAAATGATAAAGTAATAATAAAATGATTATAAAAAGAGACGATAAATTTAAATTGATGAAATTTTAGTCGGGTATTTTGGCTTGTCTATGTTGAACAACTAGTAAATAATGGCATACATTCTACCTTAAGTGCAGGGGATTACAATAAGCTTTTAGCTTTTAGATAGATTCATTTTATTATGATATTGTAATAAATTCCTGCATGTTTTGTTAATCTTTTAGAAGTAAAATTCAATACAATCAAATAGGTTTAAACCTAATTTGGGTTTTACATCAAATAGGTACAAGATTGTCAAAGCCAAAATTTCATCAATAAATAGGTAAGCAATAAAAAATTTCACATTTAACCAAATTAACTAATTTATACCGTTCACTTGCTTGAAATTTATTTCAGTGTTTTCTTTATACCATCTGAAGGTACGCTGCTTTATGATATCATACTTATACCTTAGTCGCAATATTAGTCCACAATCCCGTCCAGACCAGTGCAGATTGTAGTAACTGTCTATAATAATCAGACTGAAAGCATTTTTTTAAAATGATACTCTAACACAATCTGACTAAAGTTCAGATCTACTTATATCTTCCATGTAAAACTGATTACCACCGTATGTGTTTCGCCTTCTTTATAATTCGGGTTTCCCAAGAAAGCTATTTGTAGCCATGCAATCAAACCTGTTTTTACAGATAGATATGCATCAGAAGAAGTATCAAAATACCGTTATCCGTGAAGTTAAAAAAATTGTTGATTTTTGTTAGAAAAACAATGTTTGAAGTTATTTTTTCACAAATTAACTTCCAATAAAAGAGTCAATTTTTAACAGGCAAGATTGTTGTAAATCTGTTGGCTATATGGGCAACGCCATGTTTGTTCTCGAAATCGTGAATATTACCTACTCAATATTGGTTTTCCAAGGGTTAAAATTAAAAACAGCACCGCTTTTAAAATAATTAAGGCTCGCCAATGATTGGTTGATAGAAAGACTACGAGAAGGTGACCAAGTATGAGTGGATGTCAGATCCTAATGCGTAGCGTTTCCTAGGAGCTGATTTTAATCAGATTGATATACTAACATTACATAATGTGGTGTTATAACACATAGCCATCTCATCTGTACTTCTGTATTTTGATTTTTATTTTTTGAAGTTATTGGAAATGCTATGTTTGGGATGAATGATGCATACAATAAGCCTGGTGTTGTAATTAATACCTTTTATTTCAGTGTAGTTAACAAACACGTTGGTTATAAAAAAATTAATAGTTTTATTCATTTACTATTTATATGTCATATATATTATTATTGATTTTTCTCTGAGCTTGATTTTATAACCCCGTTGATTAGCATTCCTTTAACAGTATTATTAATACATCATCATATCTTTATTTCAGACAAAATTACATATATGCATATTTAATAAAACCACAAAAATTAGTGTACTGTAATTCCTTCTTATTTTAATTTTTGAGAAAAGATATATTCAGACTCATTTTCTTTCTTACAAGAACTTTTTTTTTTAATTCCTTACTATGATTATATTCGGCAGTTATTCACGTCCTCTTACATATAAACAGTCACTTGTTCTCAGACTGCCACTTGTATTACTCAGTCGCCAATGGGTCAATATATAACCAAACTACGCTTTTATTGTCAAACTGATTTTACAAAATTTGAATTATGCTTGACGGTTCTGGATTTATAAACTCAAAAACATTCTTGAGTCATAAACGCTCCGCCAGCAGTCACAGTATGTCGCCATTGAAACTTTAAAATAACGGGTCTTCTGCAATGACATGTAAAGTTAATAAATGCAAACATCTTTAAATGTCATGGATTGTGCATAAATTGATACACAATAGATAAAAATCTAGATATTGCAAATCTAAAAGATCAATGGAATGCTTGATTATATTTAATGTGAATATTTACTCAGTAAGAATAACTGGACCCTCACCCCAGCCACAAACCCAAAGCATTAAACTCTATAAAACTAGATTATCAAGTAAAATGTCACACTAAAGGTATAATAAGGGTCAATATCAACACTAGAGCAGGGCACAGATGAGACACAATTTATTGAAACACTTGGCATTTGTTACAGCGTGATGCTTAAGTAACACCTATGTAAAGTTTGTAAATTCAGAAGCATTTGTTACGAGCTCTCTTGAATAACTCATCTTTACATTATTCCCGAAATTATTTAACAATGAAACGGTCGAATATTCTGAATGCAGTTCGCTGAATTCCGTTAAAGTACGTATATTATGTCACGTGATCTATTTTCAATTGAAAAGAAAATGAACAATGTCGGATCAGCCGTTATCCAAGAAGTTCAGACTCAGGTATAAAACTACGACGAGTTGAAAAGAAAAACTATATGACGCTCAAGAATTCATTAAAGAAATGAAATCACCCGTTGGACTGGACCATCTGCATAACGACTACGCATAAAAATGAAATTAATCCGATATTGTTGTAGTGCGGTGTACCTCTGTACCGACCGATATACAAATTAGCAAATTACGATTCCTTATGAAACTAGCTACAACAACGGAAGTAAAAAATCGGTCCGATAAAATCGGCTTGTAACATAAATATGTTTTTCAAAATCTGGGTCTATATATTTACAGTGTTTTAGCGCATAAAAGTTACATAAATGAACAAATAAATTTTTGTTTTCATACTTTGACCAGTATCTTAAAAGGTCTTCTAAAGATGACTCGAAATTTAAAATATAATTTTCACATAATAAAGCCATTTGTCTTGATCGCTTTCCCACTGGAATGTTTTGAGAGCATCATTGTAGTATGAAAAAACACCTTTGTTGCACCATACGTATCAATTCAATAAATAAATAAACTGAACAGAGAGATTAAAACTATTATGCTTATGAGGAAACCGGCAATTAGAAATTTATATAATCACAAATTTAATTAATGATATATTATATAACCAATAAACAGTTGTTCCGACATTGGAATTTCTTTTCTTGTATTTGTTTTAAAAGGCCATTCATTTTATTATCGCCCTTCTTGTGTTTTGACAAGTTATCATAAGAATATAACGATCTTGTTTTGATCGAGTAGCGTATGCATTAATTTGTGTGTCTTGTATTCCTACGTTACCGTGTAAACAAATATTACCAATCACAAGCGAAATGACCAAGTATATCTATTTAAGATCTATCATAAATGCCACAGCAGGATTTAAAAATGGTAATGGTACGTATACATTTAAAATGCAAATTTTAACAATAAAAGTTTCCTGTTATTTTAGTTTGAATCAAATTGCTAATAGCTTCATATGCTGGCTGCATTGTAGCCTCTGCTGAGCGGCGTTGTGTAGAACAACAACCAATTTGCAATATCATTCTTAATTTATTTATTTCGGAATAGACTTAACTTGTTTAATCAACAACTATAATTAATGTCTTCAAAGGGTGTAGAGCGTTAATTACATCATTACTTATCATAATAGTACATGGATACAAAAACACACTCAAATTATACCATATGTATATATACTAAAGGATCATTGTTTGGCTGTCAAATTGAGTTGAATTTATTGTAGTAATATCTTTCAAAAGGTTCATTATAGTAATGCTGATTGATCAATATTTTAATGACATGTTTAGGAAAAAATATAAAAAAACTTTCTAAATTAAAAAAAAAACTTCCCCAATCTGCAATCGATACATTACGAACGATATTCATAACAAATTCCGTGGGCCACATGGATTATAAAAGAATAATACATCACTGAACATAATTATGCCAAAATCTAAAGTTATTTTGACTTTTACCAGTGCACTTACCATGTACTCTTGGATGGGCATAATGTCACTTTAAATTGAAAATGTCATTTTTGTACTTTATGACCCTGTGATATTAGATAGTTCTAAGATACTGTCTAAATGTCAGATGAACTAGTATGAAATTAGATAAAGTTGAAGCTCGTCCTAAGAAATCACAAAATTGCCGTCATAAAAATTGATTTTTATGTATCTGAAATACCACTTTGATATCTTTATTTATTTATATTTGATAATTATTTGCATGTAATTGACATTTGCTTTGTACTGAGCAAAATTATTTGATATTTATAGGAAATAAAGTGTAGCATAACAGTGATATGCCAATCAAACGCCTTTAATAACATGCATAATTTAAGAAATAAGAAAGTACTCATGTCATTTACTAAAACTTATCAATGCAATAATATAACATGTCCATTGGTTGATTAACGGCGAGTACTTTTAGAAAACTTCTTCTTAAAAAAAATACAAATAGAATTTTTTACATAAAATGAAGCAACTGTTCAAAGACATAGTTAATAAAATTGCCGGCGATAAAAGATACTTCCCATAAACAAGAGGGCCATGATGGCCCTGAAGTCGCTCATCTGTATATAGGCCCTCCAGAGCGGGGCCAGTTTAAACTCCAGGACTTTTATTTGAACAAAATTGGAAGACACCCATTAGAAGATGTTTCATGCTTAACATCTAAGGTCTAGCTGGTCAAGGTTTTTCTTTACACATATAGTTAAACACAATGACACACCTGGGGCAGGGCCAGTTTAAACCCAAGGGCTTTTATTTGAACAATCTTTGTAGACACTTACTAGAAAATGTTTCATGCTTAATATCTAAACTCTAGCTATTCGGATTTTTTGAATAAGATTTTTAAGTTTTTGCTATACACATATAAGGAAAATCAATGACACCGGGGTGGGGCCAATTTGACCCCAGGGCTCTTATTTGAACAAACTTTGTAGACACTTACTAGAAGATGTTTCATGCTTAATATCTAAACTTTAGCTACTTGGTTTTTTTCAAAGAAGATTATTTAAGTTTTTGCTATACACATATAAGGAAAATCAATGACCCCCGGGGCAGGGCCATTTTTGACCCCAGGGCTCTTATTTGAACAAACTTGGTAGACATCTATTAGAACATGTTTCATGCTAAATATCTTAGCTCTAGCTCTTTGGGTTCTTTAAAAGAAGATTTTTTAAGTTTTTACTATATGTATAAAGGGAAAATCAATGACCCCCGGGGCAGGGTCAATTTTGACCCCAGGGCTTTTATTTGAACAAACCTGGTAGACACTCACTAGAAGATGTTTCATGCTAAATTTCTTAGCTCTAGCTCTTTGGGTTTTTTAAAAGAAGATTTTTTTCAGTTTTTACTATATGCATATAGAAAAAATCAATGACCCCCTGGGGCGGGGCCAATTTTGACCCCAGGGCTTTTATTTGAACAAACTTGGTAGACACTCACTAGAAGATGTTTCATGCCAAATATCTAAGCTCTAGCTCTTTGGGTTTTTTAGAAGAAGATATTTAAAGTTTTTTCTTTTGATTGCCATGGCAACCAGAGTTCTGCATGGCATAAAATTCTTTGAACAATTTAAAAGGTGACCACCAAAGGAACATTCCTGTGAAGTTTGGATGAAATTGGCATAGTGGTTTATGAGGAGATGTCATTTAAAGTAAAAGTTTACGGACGACGGACGACGGACGGACGACGGACGGACACCGGACGAAAAGCGATCACAAAAGCTCACCCTGTCACTTTGTGACAGGTGAGCTAAAAACTGATTATCCGTTTACATAACAGTCACCAAATTATTATATTACAGATCCATTCATGAGTATTAATACAAATTATCTCATTCAACTTGTTAACTATATAGTCACTAAAGAACTTGACAATTAACAAAGTCTTGTTTACCTAAAAAAGAATTATATAAACACTAGTCCTTATTATCGACCAGTCCCTGAATTACATCAAACTATATATTTCCTTGCATGTACATTGATAAAAGACAGCTGATATTAGAATGTTTAAGATATTTGAAATGTTTAAAAGTTATTGTTTCATTTTAATTACCTCTATGCCAAATCATTACACCGAGATACGATTATTTAGTTATAATTAATTGGTACTTGTTATAACACAAATGTACTTGCTTAAAATAAATGATTAAGCAAAATATCTTCCAACTTCACAATCTTCATTTTTTTCATCATATTGATGGTCATTTTGTTGTACATAGCTTTTCATGAAACTTATCCATTACTTCGAATAACGCTTAAGTATTTCTTTTTCCAAACAAACGTCACTTGGCCCTGAAATCAATTATTTCTAGTTGAAAGAAATAAAACATTAACACCAAGGTGACATTTCGAAGAAATTGCAAGAGAATCTAAAAGCTTTAACATATCATAGAAATAAAAACATATAATCTAATAGGAAAAGAATAAATCAACCTTTATGTGTTTGTTTGTTTTTTTACGTTTGTTAAAGATAGACGTAGGCAAAATTTTCATTTCTTCGTTTTGAATTTTTCAGTCTCTATTCAGTAAATGTTTTCAAAATGAAAACACTAAGCAGTCACTGGAACAAAACTTTTCTCCTTATAAAGAATAGAATAAAATGGTGGTTTCCTTACTTGCCAAATTTCCTTGATGAGTAATAACATGTATTTGCTTAAACTTTTTGTCAAACTAATTTTGAAATGAAAATGTCAAGCAGTTTATTCCAATTTTAAAACCTGAATAAACTCATCATAATCATTTTTCCAAAATATCATGCAATATGTCACGATGAAATAAACGGATATTTCAGTTGTAAGAGACCCCAACTTGATAACACCGAATAGGTATGACAGGGTCGAGGTCTCCCCCTCATACCTTACAATATATACATGTATATCACATTGTAATATTTACAATTAAAACATGATGATATGCATTATGTTGAATCATATTATCTCATTCAAAATAATCTTATTTGGAGAAAATACACAAATAGTATATTGAACAAATGTATGGCATTTAAAAAACAACATCGATTTCATGTGAATTGAGTAATAAAATGCAGAATATAAGTAAATACGTTTTTGAAAATATAACAATAAATAGATATATTGTTTGAAATATATATTTTTTATACCTTCGCTCTATGAGTTTTATTTTGAAACTCCGAAATCAGATAATCTTGAACAGATTCGGCTCTTCCGTTGATATTATCACCTTTGTTTATTTTGTTTATGTTGTTATTTTTGTCAAAATAATTATTTTTTTGTAATGTTTATTATATAATTGACATGCTTATATTGGATAAGGGCATTTGTATTTCTTTACTTTCTTTAATAACATGAAACAAATCGGTAAGAATCTTATATATTAAAGAAAACTTAGTATTGTTTAACGGTGAACTGTCTATCAAACTATATATTATGAATGATTAAAGGAAAAATGAGGCACTCATAAGCCGTATAAGAACAATTAACAACATAGCTTTGTAATATTTATGTCACGTCCCTTAGCCTATAAACAAAGGTAAATCTCAAAATATATCATGCTAAAATAAATCATAAATGAAAACATGAATATGAAATGATTTTTTAAACAAAGCTAGCCATTAATCGAACACGGATATAGTGCTTGAAATTTGCATATTAAGTACGTATTTCCCATTATAAGAAAAAACAGTAACGTTTATAATAAAAATTTGTGACAAATAAAGTTATCTATTTTCCTATAAATTTTAATCTTCCAAGCTTTATCATTTAAAAGTATGATACATCCAACGGTGTCACATAGCTTTAAATCTTTTTATCTGCCATTTCACATGAGTGTCATTATGTTTTGTTTTTAAAATGTATTTCTTTCCTATAAATTAACGTTTTAGAAATGATATTATGTTTGAAAATATTGAAGGAGAATCGATTAGAACATGGTGTCCTTTTGTTATTTTTGCAAAACGTAGAAATGCAAAAAGTGCTAGGCATAAATATCTAACAGAGGGCAAAATTAAATTTCGTTGGAGCTTAAACTTGTTAGTTGACCTATCCGCGATGGCCAAGAAAACCTAAGAAAAAGATTTGGCTGTAACTTACTAAAATCCAAGATGCATAGGTCAATGTCCTGTCATGTTCTTGCTATAATATCCTGATAATGAATGACCAGTCGAAATATCTTACCATCACTCTATAGTCATATATATTAACTGATATCGTTTATTTGAGGACTTTGTCAAATTGATTACCTCAAACAAATTGCTTTCCTTTGTCGTTGAAATACAATATTGCGGTCATGATTTATTGTCAAAGTTTTTACATTTTCAATTACGTGTAACCATTATTTTCAGTTCCTATTCAGCCTTTGTTACAAGCTTCGAATGTAGTTTTAAGTGGCTGACACAAAGATGTCTTTTGGCTAAGGAATAAAATTCGTTTTGGATAAAAATAGGAAAATAACTTAATATTATTTGTTTAATTCTAAAATACTTTATTAATAAAGCACGATATCATTTCACGTAAAACGCAAAAATAACATTTTAATTTTAAATGTGGTTAGGTTATATGTTATGACGTATATTAATCGTTACTCTAAGGCTCGGACTTTGCTTTTTTGTGCTTCTGCAGATGATTATGTACGTAATAACCCACTACATTTGATATTTTTATCAAACAGGTTTTACATTATGACAAAGCATCTAACGAACAGAATATTGATCAATTGAAAAGTAACTAAATGACGGAAATCAATTTTCTCTGACGGCGGCCAAACTTACCTGTGTTTCCCTTGAAACGGAAGTCATTGTTCCAGTATTTGTGCATTTTATGAAGGATCCAAAACCCAGTTGTTTTTCGGATATAACGTGTTCTTAAACATGAATTTATATAAAATATAGTTAAGAGATATCAAGATTATATAGAAAACATGAATACCTAAAGAACTTCCAAACTTGAAAAAAAAGTTACATGGTTTGTTTGATTGAGCCTGTTTTTTAATGTTACTGGAAAATGCAAACTACCGTCCACGCCCTCTACATGCTCTAGCAGTGGGCTAAACGGAATTCAATACTCAACATAAAATAGTAATATTCTGAACCTAGAAACATCCACAGACATGTTCATAAGGCGGCTATCATGCAATTTTTAATATGACACGTGTGTGGCATTCAGTAAAATCAGCATAATTATGGTTTCCAATTATTTAAACGACACAATAGAGCAAAATAAAATTCCTAAGATCGCACAAAACGCAGAGTTAAAACTGTGACATGCTCGGTTTGATTCAGGTTGTTCATGAACGATAGTGAAAAATGCAAGAACCGTTCACGCCTACTTGCACAATTTTAAGCAGAATACAACATTTAAATATAAAAATAGTGAACTTTTGAACTTAGAAACATTCACAAAATAAAACGGCTAAAACGATAAAACAATGGGTTTAACTAAATAAATGGAATTTTGAAAGGGGATCATTGGATATGATCAGACCTGCATGACTGTTCACAAACACATCGTATGATTTTACTATTTATATATAATATGATGAAATGTGTGAACAGGAATAAAAAAATCAATATTGTCGTATCTTAGAAAAATAAATCCATTTAAGATTCAAGGTGTAATAAATAAAGTTCAGTTCAATGTTAAAACAGTTTTCTGTTATTCAATAATTTTTAGAATATTTTCTTAGAAATGAAATAGTGCAATTACTCATTAAAAGATACATTTTTTTTTCAAATGTTTCGAGACTGTTATATTATCGCAACATAAAATGTAAATTGTTTGTCTAAGTGTGTGTGTGCATTTCATTTATCGCAAATGTTGGCTTTGCAATCTCCATGCCTAAATGTTAAAATTGCCAAAGCCGGTGTAAATGGGCACGAACTGTTGCTTGTATTTAGGATTGCTGTACACGACCAACACTCATAAATTAGTCGTGTTTGCGTCGCATTTCGACCATTGTATTAAGCTACTTATACGTCTAACGAATTCTTTGAATTGATTATGGATTGCGACATTCAGATAGTTTAAAAAGATAGAAGAAAACTTTACATTAGTTGAGTATATGCATAAACTAGAAATAGCGTGATTTAAATAAAAGATATTTACCTCTTAAAGGATTAACAATTATGTTGTCAATTATGCTTGATGAACAGTCTAATAAAACAATTATCTTGTCAGGATGGGATACATTCCCTGCTCCCAGACATTTCATTATGACGATTGTAGACAATTGTCGTTTAAAACGGAAGTGTTGAATATAAATGACGTCTTTAGATTTAATTTGTAATTAAGGATAAACTGTTTTGTCTGGTATTGTACGAACAAAAACAGTATGCTGCGTTTTTACAGCCTGTTGCATTAATAGCTTTAATACTAGTAACTTTTAATGATACACGAAACTTCTAATGGTGTTATTAACAAAAAGCTGATTATAGCACCGGCGTAGCAGAATTTATCATTTAAACACGAAAATGGTGATGTTTTTGATTTAAAACATCGGCAGATGTGTTCATAAGGCGGATATCATGGAACCTTAAATGTGACACTTTCGTGCCATTCCATGAAAACATCAATGTTGATATAAAGATTAAACACAAAAGAAGAACGGAGCAAGAAGTGATTTTTAAGGGAAGCATGAAGTTAAAAAAATAATTACTAAACCAGATAAAATTATATCTGAATGTTTAGATAGAGCAGTAGCAAACATTCGTTTTTATTTCTATGACAATATCATTTTAACACATATAAGTGAATGAAAAACTCCAGGAGGGTATTAACAAAGATAATATATTGTCGCTGTTATGCCTCAAAATTTAAGAATGCAAATTTAACTTTAGAATTGAAATTTCATATATATTTGTATTGTAAAGTATGCCGGAACATTTTCTAATTTTCTGGTCTGTAAAAAGAACATTTGCAAACGTTCTATTTTGAGCATTTCGTGTCTGCTATTGTATCTATTTTTGATGTTTTAGGGACGATTATCTAAGGTTGTTTTGATAGTCGAATAAATAAATAATATTATCTCAAATATTTTCCATTTTGATCAATACTTTTCAAAGTAAATCTTGCTTATCCAGACTAAATATTAGTAAAATTACTGAACACTTTTCTTTGAACTTTTCATATTTTATTCAAGCCATCAAATTCTTTTTCTAAGAATTCTTTCCCTTAAAGAGAATTGATAGTCAATGCTCATAAATGTTTGTGCAGAATTCTTTTGTAGACATTCATTGCGAATTTATTTCCTAAGTTGTTTGTATTCCAAAAATCGAACGTTGTTTAATACAAAATAGGCATTTAAAAATGTATTTACTTTAAAAAAATACTAAAATTGTCTTTAAAATTTGAATCAGTTACGGCAAACTTACATTTGAGACTCACTCAGCTTAAAGAAGGTTTAAAGTCTCTTTTTATCAAGAAACTAGCGCCAAATGTAGTTAAATACCATTATTGAGTAAATAATTCCTGTTAAAAAGTTGTGTTAAAAACAGATAATCGAGCATGTCACTTTGGCGAACATAAAAAGTGCAAAAATTGATATTCTTAATACTAACTTTATAACAAGGAACACAAATAATCTGAAATAATATCACATAGAAAGCATTTTCTTTCTGTTTTGAATTAATAATTGGTGATTCTAATTGATATCTTTTTGAAACGTATTCAAGGTTTAAGTAAGTGCTTGTCAGAAAAAGAAAATATGTAACGTGAAAATGAAATTTGTTAAGTGAGACCATTATATAAATTTTTAGACCATTTTAATGCTTTTAATACCCATCGAAAAGAGTAATTAGTATAGCGGAAAATGTCTGTTCTTGAAATAATGTATATGGTAATAATATCATAATATAAGGTATATTTTATACTGATATTCTTATATGTCTTAAAATGATGAATAAATAAACTAATCAGTGTTGTTTTTTATAAACAATATTTTGATGTTTTGTCATTTTCAAATAACAGCAATATACCGTTATTATAAACATTCAAAGGCAGTAGAAGGAACTAGTCTGTACCAAATGACTTCCCTGAATTTCGATGCATCGTCATAAGCATTGGTCAATCAGATTTAAATAAATAATATTTTGATTCTGTACTCTGTCACTAAGGTCAGTAATTTAATGATTAAACATGATATTTGTTGTTGTGCTACAAAATGTGAAAAAAACTACAGACAGTATTAAAATGTGTGATAAAGATGAAAAGACAAAATGAACGATGCGACACATTACTTCAAAAACTATACACGTAACAAAAAGGCAAGAGATAAAATAATGTATACTTGTGCAAGGAAAAACGTCTTACATAATGTTCACATATTTTTGCAGAGATGTTTTACATTTTACAGTAGGCACATATATTTTAGGAACTACTTTTGCATTTGCAGGCACGCTTATGTTTTTATTTGATGACATTGCCTTTTAAGAAATAATAAATAAAGATTAGATGCAATACGTGATCTTACAGAGAGTAGACACTAAGACACTGTTTGATTTAGTGAATGATCTCTTCTTAAAAATTCTGAGTGCGTTCCGTCTTTATTGTCAATCTGACAGTAAGTATTGAGTACATCATTGTAACTATATGATAAAATGATAAAAATACTTGTAATATCAACTTGAAAGATCATGATATTTTGCAATGTTTGCTTAAAGTGTTTGATATGCAAAAGTGATGTTCAATAAGTGTCTAATATATTACATGTATGATTATTGATGTGATCATTGGATAAAATGTTTATGATTTTTATATATTTTTGCATATTAATCTAGTTTTTATATAAAATAATTGCCTACCGACTGTGTAGATGTTAGTGAAAATGAGTTTTCTTACCAAAACACGACAAGTACGTATAGAAACACATACATCTTAAAGTTTCCAATTTTTCAAGATTAATAACCCTACCAGAAATAATAAAGTCATTGTTATGCAAGCTATGCTAACATTTCAATATGACTTTGCATGGAAAAGTAAGAACTAACATATGAACCAGTTTTACTTCGTTCGAGTATCTATTTTATAGATACTTCTTGTTAATTAATATACTTAGCGTGATACTGATTAAATTTTGAAGACTGTTTACAATTTTGTCGTTTTGGACTTTCTTTTGGGATTCTTTCTCTCTATTTCATTTGTTAATATATGTTTGAAAAACAAAATATATCAGCTTTACTTTTCTCACGCATAAAGCATATTAATACTTAAACGTGATAGTATTGAAATAAAAAAAAATATAGCAAGGTATTTCAATCAGTTTTGTGGTTTATAATTTTGTAGTACTTAACCGTTCCTCCGAATAATTCCTTATATGGTTTATCATACAAATTTCATTATGTCCTGTAATCAATTGTAAGGGAAATTATATTTACCCAGGAGTGCTGCTTCGGAAGAATAAGAGGAGCATTTAAAAGCTTTGACATAAATAGATATAACACCTATAGAACATTGGTATAAAAGGAAGCTAGAATGGATCAATTATGTCTTTTGATTTTGTATTTGTTTACAAGATTTGTTATTTGTCCTTGGTAGCTACGTTTTATGATATCATTTTTATACACTAAATAATTGTTAATTATGTTCAACCCTAAAACCATGGTAATACTACTGGCTAACTGAATTCCAAATATTCTTATATGAAACTCGGTAATTTCTTTTCAAAGGACATTTCCTCTTTTGGATCTATGTCATATAAATTTTTAGACACAATTTAATTGTACATACAGTTATCATTTCAAAGACAATACTCGACGCTATAATAATGACACATGCACTTACACAGCACAACAGCATGAGTTCATTGATTTAAACAGTTTTTCCGGCAGTCGCTGTCGCAAAATTTATTAAAACAATTGGTGATTGAAACCAAGGTAAATTTATTATGCAATGAAAATTTCGACAATTATATATTGATTGAATTACCTATATTTACGTAATTATATAATTAGACTTAATAAGAAGTATGTTGTTTTTTTCTCACAAAAACATATGTCTCTCACGTATGTACTTTTAAGGACATTTCAGCGGCACGTAAATCCCACCAGCTGTTTGACCTGTAAAAGCCGGACAAGGGTTTTCTTTTTTAGCCCTGGCGGCCATTTTGTGCTGCGAAGCAGAACGTGCAGGCGATATGCATAATTAGGGTTGGTACTAATTACTCCTGTGAAGTGTATAGCATTCCCAACGTCTGTTTGACCTGTAAAAGCCGGACAATGATTTTATATGTTTAGACCTAGCGGTCGTTTTGTACAGCCGGTGATATGTATTGCAAGAGTTTACAGTGATATTTCCTATGTAGTTTTGTTGCATTCCCGCATGGAATCTGTAATGATAACAAATCAAATATTTAGTTTTAACAAAATATAATAATGAATGCCAAAGATAAATTATTTGATTTATATATGAAATGTCAGTTTTATATTTTGCTCTTTCAGTTTCATTTAGAAGCACACTATTTTCGTCAGAATGTGCTCTTTCTTGGACATAATCACATTTGTAACGTTAAATTGCTACCGAAATGTTTGATGATTTGATAAAATTGACATCCTCATCTGGCATTAAGGTATTTGCATTTCTGTATTTTCGACAATAATATGTTTGTAATTGACAATTTCTCGTTAACATATCTTTACATGAAGGAAAATCAGCAAATATATTTGATATTAACGTAAACTTAGTATTGTTTAACAGTGAACTGTCTATCAAACGCCCATATGTCATGCATAATTTAAGACTTGAAGTGAATTGGTTTAAAACGGGCACATTTGTGCATAAGCATTATTTATAAAAAGAAAAACCATAGACATGTATCATCGGGATATTCTTATGAATATGCCTTGAACTAAGTTAATAAAGTTTAAAGCTGTTTGAAAAGGACTTTTATATGATGAAAAATTATATACCTATTTTCTGCTTTATAAACATATGTCGTAAACGATCATTTTCTTACTCTTACCAACAACATCAGTATATTATATAGTTATTACTTGGATTGTTTTTACATAATGGTACTAAATATTATCAACATAAGTATCCAGTACATGATTGTTTACAAAAGCTTTCTCATTTTCTATTTTGTCACAGACTTTCCTTTTTCCTTTTTGTTGTAGTTTTGATTAATATATTTCTTATCTTTATATATCGACACTTCCTTTAACGTTAGAGGTACTGTTTCTTTGTACTTTTCGATAAAGTTATGTGACTGAAGTAGTTCTTTAAATGTAAGTTTTATTACATTTACGAAACTTTGTCAATCAAATTGAAGACTTACAATCTTGTGATCTCCAATATTAAAATGTCATTTTCAATGCAGATACTGTATATCTTGTAATATTTATTACCACTCTAAAAATATTGCACGGAAATGTTGTTAATAAGAATAAATGTTCCAACAGAAAATATTTTGATAGAAATGTACTATTTTAACTATGTCGCCCTTCATCAGAGAGACATAAGATAGTTTTGCCATCGTCAGAGTGATATGAAGCCAGTCATTATGGTTATTACAATGTTTTGATCCTCCCGTCGTTAAATGCTTAAGCAGAGTGTATTAACATTTGTTTTATGAATAGAAACTACTGCTTGCTATTATCTTAAAGTGGTATAAATGTTGGATAGTTTGCAGTTTTTATTCTGTTATAGATCAATTGATTATAAGTTTACTTTTAAAAAAATCAAACCAATCGTAAGATACAACCTCAGTTGCATATTCTTAAATACATGGATACGTACATGGAAGTATTTTTATGATACTCACTATAACTAATTAAATATTTAAACATACTTTTTTCAAAGATACTGATAAAAAACTTCATAAAATTTGCCATGCACACTGCTACTTAAACATCTTTCTTACTATATTTTTATTTGGAGTATTTTGTTCTTAAAAGATCTTTTAGATTTAGAAATTAAGATAAGCATTCAATTGATGCTAAAACCCTCACTTTGATAATGTAGAGAACAACATGTTTAAAGAACAGCATGTTTAAAAGAGACCTTTATCAGTTTCTTTTTGGTTCATTCGTTCAGTATTAATCTCTTATTAACATAAGATATATTTGACAGTATAATATTACGGTTACCGGGCAAGTACCCATTATTCGTAACGAAATGTCAAATATAAACTTATTACTTTAAATGTCATCTTTGCAAATAATAGTACATACATTTATAACCAAATGAGGAATTTGAATTATTTATTTCTAACGATTATAAGAGAAGATTCGAATCATTTTGATAGTATAGTATTATAGGCTGCAGTTATAACTACAAGTACAATTGAGAATCATTTTGAGTTCTACATGAAACACGTATCTTTTAACTTTAATTAAACATTTTATGATACTAAGTTTGAGACATGACAAACTGTGTAAAAAGATTGATTCAGAAATAGAAAGGTATTTTGCTTTGATAAATGATTTCTGTATCTCCACATATCACAAATGCACTGTTCTGTAGCCAACCGTTAAATAAGAAGTTAAAGTAAATATTTTGTAAAACAGTGATCCCCAGGAAGCATTCAAAACAGCAAAATTACATGAAAATTGCAGACTCGGTTTGATTGTGTCGGTACATGAGAGAAATGGTCATGGTGTAAAAACTATTTTATAGAACCTTAAACATTAAACCAAAGTCAAACTGCCAGTGTACATTTATTTCCGCAAAATATTTCGCCTGTTTGTTTGAAGACACATTTTGGAATCCAATTTATCATTACAAAATTGCAACAAATTGGTTGAAGATTATTCTAAGACAAGTGTACATCTGTGTATTAAGTTAAACCCGATCGCGTTCATTGATCCTTTCTTGTTTACAACATGAATTGAGGCAATTTCATGTTTAGAATGTACAATTCTAAGTCATTTAACTTAATTTACAAAAACATGTCTGAGTTTCGAAAATGGTAGCATAATTAATAAGTAGAATTAACGGCAATGTTTAAAAAGGCAAAATGGCTTCTGAAATGAAATAATTGAAGCAATTCTCTGGATATTGGGGTATCATATAACAATTAATTTACACATACCCACCATGTTTGGAAGTTCGGACCTTGGAATAACAATTCATGTTTTATTGTTTTCATGTAAACCTGCAGTTGTTACTTTCCAACGCTAACATACCTTTTGAAGCCTTTTCTAAACTACTTTCTGAAGATGTGTAAGATTACCATACTCATGACAAGACGATCACAATGTAGTTACATGACTTCAATTAATTGGATGTTTTTGTATTAACATAAATATGTAACGGATTTGTTTATGCATAATCAGTTAAAAGAAAATCATCTTATGTGTTGATGAAATAATTTATTGTTAATATCCAAATACGATATCTTGCCAAAAACGCTTTCAAGGGAAATGTTCAACAACACATTGCAATAATGTGTATAGTTCTTTGTTATCACGTTCGTGTATATTTGTTGCGTGGCAACATCTATTTCCCTCCTAATATGATACTTACTGTGCTAAATCATTTATGCCTTACACACCATATCTATCATATGTTATTTCCGTGACATATTAGCTAATCACATTATAAGTTAATATGCTATTTTCGCGTTTTTATTGTATGGTTTCCGTGCCTAATTCATGATATTAAATATATGCAAATGGATCTTTTTTTTTTGTCCACGGGTATCTTAATTCTTTAGTCTCTGTAGGTATCATTCATGTCATTGTGCCAGAACAAGCTGTACTTACATTTTGCACTGCTTCCGTGAAATAACAAATACTGAATATGAGCTGATGATGTAATCAAATACCTTTTAAGAAGTAATTAATGATACCTATAAAATTGCCATGTACATCTTAGGGTAAAAAATAATTTTGTTTAGACTGACATTCAGTCAATTAAAATGATCTAGTGTTGAAGAATGAATGCGACGTTAGTCGTAGCAAGTTGGAGTGAAGAATATATCTCATTGACTATTCAATTGTAGTGCACTGGCTTATACGATATGTATTTCTGGTGCAATTTTAGCACGGTTATAGGCTGTTTTCACATCCTGATAGATTAATATCACCTTGTTATGTATAACGTCATATAAATTCTAATCATTCCGTTTACCCAGTGCAATATATGAAATAGAATTAATAATATCATATTTTAGAATCTTTTTCTCAATTATAAATCAAAAAGTGTAATAAAAAATGTGAGTTAATTGTTCAAAGTTTTTCTGTTATTCAATACATTTTATGTTATTTACGAAGCAAGGAAATAATACTATTACCAATAAGACGATACAATTTGTAACTACTGTTTTTGCTTGATTTTAATCGCATAAAATGTACATTGTATATCTTGGCGTATGTGTGCATTTCGTTTATCTCGAATGCTGAAATCACACTTTAATGCGTATACTTTAATGTTAATGTCCCTTTAGTTGGTTGTGATGGGCATTGGCAGTACATTGCAAAATGATTGCTGTATATACATTTTGTATATGAACAACAAATTGGTTGTATTTAATGTCATTCCAACCATTTTATTTCTCTTCTTATAATATTAACTTAACCAGTCGATGACTCTATCGAAATGAAAATTCGTTGAATAGTCGTATAAATTGAAACATTAAGATATTTTAAAATAAAAGAGAACAAGTCTTTTCATTCATTTGAGTGTATGCATATATAAGAAAGTACTTCAGAGAATAGCGTGGTTTTGCTGTAAGAAATTTATCTCTTCAATGATGATAAACAGTTTTGTTGTCAATTATGTTTGATGAACGAGTTTATAAAACAATTATCTTGTCAGGATAGAAAAGATTCCCTGCACCCAGACTCTAAATTATAATGATCGTGTAGACATTTGAGCCGTGTCATGACAAAACCAACATAATAGGCATACGCGCAGTCTGATCAGGACCCATGCTGTTTGCTTACAAACCCTATAAAAAGTATAGAAACTGATAGCGAACAGCATGGATCCTGATCAGACTGCGCGGATGCACAGGCTGGTCTGGATCCATGCTGGTCGCAAACCCATTATGTTGGTTTTGTCGTGACACGGCTCATTTATATTCAAAAACGGAAGTGTTTGATGTCAAAGTCGTCTGTGGCTTTAATTTGTAATGAAGGATAAATTGTTTTGTCTGGTATTTTACGAATAACAGCATACCTTGTTGTACATCCTGTTGCTTACATACATGTATATTGAAAAGTATTTTAGAATACTTATACCTTGCTACATGTACATCGAAGTATTAGTGGTGCCATTAAAAAGCGCTTAACAGAAGATATACACTATGAATCAAATGTTCGAAAGTAATGTTGAAATATTTATCATACACTGTTTGAAATTACTATAATGGCATTCTCGTTTTACAATATTTTCTTACGGTAATATAGTAATAGTAATAACGTTATGTAATTATGTTGTAAAATATAAACACATCTGCCTTCCTTATAAGACTTTAGTTAACAATATCTACTAGAATTTTGGAAATAATACTATTCCTGAAATTGTTATGTATACGGATAAAAGCATATTCTTTGTTATTGAAATGTTACTTGAACTAGGAAAATGCGTTTGTTCTTGATTTTACAAAACAAAAGCCACTTTATTTGCGATAAAGTTACTCCTTTATATGTAAATGTCTCGTATAAATACAGCAACAGGAAGATCAAATTAGAGTGTTATAAGAAAACATGTCATTGAGGATAAAAATAACATTGCATTAACTGATGGTAGGCTTTATTGGTCAATGTTGGTTACCCTAATGTCTAAATGTCCATGCTGTTGCCTAATTTTAATGTTAAGTTGTCCGTAGAAATAGGAACATGAACCGCCTTTTAAAAGCTGTTTGACTGAATCACATAAACCTGTATATATTACCTATCAATTTGTATTAGTCAAAAAGTAAAATGTAAATTTCAACAGTGTAATGAACTGCCGCAATAAGGTAGCAAAACTTAATTCCCATAAATTTCTATTCGTCACGTTAAGTATGTAATTGGTTTGCAACGGGAAAAATGATTTTGTTTCAAAAGTTTTTATCAAGAAATTTATATTTATTTTTGTAATGCTCTACATTTGTTGTTGACCTTTGCTTAATTAAGATTGTGCTAACCTGTTTTGGTGGCACCTGTTACCTGCATTTTTCACCATAACCAGGTTTAAATGTTGAATTCTGCTATAGCCGATGCTAGGGGGATCGAACTGTAACTTGCCGTATCTAGTACCGGCCCATCAAACCTTTCAATTGTGTCGTTTTGGACGTTCTTTAGGGATTCCGTGTTTCTCATATTTTTACCGTTAGTACGTTATCAATACATTTAAGTATACTGTCTTTTTAGAGTGAATAAGTTAAAATAGCTCATTCATAACGAGTTTCGTTTTTTCTCTATCCGTCTCTATATAAACACAGAAATGACGTAAGGCCGGTTAAAACGGATACATCAACGTACAAATTAGCAAACATAACTGTATATGTCGGTGATTGGTTTCTTGTCTGTGATTCAGTATTGCTGAAGATGAAACATTTACTCTCCCACGAGGAGTAAATTTGTACTGCTTGATTTTTATACTTATTTTAAATGAGTATGCATTCTTAGAAAACGCTTTATAATTTTTAACTGTTATCAAAAATATATATTTCCATGTATAGAATTACTGGGTTGATTGACTGAAATACAGAGCTCTGCAATCATAAAATATTTAGATAATGTTTCTGTTAGAATAAACATTAACATAGAAAGGGCAATGGTGTCAAATAATGTATAAAGTCTGTCGTTTTAATATCTCAGATTGAAAATGAGACGGTCTTCATTTGTCTTATCACGCTAGTATATAGGTCATGCGTGCTGACATTTGTATTCTTTTAAGTGGAGATTAACTCTCATAGATTATTCATGCTTT
The DNA here is from genome assembly GCF_026571515.1 of Ruditapes philippinarum. Taxonomy (NCBI): domain Eukaryota; kingdom Metazoa; phylum Mollusca; class Bivalvia; order Venerida; family Veneridae; genus Ruditapes; species Ruditapes philippinarum. The sequence goes on from NW_026854051.1 coordinate 251,075, forward strand.
ATACAAAATAAGTTATTATCTAAAACACGATAAAACATAAGTCTTTTGTATACATCTGTGTGCACTGAATCTTTTTGTGAAAAAGCAGTGGAATCAAACCCATGAATGTACAAAATGCAATAAATGTTGCACATTCACTCAAATGGAATTCAACTGCATGCAATGCATAGAAAAATAAGTCATTGCTAAACTTGAATATAAATAATCTGACCTTGGAACAAACAAATATTTTTGACTCAATCGCAAATAAGTCAATACCAGCTTGGTCACCACCCCAATTTCTTTTTTGCTTTAAATTTCTAAGTTAAAAAAACAAACATGCATTACAGTATTTATGTACCACTTAACTCAAACATTGTCTACAAAATTTGAATAATGCATGACAAACCTACATTTGATACATACGAAGCCGTTAAGAAAGTCTTATAGTCTACTTTAAATAAGAGATTTCTAGTCGGATATAGTATAATGACATTATTGAGTAGACAATTCCATTACATGCATAGTTTTGACAAAAACAGATATTTGCAAATGTCACTCTTGCAAAATAAGTGTTTAAAACTTGAATTCATGCAATACCAAATTAAAACATGAAGCAAATGATATGAAATATTATAGAGACAATATTTTTCCTGTTAATGGGGTATTCTAATTAATATATTTTTCATGAAACGGATTCGGATGAACGTTTGTCCAAAAAGATGATATGTACGGTGAAATTTGATTAGCGGGACAGTAATATAAATAATTAAGATCATTTTAATACTTTTGAATGCCTATCGCAAGAAGTTACTTGTGCAATAAAAAAATGTATCCTTGAAAAAATGTGTTTACATATTCATTAAAGTGTTTTAAAAACAAACTTATTCAATATCGCTTAAAATAATGCGCAAAATAAGAGTCACTATTAAATGAAGTAATCATGTTCAGCAATTTGTTATTGTATTTTTTATTTCCACTATCATAAAATGTTATCATTAAACATTAAAGAAATTATCATAAGGAACCAAATGTCTACGTAATTACGACACTTTGACGTCACTGAGGTTCGAAAATAAGCGTAAATGTACTCTGAAGTCACGTATTATAATAAGCATTTTTTTTTTGATGATTGGATATGATATTGATTGTCTTGTTACACTTTTTGATAGCAAATGCTGTGAGCCTAATTAGAATGTGTAAACAAATCTAAACGCAAAGAAACACCAATGCAAACATTAACATTTCCAATACATGTTCATAAAAACCTTTTAGAAAAATATAATTGTTTACTTCCTTTACGGTAAGATTTTCCACATAATTAATGTTTGCCAATTTACATTAAGAAATGTTTTGCTTTTTTAAAATGTGGCATGTATATAAGAACATAACTTAGCAATTCAGACCAACTAATGTTTTGGCATCTGAAATATTTCCACATTAAAATTTAACAATTTCTGACATATTAGGACATTAAAATGTACTTGTAAGATAACTGTTATATAAGTATTAAAATAAGTTTAGTATTTTTAAAATCATTTCTGTAAAACATAGGTCCTCAGAAAATATCTGCAATCCTTCCAGTATTCGCTAATGCCTTTTCCGATACAAATGCCATCATGTTGTGGCAATATTTATTTCAAGTGTAAAGAATTCGCATTAACACTTGATGATTAATTTGAAAGATTTACAGTTGTTCAGAAAACTTAAAACTTTAACTTTACATTTAACACTCACAGGAGTAATGACCTTTACTTTGATATAGCAAGAAAGAATGAATTATACCAGTCTGCTTTTAATGTTATGCTTAGTTTAGTTTAAACATGTTTCATTTCTCAGAATATATATACATGTTACAATTTACAATATACAGAGAGCCATTCAAATATTCTTCAAAAACAGGATTAGAATGAAAGATAACATGTCTTATGAAATTCTTCTCCTTAATGTTATGCTTGTTTACTTGTTCTTGTCATTTAAACGCAACTTTATTATACGGTCCTCACGTTGTTTACAAAATAAAGTGCATTTTAAACAGCTTAATACATTTGTTCTTTCAGCTTTATTTGGAAGTACATTGTTTCTGACAAAATACCAGAAAATATTTAAAGAACATATTCGGCTTTTGTTGTTTGTTTCTTTTTGACATTAAATAATTATTGGAATAATTGATCTTTCTGAATATGATTGAGACGTAATATGGTATTAGGACATTTGCAATCCTTTATATTCAATAATAATTGAAATTTCATTGACAATTGCATCCTGAACATGGAGCAAAGCAGCACAAATATTTCATAAAAAAACAAAAAATTACAGTATCAATTCGTTAAACAGTACGCTATTAAACGCCTGTCTGTCATTCATTTTTTAATAATTAAGAATGCACTTAGAACCTTATAACAATATGTTAACAGTCATGTCATTTAGATAATAAACAATTGTGTTGGTTTAAAAAATCTCAAACTATATAGATATAGATATATATTTCAACTATTTTTAGTATAACCCGATTAACCTCCATGCTAGAATTTAACTTAAATTTTTTTAACAATGCTGTGAATTCACTTTTTTCGTGGGAATAAAATTATGTGGCTTTGTTACTAACGACGTTTTCGTAAATTTCTTGATTGTCTATTATTACAAAAAGTAAAATGCAAATTATGCGATGAAAAAAATAATCTTACAGTAGACGATATGACATTACGTTGAATCTTAATTTTGTAAATTTACCTTTATCAACGAAGACCATAAACAGTTGTCCTACGAATGGTAGCGATTTTGCAGTAACTCACAAAAGTCTAAGATGCATAAGTCAATGTCCGGTCCTGTTCTTGCTTTTATTTTATCAAAGTGAACAGCTTACCAAAATATCTAGCCATTATACCATCTTTATAAATATAAACCAATGTATCGTCTGGAGATTTATACTTGGTCAAATCAATTACCACAAAATGATTGTTTTCCCTTGTCGTTTAGATATTTGATATCGCGTAGATGATTTATTGTCATAGTCTTTTTCAATTTCTATTATATGTCAGAGTTTTCGAGTGCTTATTGTTACAGTTTTGATAAATATTTTTCATTTCGTTTGCAGGTTTGTTACGACATTTCTGGTAAATGTTGGAAGTTTTTTTTCTTTGTATTATTTATGTTAACGGTTCAAATTGCAAGGTAACAATCATCCTATTATTCCCATGTTATTTTTGAACAAATACCATGAACCTTGCTTTACTATCGCGTTGTCACGGTATAGTACTGTCGCAATCGTGTTATCGCACTGTCGTCACCGCGTTATCACACTGTCGCCAGTGTACTATCGCATAGTTGTCATCACACTATTGCACTGTCGCAGTGTCGCCCTATAAAAATAACCAGGAAGGCCCTTACGGTATTCCGTACCATGACTCGAATCTGTCAACTTTGCTTTTACCAACGCCTTTGGCTCAAATAAAATAACTTTAATGAACAAACAAATGAATTGTAATGCGTTTGCTTGCTTCTTCTGTAAGCACAAATAAATTTAAGTACAGTAACTTAAGTAAATTTTTCAGACCGTCTTCATAGTAACATTTTATTACATCAATATTTTATGAATTCTACCTTTGTGACAAATTTGTATAATTGATAAAGGCGTTGATTTACCTTTCTTAAGACATTTGCAATTTACCAAAGGTCATAATTATATAACAAAAGCATACGTAAAATACTTCAGATATTTAATTGGATTTAAATTATTCAGGAGAAGCTGTCAAACAATACACTCAAAAGCATCAAGAAGGTCTTAATGTCACATTTCTTAAAGATGTATGTTTGTAATATTACATCCACGCAATACAGACGAATGCTTATTACGTGCAAAGAAATGTCAATTTAAAGAACTTTGAATGTCATCCTGGCAAATAATAGTACATGCAATTATGACCAAAAATATTATATATATTCTTTTGTAACGATTATAAGAGATAAAACTTCGGAACATTTTGATATAGTTGTATTATTATAAGAATTAATTAGCTACTATTATAATTAAGAAATTTCATAACGTTTTATTTTTCAGACTTTTTATGAACAACATAAAATGTCCATTGTATTTCATGGAATCTCTATGTGTGCATTTCATGCCTTTTGAATGCTGGCTTCATAATTTCCATACTTTATTATTTTAAAATTACCAAAGACGGTGTTCATGGGCATGAACTGTATCATGCATTAACGCTTGCCGTTTATGCACAACACTCTCAAATTGCAATTGGTCGGGTTTGCGTGGCATTACATGTACGACCATTGTATTTGGGTCATAATATATTAACGATATCATGCAATAATTTTTTTTTTTCAAAATGAAGATTCCTTTTATTTCCTTAAATCTTTGAAAAGCTGACGGTAATGAACAGAGTCTCTGCACAACATATTTTAGGGCGCCTCACGCGAAATTCAGATTACTTTGAAAAAATCGAAGAAGACTTTCATTTGTTGCAGGACACGCATTTACTAAAAAGTATTTTAGAGAATAGCAAGATTTGAATAAAAGCTATTTACATCTTAAAAAGGATTAACAATTATGTTGTCAATTAGGCTTGATATACAGCCTAATAAAACAATTATCTTGTCAGGATAGGAAAGATTCAATGCTTCCAGACATTTAATTATAACGATTGTAGACAATTGTCGTTTAAAACGGAAGTGTTGAATATAAATGCCGTCTTTAGCTTTAATTTGTGATTAAGGATAAATTGTTTTGTCTGGTGTTTTTCGAAGAGAACACTGTACTTTGTTTTACATCCTGTTGCTTACTTATGGCTTACAATAAGATTTCTGATACTTTCTAATGGTTTAAGTATATGTGGTGTCATTAATTAAAAAGCGTCCTATTCTAGATGTCAATCATGAACAATTTGTAAAATAGTTAATATACTATTTCAAATATCTCAATATAACGTTTATTGTCCTATTTTTTTTTTACTTTTCCGTTAAAGTAATATTTTAGTGTTAATAGTAACGCATCAATTCGCTTTTTATAATTAGTTTTGATAATCTTATTTGGAAATTGAATAACTACTTATAATATCAAAGTAATTAGAACAGACAACTGGAAATAATATAGTATAGGAATTAAAACATTTTTGTTATTGCATATATTGGAATAAATGCGCTGTTTCTTTTTAAATTACTTTCAAAGAAATAAGGAAAACACTTTATTTGCGTCGAATTCAATATTTTGTATGTTACAGTAACTGTCTTATATTAATACAGCCAAAATATATAAGTAAGGTTTCTACTTAATTCTGATTGTAATTTAAATGTATTGTCATATCATATTTTACATAACTTACACAATGAAGAATGAAATATTGTTTTAATATAAAGCAAACTATCACATACACTAATGGCAGGTTTTATAATGGCAGATAATTATGTAATGCTAATGGCCTAATATTCATTTTGTTGGTTTATTTAAATGTTTTGTCTTCATAAAATGGGGGAATAAACCGATTTCAGATTCTCGAAAGATTAATATATACTTGTAATTATACTATCAAAAATGATAAATAGTCTACTAAAATAAATGTCATTTTGCCTTTAAAGTTATCTTATCGCACATGTTTTGTTATTTCTAAGAAGGTCCTTGCAAGTTGAAAAAGATATCATTTTCATAGTTGCCATTTCAATGCGATAATGAGAAGTCATTTTTTTCATAAATTATCATTTTTTTAACATAACAATAATTTCTTTTTGTTTCATTGAATATGACTGTCGATAATATATATCTGCAGTAACATGACATGTTACGTTATTTTTGACAAAAACAATTAAAACCCATTAGTGTTTCTACAGAGACATTGTGTTAGTAATATGACGTATTTTATGGTTATCTTTGTAATATACTGAAACCAATTTTAAATTTTCAGATAATAAATTTCTAGGAGGCTATTAATTGTCGTAATTGGGGAGTAAAATTGAAGTCTGTAAAGTCTATTTAGAAAATTAAAGTGTCTATACGTATTGTAAAATATGTCAGATCATTTTCATTTATTGGTCTGTAAAAGTAATGTTTGTTTTTATTTGAAAGCATCTTATACATATAATGTTATGTACATTTTTGTAAGAATATATTTGTTCTATGTTCAAGCTTGAGCTAGGTTGTTTTAGTGATAACTGTAGCCCGAACTTAATAAAAATGTATCGATATTCGAAATCGGTTGAATGTCACTCTAGTTAGAGTATATAAATAAAAGTATCAAAACAACACTTAAACTTGTATGATTTATATAAAATGCTATCGTGTTTGTTCGAAATTGCTATAACACTATAAGAAAAAATGTCTTAAAGTCTGCTGAGCCGGTACCATCAACGTGACAATTAGGGTACATATAAGAGATTTTTTAAATTGTTAAAAGTTTTATGATATTAAATAGAAATGTTTATGAAATAAGTGGTAACAAACAGGATACATTTATAAGTTCGATGACTTCTAACAGGGAGGCAATCAAAGTAATTGAACACCGTGCCTTTATGAACTAAAAATAGTAATTCTAAAAAAGTAATTATTATACTTATGTTGATTATTTGAGCGAGCCATTAGCAATTCGTTGCGCATATTGTACGATATTTGGTCATTTATTTGTCCGGAGTGAATAGTTGCATTAATTAAATATACAGGATTGCTAAAATTGTTTATATTGAATTTTTCAGAAATTGCCATGTTTGGCTTGCATTTTATAATTTGACAATTTTCTAGGTTGAAGGATAAATAACATTACAAGATATACAGTGTTTATTTTATCTGAGCTTATTCTCAGATCCATTAGCTTAATAATTAGAACTTAGCAAAATATTCCCGAAAGTGCTCATATGACAATCATAACATTTTAAGAATAAGTTGACCTTACAAGAATGTCATTAATAAAGAAGTCTTTTGTACCACATACATACGAATAAGAACTGTTTAAGGTAAAAAAAGAGCATTGTTTTTCATTGACAAGTCTAGTGTTCTTTAACACTTAGTTCATATAACGTAAATGACGACATTTAAAAATAAATTCACAGCCGGAAAATACCATTTTATAATACCATCACGGGTATGTGATAAAGATTTGTACCTCGCTAATTAGCAACGACGGATTTATATGCATCTAATTGATGGTGTAGGACAGAAGTATTCGATGATAGCTTAAACAAATCCTACTACCTAGGCAAATTATGTATAATATTGGGAAAAGAATATTGTAGGCTGGGTAATATTGAGGTTGTTTGCTCCTTGTTTTAGCTTAAAGATTATAATTTTAAGATTAAATCTAACACGAGGAGTAGTTTTTTTAAAACTACATACAATTTCGTGAACATTTTTAATATATATATTTGCATTTTTGAACTTTTAAACAGAATATTACCAAATATGCAATGACTGTATTGTTTTACAGCAATGGAAAGTCACGCATTCATAGCATATTTCACTTAATGTTTTTGTTAGTCAAGAACAAACATTTGCAAAGGACAATGGTGTCAAATGATAAATAATATCAATCGTTTGAAAATAAGACGTTTTTCATTTGTCTTAACACGCTAATATATAAGTCATGCGTGCGGACATTGGCATTCTTTTAAGTGGAGATTAACTCTCATAAATTATTCATGCTTTGTATCAAGTTAGTTATATTACAAAAACACACGGTAAGAAATAATATGTTATTTTTTAAAAAGAATTTGCACTTAAACTTTTCTCGTTCAGAATATGAACTCGAATACTAATTCGAACACGAATTAAAGAAATCTTTCCATTGTATATATTTGCATTATTTACAACTATATCTGCGGTCCTTAAATCATAACGACGCCTAACACGGAAAATTCGGAAATGGTGCATACCTTTTTCATGTACGGTATTGGTTAATGCAAACTTACGTCCATGCCCTCTAGCACCGAAAATAAAGATACGAATTTAAAAAGTAGGCAACAGATCCTTATGTAAGTTTTATATTATTCAATTCAGACTAATTGATCTACCTTGTTTGTCATCAATAACATTATAACGTTGCACTATTATTTTCCTTTGAAATGATTATGTTTGCAACGATTTATAAGCAAATAGTATTTATTCATCAATTATTAAAATACTAGCGGATAATGTGTCAATTGTAGACCAGTCCACTTTCCTTAAACTGCTGTCTAATCAATATACTTTGAAGTAAAATATTTCGCGGCATCCAAAGATCTTCAGAAATGTAATTGGTCAATGACCTGGTTAGTCGTTTGAATGCCAGTGAATACCTTCATCTACTGATGAGTAGCTAAACTTTGCATTCATTCCTCCGGTTACCATGCATAATTACGCCACATACAAATTATTTGAAATAAGTTATTACTTACAATATGATATGGTTATTGAATAGCAAGGAAAATAGATACGCTTATGTAAAGCCCGTCTAAGTTTTCTGTTTCAAAATGTACAAAAACTAAGTATTAATTATAAGATACCGTACAAACACAAGTGGAATGTGTTTGTCGGAAATAATGTTTTAAAATATGAAATGTCAGTGAAACAAATTCTTCTTAAAACCTCAGTTGCTGTCTGCAACAGGTTTTATTCCCATATTATTGCGTTTGTCACGTAGCATGATAATGAGCAGCCATCGACCTCATCAATAAGAAGAAATTCTTATCCTAACTTCTTTATCTATGACATGTTAAAAATATTCCATCCTAAAAGCACCAAGTTGCCTCACTGCATAGGGATTTAAGATAAATGTGATTAATGAAGTCAGAATAAAAAACGGAAAGCTGGCAAATTCATATGTATATAATGTGATTATGTTTGTTTTATCATAAAGCATAGTATGGATTCTAGCTCGAAGTGAATCACAAATCTTATAGTAACATTGAGCCTTTTTTATGTAAATAAATCTGGAAAGAAGTGATCCCTTTATAAGCATGTAAACAGCATAATTACAGTTGCATACTCTGTTTGAGTCTGTATATGAAGGATAATGAAGAATCATCCCTCACGCCCCTAGCATCGGCTTGAGTGGTTTTTGATTCCCAACACTTAAAAGTGCTGTAAACCATTGCACGCATAGATACTATCTACAATACGCAAGGCATGACTTATGACGTTAACAACTAATGACTGATATACAGAATGATTTTGTGACCTCAACAAAGTATTTGTGTTCAAACAGACCATCAACACAATCATTTAAACACACATTGAACAAATTTAGTGATACTGACATTTCAAATTAAAATTATATTAAGTTTTTGATACTGGAAAATCACAAGGTTTTGTGTAAAGACAAAATGTATTTTGTAATTGTATCATAGTTTGGGGACCTTTCTGTTGAAAAAGTGTCAGAGTTAAATCGTATACATATACATGCACAGTGCGGTAACTGGAGTGCAGGTATCAGTTACCCGCACTCCAGATAATGCCAGTTGATTGGTTCATTTTTGCTGGGGTTTACATATTGTGACGGCAGAGAAAGGGAAAGGGGCAGAAATGTCATATTCAAATGCTCGTTCATTGGTTCATTTTTTTCTGGGGTTTCGTATTATGACAATAGGGAACGTGCTGTCATGTTTGACTATGATACAAAAGAGAAAGAACACCAAAAGCACTCGGTAATCTGATTTATACTCGGGGGCTACGCCCCCTCGTACAAATCAGATAACCTCGTGTTTCGGTGCTCTTTCTATTACATATTTATTAAATTTATAAGTTGTATTTTTTTTTTTTATCAATATTAAGCTTTTTGCACAAATGTGAAGATCGTTCAGCGGATCGTACATAATTGTTGTGTATACATCATGTTATGTGGTATTTTTAGTTTCTTCTATTTGGCCTTTTCAACTTGGTTGGTTCCTGTATACCTACTTGAATACTGTAAAATCACCCTCAGGATATGTTGCCTACTTGAATACTGTATAATCACCCTCAGGATATGTTGCCTACTTGAATACTGTATAAACACCCTCAGGATATGTTGCCTACTTGAATACTGTATAATCACCCTCAGGATATGTTGCCTACTTGAATACTGTATAATCACCCTCAGGATATGTTGCCTACTTAAATACTGTATAAACACCCTTAGGATATGTTGCCTGCTTTTTATATATGTCTTTTGACGTCTTGTCTGTGATATGCAGGCTTCATTACCTCCGATCTCGTTTAGGGCACACGCATTCATTTACTTGGGGAGCACACACACACACACACATACACACACACGCACGCACGCACGCACGCACGCACGCACGCACGCACGCGCACACACACACACACACACACACGTACACGCATGTTTATTATATCATTGTCTAATTCAAGCATTATCCAATTCTATTAAAAAATTCTTCCTTAGAATTATCTAATCGGATTGAGTGTAATACTTTTAAAAGCTAATTTCAGTTACTGAATTTGACAGACAATAAAATTAATATGTCAATCTTAAACCCGTTGGGAAATCAGATACTTTTATCAAATGTTAGCTATCACGTTACGTAATAAACTAGGAATTTTTTTTAATTAATGAAAATATTACCCAGAGTGGAGATAAGAAATAAGCGTCTCTTTTGAAAGTTATCTTGACACGTCTTATTTTTGCTGTAATTTGTCTGATACCAAAGCAACCAAATACATATAAGATACTTCTTCTATTGAACAAAAATAGAATGTGATAAAATAGAATGAATCTTTTAGAACATGGTAAAAAGTACATAAACTGTTTGATTTAAGAAATCATGAATTCAAGTCTGCTGTTTGTTCATCGGATTAAAGGGATATTTTGCTTCCCCCTAGCTATATGAAGTTCCCAGTGATCATGTATATTTATGTTCCTTGTGATCCCTAGATTACATTATTTTGAATTGTTGAATATTAAATACATCTTAAGCTGGTGATAGGATGTGCGAGCGATATTGTATCCTTCATTCCGTATCATCAATGGACACACAATCAAAATTATTCTGCAATTATCGTTTAATAGTATGTCCAATTGCTCTTGGTGCTTCTCCTCTTCTAATTATTATCAATATCAATAATTAAAATTAAAATTATGTAGTGACTTTTTTAACTAAAATGCTGCAACAGGCTTAGTAATTATTAATCAGGCAAATGACAGATTTTATGTACAACTGCTTGTTAAAAAGTGATTTTTTAAAACTGCAAATGATCGCACAATAGGCTTACTTAAAAGATTGAACTGCATGTATAATGTACGGATGTTTGGTTCAACAATGTGACTTTATAATCAACATGATATGACTTATTCTTTACTACCAAACACCAAAACTCACAAATATGAGAATAAAAACCAAAACAAAAAAGCACATAACGCTGCCCACCTACTACCACCCACACTAAAAATAGATTTATTAAAAAATGATAAAAATATTTAGTCAATCAACCAACGTGAAAGTATTTTATATTTTAGAATAAAATATTCTATATTTATTGAAATGAGGGGATGCTATGGTATCAAGTTCTATCCTTTTTAGAGAAAATAAAGAAATGTAATAAATATATATTTTTATTGAGCTATACAGTTCAGACAATAAACCATATAATTGCTCTATATTTAAATTCAAATTGAAAACTACGTATTAATTGAATTCATAACAAGAACAATTAATTCCTTTACACAATTTATTCCAAAGGGCGATATGATGAACAAATATACAAGGGGCAAACACCATGACAATGATCATTTAATCTTAATCCAATTAACAAACATTTTTTCACAAGTCTTAAATGCACAAGGTTATCTTCATATCTTTAACAATACACTTATTTAATTAAAAATTATCAAGTGATGACTTTTGCTTGAGTTCATGCTGCTGCAATGTGTTGGCAATGACAAATTAAACATGTCATTATTTTGTGCATTGTCGACTTACAATATTTTCTCGATTAATTGCCGAATCAGAAAAATACGTGAAACCGAAAATAACTTAAACAAGCAAGAGTGTTTTAATGAAGGTTTCAATTAATACTAAATACATTATTATAGTATTATTTATATAAACTACTTAAAATAGAGAAAAACAGAATACCTAGAGAAAGTCCAACACAACAAAATAGAAAATGTTGCAGGCTCGGTTTGATTGATCATGGATGGTACTGGAAAGTGCAAGTTACCGTCCACGCCCCCTAGCACCGGCTTAAGCAGAATTCAACATTTAACAAGAAAATGGTGAAATTTTGAATTCAGAAACATCTGCAGATGTGTTTAAAACTTTTTAACGTATATCGTTGAAGCTGAAACAGTTACGTTTTGCAATGTAACGTGATAAACAAAAATGATACAGTAATTTACTTATTGGTGCTGATTCTATATTAAGTGATTCTCTGACGGTTCATATAGTACGTATGTCCATTTAGTCTACAAAATATATACTTTAACGGGTATTTACAACGTGTATGCTCACATTCCTGTGCTTAAAACGTTTTCTGAGCATTCTTTGTTATCATCAATGTCTATAAAGTCCTCATCGATTGTTGATTGATTTGATAACATTCCCTTTTGTTCCTGAGTAGTCCACCGAGCGGGGTATGCATCTTCCGTCATGTAAGAAACCTCTGTCTGACTTTTAAACACCTGCCGTCGAATGTATTCCTTCCCACGTAGACAACCGCAAAGTGATTTTACAAAGGTCTGTCTGAAGTTCTTTGACATGAAACCATAAACAATAGGATTTACACAACTGTTAGCGTACGACATGATATGGAATGCTTCTCTCATATATTTCACTGATCCAATATGAAGTCCTGGAAGTATTTTGAAGGCAACCAGGAGGTTATTTACAGTAATAGGTGCCCAGCAGATGACAAATATGAGAATAATTGCGACCAGCATTTTAATCACCTGAAAAAATAAATGAGATGAATAATAACAAATGACAAATTACTCAATTAATAAAAAATAGTACAACGTTGCAACAAGTGTTTTTTTCCAACTTATTAGAAACAAAAATAGATTAGAACCACTTTATTAACCATTGACTATAACTAATTTCTATAGACTTAAGTATTGTTGAAATTTATTTTTTTTTCATCGATTTTACTTGAAAAGTAAGACCTGAGAAGTTTAAAGATGTAATTAATATTAAATATAACTTGATATGAATTAAATTGATATTTATGTCTCTTAAACGCCGCCTGCTTTATCTGTTATTTTAAGATGTAATACAACATTATATGACTTTTGTGTATGTAGAATATTAGAATGTTTAAAAATTTACTACGCTCAAATTTGATATTATAAATATTGGTAATTGCTACACAGTCTCTTTATAAATATAAAATTAACATGTTTTTTGATTTCTTACCATGTAGCTATGCTATGTTTGAAATTCTACATACTATAGGTGGTAACAATATGAATATATAGCGTAATTAAAAAAATGGCAGTTTTTTGTTTAATAATAGACCAACTTTACTTGATTTGTAAAAGGGGACGCAGCTTCCAAGACATTGTTTATTCATTATTCTATTTAAATTAGACATATTTGCTAAGAATTTCGTAGATTTCAATGAATTTCTTATATTTTTACGCAAGGATGAGCATCGTATATCTTTAAATTTAACAACTAGTAATTCCATGCCACGTACCTGTCTTTTAGTATTGTCATCATCAACAAACTTGACTTTCAATGCTGTCACTTGCTGACTTTTGGAATTGCTTATTTTTGATATACAGGACAGTCTTCTGAAATAGACAATTATAAGTTGCATTTATTGTAATATTGTAATGCGAATGTAGTGAGCGATTGCGCCAAATTAATTTTAAAGTTCATTAATGTTTTTTTATATATGCATGTTTTTGTACAAATAATTTCAGAATGTTCAAAAGTGAATTAAAGTTGATAACATTAATTAACAACTATATTACTAATTTGTTTCATGAGATTATCATCTTTTATTGTCACATTCATATTTAGGACATGGAGTTTTGCATTTTGAATTCTATTCTACTGAATATTTAAACTGCAATATGTACTTTAATGGATTTATACACATTTCTGTTGGGTATTAGGTAGCTTCAACATAAGAGATGTCATATGGCAATTTTCTAGCTTTACTGGTAAAGGGTGTCCTCATGTGCCCCTCCGTTAATGTATTATTACAGGCACAAATGAGCACTTGAGTACAACCACAAACGTTCCATAATGTACATAGAAAGCTTTCTTGCATGACATAAAAAAACAACACCAATTAACAACTACATTGTATATTACTAATTTGTTTCATGAGATTATCATTGGCGGGTGTCGACCGGCAAGTGCTTTAAAGTCAACGACCCTTATGTAAAAATATGAAATAAAATGTGTCAATATCACTTTTCGAAAAGACAAACTACGCTTTTATTGGTTTTATCACGCTCGTTGATTGCTTTGCGTGATCGCATTTTTTTTCTTTATTCAAGATTTAGTCAAGATTAACTATGCTAAGTATTTCGTTCCTGGTAAATTACTTATCACTTGCTTTAATACAGTAAAATGATATACGAAGCTTATGAATGAACCTTTTTGCACCGATGTTCAATTGCAAAATGAAATAGAAACATAGATTTTTACGTTAAGGTATATGCTATTTTATAAACTCTCTTTTTATGGCTCTTTCTGTCAACGATGAAATAGAAATTAAAATGACATTATGCCCATCAATGGGTAGATATAGAGTGCACTGGTGAAAGTAAATAAAAGTTAACATTTTCTCATTATTCCTTTCAATTTTATAATTTACTTCACATGAACGATAAATAACTCACTAGGCCTTGCGAAATGTGTGTAATTATCTGTCGGAATGTACCTGTAACTTTCATTTTATAAAAAAGAGTGGGACAGTCTTATTTATGTTTTACCCATAGGCAACAGTAGTAAAACTGAAAACTTTGTTTGACTTAGTCAGGTCTATTTATGAACGTAGGACAGAAGTAAGTTGCAAGCTAAAGATCGCGACCCAGTCAATCTTTTATCGTTGGTTGTTTATCAATGTAGAGTTTTCATAAAGCATCTGCCTCACTACAAATGTTTGCATACATAGAGTTTCCCTAAGCCTAACACGTTTGGTTTGGAACGTTTCCATTTAATTCAACTTTTATACATATTAATGAATGTATAATTATAAACATGTTTTTATAATGAGAAAATGCAAAAAACAAAACACAAATCTTAATAAGCATGTGAGAGCAATCCATATTCTGTTATATTTTATCATATTTTATAATAATGCATATAACGGCATATTGCATAACCTTGCTTTGAGATTAAAGGTGATATTAAAACATACAATGCAATTAAAGAAAAAAAAATCTTTTGGATAATTCAATTAATATTGAAAAGTTTACACTTACGCTGAATAATTTTATCTATCGCTTTTTTAAACTGTTATGACAATTTTGTAGGAATTTACATAAAGGTAATATGGGAAATACTTACGAGTCGTTCCTCATGATAGATCTGTGCTGTGACATAAACCACAATTCCTGACATATTCTGATGTATGCAAAACTCATTATTAGAACAGGGAATGCGAGAATAATACAAAACATGTATATTTCATATAAGATGCTGTAAGTCGGATTCTTCCATTCCTTTATACACCAAGTTGCCTTCCTGTATAGCCCAACAGTGATGTGTACCTGAAAATGATAATGTTGATGTGCTTGAATAAAGTTTTGCATGAATTTAATATCATGGTTTATTTTCTGTTTGTTTGGCTGTTTTGTATAGTAACTAACCAACATTGTAAAGGTCAAATAGTCTGTACTGGGACTTAAAGACATTTTATACCCCTCCGTGCATTATGTCAGACACGAGTGGTCGCCTGAGTAGAACCAATGACGTTTCGTAGCGCCGACGGCGTTCCGCTCGCTAACTTGGTTATTTTCACACTACTTATTATCAAAAGACAACCACGGACAAGTGATTCGGAGTCAATGACTCTAACCAAATGACTGCAGGCGTCCAATCTATATTGGTTCTTTGTGTATACAAACGAGATATTATGTATTACTTATTCTGAAAAGTCAAAGAAACTTCGTTACCCTTCCAATCAAGATTGGCAGAGCCAATATAAATGAAAGCACCCACAGAAAAATGCAAGCCCGCCGTGCTTTGCCAACCGTACACGAATATTTAGCCTTCATAGGGTGAACAATCGCATAATACCTAAAATAAAAAGACACAATTAATTAACACGTGTTAAGCAGATGACAAAAAGACAATATGACATTAATGGAATATCTTTGAATATTGAAAAATCCATTAAACTATTTTAATTACGTTTATAAGCGGGTCATTACACATGATTTTTAAGTTGAATTAAAGATAAGTAAATTGCATGCACGTTAACTTAATTCACGTTTACAATTTTATATACAATTAAATACAAAGGTCAGTATCATAGTAGATTTATAAATTATTTTTAACTTTTTTTACGTGTCTTTTTAAATTATAAAGTCATGAAAGGGAAAAATATCAACAATATCTATAAATAATTTGTACCTTTCTAAACTCATAAAAGTGAGGGTTGCCACGGAACAAATGGTAGATACATTCTGAACATAGTGCACCGTTTTACAGAGGAATTCTCCAAAGCGCCACACGTATGAGAAAAATGCAGCAAACTGCAAAACAAAACAAAACATAGTTGTATAGCAAAAACAGTATTGATTGGATATATAAATATAAAACATCTTATTATCAAATACTTAATAGTATATGAATATGTTTTGAATAAAAAAATATATATCAGGTTTGTCTTAAACATATCAAACATTAGAAAAACAATCACATTGCTTGTCTTTGTGTAACTTTCTTAGATGATAGTTGTACTTCCTGAAATGCTACATGAGCTGTCAGTTTCAATGAAATTTTGACTTTTAAGAAAATGTTATTTGTATGTGCAATTTGTCACTATTATCAAAATGTTTACTTTACATTAAGAAACACTTTAATCCTTTTGATTACAGATAACGTTTGGCCTTCATTTATATTATTGTTTTTCATCAGGTGCCTACAAGAGATTTCAAATGTACTTTAACAGCTCAAAGTTCAATGTACTGGCATGCGAGCAGTTCCCGTACAAAAATCATAGTTACTTAAACATTATTTTTTATTACGCTCACTCACCAAAATTTGACTGTTACACATCAATATTCAGCTCGTCACACAAATCATGGAAATTCCATCATGTTCTAAACATAGAACAACCCTTAGTTATGAGGCCTCATATGGGGTACCGAAATTATCCATTATTTTGTATGAAGAGAAGTAGTTCCCGTACATAAAATCTAACCCATTATAATTATACAATTTTATTATATCGGACCTATTTTTCATTTACAATTGTTGAACAGACCATTATCTAAGAGATAAATAGATGTAATTCAGGAAATAGAGCGTAGACTAAATGCGGGTATCAATTACCCGGTACCGTTACCCCAACGCATTTACATGCAATAGCATGCTTGTATGCATGATATTTTACGCATCAAAGCCATAAAATTATTATATATAGTAAAATTGGTCAACATTCTGATAATTAAACAAGTTTACATCACATTGCCTACTTAATTGTAAACAGATGGTACTGGTGGAAAACCCTTTAACAAGCCTCACGTGTAAGTATTTTTGCGCATGCGCGCAAAGACGGAATCCCCCAGAGAAAACAAGGTCACGTTTTGACGACGAATAGGTGAAAGTGATTTAAAATGAGAGTTTATATACGAACTGCCGAACTGACACTTAGATTTTGTCTCGTTTATGTATCTGCTTGATTTGAAATGAATTTTTGAAGAATGCAAGTAAAAATCAAGCGTTTAAATGAAAAATACGGGTACTGCTTCTGTACGGGAACTGCTCGCATGCCAGTATTCTTATTAGAATGTATAGCACGTATTTTTCTCAAACAAATCAGATGAGAATGAACAGAAATGCTCAATTGTGACCTTGTATGTAGACCTGTCAATTGATAGAATGACTTTGACAAGAACAAAACTCCTACAGTGGAAACAGGAATAAAAACAATGTCATACAACCAATTCAAAGAATAAAAAATGATGAATTACTTGTCAGTTTCTGATGATACGTCGTTAATAAAGTTATCTTTTTTCCAGGAACAATAATCAAGTCATGAAATATAAATTTCAAAGCAATTCACACAATCAGTTCACACAATTATTGACAGTTATTGGTCATTTTTGGTTTGTTTGTTGAGTTGTGTCAATGATAAACCAAAGTCAGACGATAGTATTTAATTTTTACTGGTAGAGAAAGACCATTTATTGCAAAATGTTGTCATAGGCCGGTTTTATTTAGATTTGATCTATTCAAATAAGCCTGCAATATTATTTATATGAAGTTTTTTGGTTATTCTAAACATAGGATAAAATCACCAATTTACTTATTAACAAACTGTTTTTCTACCATATTACTGAGGTATAAATTTTTAATCTACTCATTCCCTTTACACAACCTATGACCGGAAATGGGCTTAAGCAATTTTATGTTACGATTTGAACAAATACCATTCCGTTACAGTCTTTTTATTTATCATTTAGCGGCAGATTTTAAATTTAATGTTTGATATTCAAATATCAAATGTTTTATATTCAAATATCAAATATAAAAATTATACTTATGAATAGCGTCTTCTCTGTTGAAATAATTTTAATTTTAAAAGTATTTAGAAGAAGCAAATAAGTTAAATTTGTATTCCCGCCTTATATTATAAATTTTATGGTAAAAGTTCAACAGTATATTGTAGCGTTGGCAGTGCTTTAATATAAAACCCACACAATTAAGCAGTGTCAGTGAGACATACAATCATAGGCTTCAAGTGCAACCTTAGTCCAATCAATTAACGTCAAACTTTTCGATTCCATGGTCTTTCACATTATCATTAATCAGAACAGAAAATAACATATCTGGAATATAGTTTTGACTTGTACCAAGATACATTGTCAAACAAAAATATCAGATGTTTTTTTTAAAACAAATATAGTGGATGCATCATTAAAAAATATATTTATATTGCAATTAAGTAGTAATTTTAAATATTCATGTATAATTACTGATATGTTTCAAAAAAGTATTTCTAACCGTACATGTAAACTTTGTTATCAATTTAAACAATTCTTGGCGTAAAACAGTAACTAAATACCTTGTACTGAAATTATTTATTTACCTTTTAATTCGATACCAAACAACAAGACAAAAATGTAAGCTTGTTTAACTTCTATTTACATGGTCTTTACATAAAATTTTGTGAGCATCATTTTACTATAATTTACAATCAAGAAGATCAAAACGACCCTCTCTCTACATGGGGACATTTTCTATCTTATACAAACTTGTTTCGCCGCTTTTTTTCCCCATCGCCGCTGAGGGATCAAATCCAGCCAAATAAATTAGATTCGAAACGATATCTCCGTGGTTCTATTTAGTTGCTCTTTCGAGCCTGATATATTACAAAACGAGGCACCTCCACCAGTACAATAGGCAAGACGCCATATGACTTTTACAGAATGTCATGAACATGTTGTAACAAAACTACGACAAGAATGAAGTCATGTGAATGTTCACAATTCAAGTGTTACATCTTTGAACTAGCTTACTCTTGCAAGAATGTGTTAATTGTGCAATAATTCCTTCAAAGGAAAAGCGTGATTTACATAATTTCTATTTATCATTTTAAGAATTGACAATTATGATGTCAATTAAGTCTGATGAACGGCCTGATAATATTCTTATATTGTCAGAATAGGACAAATTTTATACTCCCAGACATTTAATTATAACAATTTCGTAGACAAATGCAATTTAAAACAAATGTGTTGAATATTAAGTATTCCTAAGAGCTTTAGCTTATAATTTCAGTTAAATACTTGCGTCTAGTATTGTATGAAATGTGAAGATGTACTCAATTAACTTAAAATATCATATTCAATAGATAAGGTAAGAAATGATTTAAATGGAACTTTGCCATGACTAGCCGTATGCCATATTTCATGAAGATAAAAAATGCGTAAATGATATTGACTAGATCAAAAAATTATCATGTAAATCATTCTTGTTTGACAGTAAAAGTGATATCTAAAACACATGTCAAAAGAACAGTGTTCGTTTAAATTTTTATTTTAAAATTAAGAAAGAAAAGTGAATATAATATTGACAAGATCAATATGTATGACGTTACTCATAAAATGACTCCACTGAGAGTTCTTAATTCTCGTTTAAACTCAAAATATGTGGTACCTGCATATTTTGTTTTACAATTAATACAATATGATGGGGAATGCTTTAGCAATGTATCAATGGTTTTGTGTGCAACTTAAGAAATATAATCGTATGCTGAGATATTAGCTCTAGAACCTTAAATAAATAAGAATTACGGTAATCTCGCAATTAATAAGAATCTTTAAATGTTATTCTACAGAGCGGTATTTACCTTAGACTGAACAAATGTAACATTAAACCCGTCTAGGCAAAAAATATATTTCAAGCATTAAGCAGACTGATATTATTTAATAATTTTATGTAATACTAGTTTAATTCTAGTCTGTTTTTAATGATTAACCTCTATGGAATATTTTTAATATATATATTGTATTATAAACATTTTTTACAATTCCTATACGAATGATAAACGTTAAATAATTTACAAATTGTTTAATGTTTCCTTTATCATACTAACAACTCAAAAGTTTTTATCTTTTCTTTCATTGAATATGTCTTGCTTCGGTATGATTTTAACTTGCGCTTGAATGCACCTTCATGGTATCAATGTTATTGAAGCTTGGCCTGAATTAATAAGAATATTTCAAAATCACATGCTTGATATGTCTCCTTTTTTCAAACATTCCCGTAATTATATAAAAATATATGCGAGAGCGGCATAATAAAATTAATTTTGATATTAAACTTATCTATTCCGTATCATTATAAATATATATGTATTTTAATAAATTTTGTTGACTATAATTTTACTTTACCTAACATTAATAATATATGTTTTAAATATTGTAATTTTATACATCACAATTTATAAAAATAAATATAACTTGTATTTATTACTTTGGAAAAAAAAATGATGAAAAAAGGAGAGAAGCCTAAAACATTGCTTTAATTCCATGATTTAAATGTTAAGAATATAAACCGGCATGTAAATGACGAAACTGATTTCAAAATACAAGTTTAATAATTTTCAAAACAGATACTTGACTGGCAAATCAATGCTGTGATATTTTGTAATATAACGTTACGTGTATAAAGACCCAAAGTCGCCGCAAATAATGTAAATATTGTTTTAGAGCTAAAAGATGATGCTTATGTCATAAAAAGTTTTAGTTACAAAATTCTCGTATATTTTGGTGCATGTTATTTGGTCTATATAAAATAATTGTTATTATTGTGAGATGTGCATGAGCATATACCAATAACATAACATATGAGGGCGGCCCATTGGGCCTATATGTCACCAGTTTAATCAAATTAAGTCATTTTTAACACAAATTAAAATATATACATAAGATAAATAAAAAGGATATGAACATTCTGCAGAGAATCGGTTAACTGAAAAAATGTATAAGCGGAACAAAATTTAGATATAATCCTTTGCCAATTTGTTATCTTATATAGCTATATATAAAATGTTTTCACTAAATAGCTAAAATAATACAAAACATTGTGAAATTTTCAAATTTATTAAAAGTTTTTTTATTTACAAACAGAGGATAATTTCGAAATTATGAAAAAAATATTCGATATGCAAATTTGGAAACGTGTTCCATTAAAAATAAAAACACATTAAATTTAATTTTAAAAAATCCCTGACAATTTTAACAGAAAAATATGAAGTTTTTATTATTGTCATAATAATAAATATTTTTATTATTGCTTTTACTAGATTTAAACTCACCTTGACCGGCACACATATTATAACAAGTAGAAGGTCTGCAGATGCCAAACTTAGGAGAAACGTGTTCGTTACAGTCAACATCTGCTGGTACCTTGTCACTGAAAATATCACTAATATATTTCCCAACATGCCGAGAACCAACGTTATTCCATATATTATTGATACGGGTATTAGTTCTTCTAAGGGTGGTTCACTGAGTGCATGATATTCATATTCGGTATGCGATGTGTTTGTATAATTCGAGGAATTACTTAAGACAAATTCAACTCCGACCGAAAAGTTATTCAGTACCTCCATTGTGTTTTGTTTCTGTTCCTCAAAGTTTAATACAAATTTATATCAGTACTACTGAAAATTCTTTCATTTAATAGATTTCAGTTTTAGTATTATAATAACGAAATATTTAAGCAAATACGATTTGAAATTGCTAGAATATTTATTCGAGTATTTCAAAATACGCGACAACGATATGAATAAAACACTTTATATTTTTACGCTGAACTTAGACCTATGTTTCCGTGGCCACGACAGAATTAACAGTACATAGCATTCCGATTCGTCGACGTTTTTAATACTCTCTAGTACACAGAACGATTGTTATTTAGTATGAACGCAACTGCGAAGCTTTATCAAAAAAACCTTTCCTTCCCACTGATGTTACTGGCACATTATAGGGTTCCATTTTAGTTACAATGACGTCTTACTCACAGAGATATTGGAAATGCAAAGCTCCGAATGTCTTGGCTAAATATGGACAATACAGTACTTCATATGATACTTTGAGTGGGTACAACATTAATCTTGTTTTAATATTAGAAACTTTACATGTTTTAAGTAATACAATTTTAATGATAAAACGATAGATTGATGAGACAAATTTTAAAATATTTTGCGTGGATAAAATATGTTTAATAAATTTTTGCAATATGTTCAACATTGTCACAATTTGTTTTATATAAATTGAAATATTTATTTCATGTTTAAAATAAATAAAGCACAATCAGTTATTTCTCCGTAAGTAGTATAAACCGTTTATATGCAATCAAAAAAAAGCTAATCAAATTTAAGGCAAATGTAACTTGGCAAAAGACTTTTTCTTTGTCATATTTTTCATTATATTTTTCATGCAACCGATTTTCCACGCTGTGACGGAAAACTATTATAAACCAATTTCCCCTTAAATCAACACATTATCAAAGTTAATAACAATAATACAGTTTGAATAAAAAATCGTAATCTAAATTTATTCAATGTTTTATCAAAACGCAATATGGGACAATTGACATTATTGGTATGACGTGTGAGCTAAATACACTTCAGTCTACACGAAGCTTTGCACGATATTTGCCCATGAAGGTTTGAATCGCTAATTAAATTGTTGAAATGTAAATAAAAATAATATTTATGCCTAAATTGAATCAATAACCTTGTAAGTTATAGCAAAATGACAAATTGATATAATTTTGTTTCATTTGGCTAATGACGTTATGTCCTTATCAGAATTATCTTTAATTTGTAGTTATTCTGAGCAAGATCATTGTAGTAGCATAGAGCGAGATTATTGTAGGTACTTCAAGCGAGATTGTTGTAGTTTTAGCGATAGTTTTGGAGTTAAACAGAGCAAGAATTTTGTAGTTACTTTAAGCGAGCATTTTGTAATTATTTTGAGATTATTGCAGTTTCCCTTAGCAATATTACAGTAGTTACCCTTAGCGAGGTTTTTGTAGTTACTTTTTTAATAAATAAATTAATTATTTATTAGATTGTCTTGTTTAATTTATAAAACAAAGAAAAAACATGTAATGATTATTATACGTTTATAACAGAGGGGATAAAACAACAGAAAGAAGTAGCGAATACGAAGGTATGAACCCTTGAATATTATCAGGATCTTTAATCGGCTACAAGTACCGACCGGAATATTAAGCTTGAAGGTAACTGTTTTCGGCGATAACGATACTGCCGAGTTTCGACTAAACAGTTACTCAAGAGCGACGACGGCGGGTGTTTGAATCTTGTTCTTAAATATTAAATATTAACATATTTAGGAAAGAAATTACGAAAACTAAAATTTTCATTTTTCCTATAGTAACGTATGAATCTACAATGTCATTCATAATGGAAAAATGACGTCTTCCCAAGTGCGCAATTCATTCATAAAAAGATGGCGAGAAAGTCGTCATTAAAAGCACGTGACCTGTCTTACAAGGGGGTTAATGTAGGTTTTTTCCTAGCACTTGTGTAAATAGTAGATACTCCTGTCTGATATGCAAGAAAAACAATTTTGCTTTAAAAAATAAGCATTTTTACGACATATCCATCAACAATGCTTTCATACACATCCCAATTAATTTCTGTGAAAACTGAAAATCGAATACAGTTTGCACCAAAAACAAAATGCTCAGAACAAGATAATTGCTGTATTTTTCCCGTATTTGTCAAAGTCAAGTAGAGGAAAAATTCCTATTATCACGACTGAATGATTTAATGAGGCCATCGCAATAGTTTAAGGGTTTTTCAATACACTTCCTTATTGCAATTTGGGTATTGTAATATATTCCGTTTTCAGATGAAAATTGCTCTTATTTCAACCTCAAAAGAATAAAAACGAGATCATAAAAACAACATCTAATAATCACCGGAAATTAACATGATACAAAAAATATATTTCTATTTGATATCAATGTGGCATTTGCTTTCATTTGTTTTCTCTCAAATAGATATTTATTTAATGTCATTTTCAAACATGAAAACACTAAAAAATAAATATTAAATTCGTTACATTGAGGAAATATTGAAGAGATTTACGTGTGTGCATTATTAGCATCGTAAACGTTGTTTAGTAATTTACAATTTTACCTAGCTGACGAATGTTGTTACATTGTTTTTAGGGGTAGGGATGCGTAGAACTACCGACGTTCCATAAAGTAGCTGGATAGCTTCCTCTCATGTCGGGATTCGAACCAACAGCGGTAAGGGGCAAGTGGTTTGAAGTCAACGACCTTTATCATTCGGGGGGATGTTAAAACAAGTTGCTTCATCGATGTACCATTGCAGACACAAATGACACATCTGTCAACTAATGTCATATAATGTTTCTAAAAGGCATAACAATATAAATTGTATCAACAAGGAATGATTCTTGTATATCAACATTCCTTGGAACAATGATATGCTGTTGTTGTTTTTTGTTGTTTTTTTTCTCTCTTTTCTTTCTTTTATTCTCTTCTTTTGTGAACGGTAAATTACCCTTTTGTTGAGGGGAGTGCGTATAATGTATCATTTTTGTTCTACATCAAATAAGCCCTACAATCCTGAGCAATCTTTGATTTTTAGTGGTCTTTAAATGCACGTCATAATGCCTCGGAATCTTCTTTTTAAATATTTCTTCTTTAAAAATAGCAGACATTGTTTTATAACATTTAAATAATGGTGTTAGAGCATGTTTTATCATTTTCACGAGAAGAAGGTAGCGATGCATGTGAAGTTATTTGTCATAAATTAAACAAATGTAAACAAAGTAGAATTTTGACTTACATACAAGATATACTTAATACCTAATTGTACTAATTGCCAAAACAGGCAACAGCAGCAATAGTTGATGATATATTTACTAGATGGGAGGGCATTGTGATGATTATCTACTGTTTATCAAGGACTGTAAACGTTTTACTAAACAATTTAGAAGCATATGTTAGTTATAACATACTTGCTACTTTGAACGCAAAATCTGATCCATCAGGGTCTTAAAAATTTGTGTATATCAATGACAGTGACAACATCATTATAACAAAAGATTTATTTATTTTATACTAGTCTTTAATCATATGGATAAAGTGTAATACTATGTATTTTCTTGTCAGGAATGAGAAGAGATATGTTCTTTTTGTCATAGCACATGAGATTCATTTAAAAATACTTTTGATCCTTGAAAACTGCTAATAAAACAAGGATGCGTTTAATGTCAAATATCAAAATCACTTCAGTTAGATATATTGGGAAAAGCAAACGTTTTAGAAAGGAGGAAGTACATAAAGATGCCCATTAAAAGATATTTATGTCTTAACCTCTAGGACAAAACGATTTACAGAATTAACCTGCAATTATTGTTTCATTCTTTTTACATTAATTTCATAAAATATTCAATGTTTTTTTTCTTAAACACATTTTTTTTCAGGAACAGTTGGATTTATGTGAGCCTGGTCGTTTTTAAATATAAAAGTTAAAAAATCCCCTTAAAGAAACTATTAAATACTTTAAATATTTGATAAAGAAAAAAACATTAATCTGTCTTTTTAGTCAAAGGCCATTTAGTATTTCGTTTATTATCATGAAACCAAAAAGGCTATGTTTTGTCACAAAATAAAGTCATTTACCTTAAAAGACAAATATTCTCGCAGCAGTATTTAAGTGAACATTCCTTTGAAGCAATGATCAATAGAAGTAACGACTGTGCTTATTATACAACCGCGAAACTATTAATATATTCAATTAAATACAATTTTCTTTTACAGTTCGTCAGTTTGACATTTAAGATTACTTTTAAATGTAGTAAACTAGCAGATAACTGTGAGCATTTAACGGAGAATACGTGCCATTTTATCTTTTTAGTAAGCGTACAAGTTTATTTCTCTCCAAAGATGTATTTAGTCTATGTCGTCTGTCACATATGATGAGAATTGTTACAGAGATAATGACTGTCATTAGGACAATTCTCATTTTTAAAATGAAATGATGGGTAATGAAGAATATACTGTCGTCGTTTTTCAGTTGTCAGGACATAATGCTATAATTCTGAAAAGAACATTTGTATAAATTTAAACCCGCATATATAAGGAAGAAAAAAGACTTAAATATTGTTTATGATGTAAAGGGACTTCAGTAAGGTTGTTTTGACATGGTGGAACTTGACATATGTTTTTTGAGATGTACGCATCATTTGATAAAGGTCTGAAAACGAAATCTTTAGTGAAGAGTTACGGAACGTTCGGCCTCTCTGTTTCTCTTTTGTGTTCTATAACAGGTATTTTAATACAATTTTAAATGCGTTTAAACGCCTTTTAGTTAAACAAGACCAAGAATCGTACCGACAAGAGACTCAGAACATTTGTTTACTCTCTATTTGTTGCATATCTTTCAGTCTAAAATGCACTAGAAAGAAATTCAAATTTTATGTTTTTAGACATTTGGATCTAAATGGAAATCTTTTTATGCTATAAAACATAGTGTTCCTGATGAAATAAAATAGCTTTAAATAAATGAATTTCTTGTTTTGCGTTTTGAATATTGTAATTTAGGACCTTTCAAAATTAAGGTTTGCATCATTAACAAAACAATAAAAAATATCAAAGCAGAGTTGTTTGTTAATTTTTCAATTTCATTTAGTTGAATAAATA
This sequence comes from Ruditapes philippinarum, assembly GCF_026571515.1. Lineage (NCBI taxonomy): Eukaryota > Metazoa > Mollusca > Bivalvia > Venerida > Veneridae > Ruditapes > Ruditapes philippinarum. Next base: position 278,372 of record NW_026854051.1, read on the forward strand.
ATAAGTGTTTGGAAACACGAAACTCATTGATGGAATGTCGTGTCGTTGAATAGTTACTAAAAACGTTATGATTAAAGTTATTGATATTTCATAATTTTTTATATATATTGTTGTTAACATATTATGAATCTAATTTTGTTAACGTGAAAAATAACTTTACAAATTAAAGCCAGTTTTAGATCAGCCTAATGATAGCCTATCGTTAAACAAGGTTAAATGGTTACGAAATAAATCATTTTGATAGAAATTTAACAACTTCCGTGAATTTTAATATTTTATCAGTTTCCTGAAAGTCTATCTGCTCTCTACTGTGGTAAACGATTATGTAAGTTTTACTTTCCATTTTTTCCGAAAACAACAGTTTTTTCAAAAACCCTATGTATCGAATCTTTAAATTGTAAATTGTATTTTGGTGCATATGCTTTTATTCCACTTATTTTAAGTGCACTTCATTGAATAATGCATTTAAACTATTTTTCATACTAAAATATTTTCAAATAACTCATGGCCATGCATTGATTGTTTACGAATATTTCACATTTTTCATAAACACGTTATATTTCAATATAAAGTGAATTGCATTGAACTACATGTATTATGACAAAAAACCGTTTCATTTAATTACCATCTTCATTACAAACAGTTAAATAAGTAAAAGAACCTGATTTATTCTTTCGATTAAATTCGTAAAGTCATATTTTAGATCGTTCAAAGATTTAAAGGTATGCAGCTCTATTCATGTGTTTGCCAACGACCTATAGTTTTTGGCCGAATTCCACGCAAACTTGTGAATCATTAAATAATGCCAGAAAACAAATCTGACATTCCGTAAAATAAATTTATCATTTTATCCTTATTGAAACATGTTTCCAAAATAAGATATTTTCTAATGTGGGTTGGTGATAAATATCGTATAAATTGTTTTCTAAAGCGTTACAAGAAGAACATGTTTATCTTCATCTACAGTAATTGATATAAAACCTTATTGTGACAAAAAGGCCTGGTACAAGAACGCTGCATGGCAATTTACCATTTTGGGAATTTTCATAAAAAATTTTCATCCGTGCTGTGTAATGTAAAATCGTGACTTAAGACTTTCTGTAAGGAAATACCGCTAGAAATAACTAGAATTTTGCAGGATAAACACAAAAGCCATCATTGATAAACATTTGCAATATATTAAGTTATTACAGAACCAAAACAAAGTGTAAATCAAATAGATAGACAATATTGAAATTGTACGCATCTGATCTCTTATAAGTTTAAAGGACTCGTTATAATATTATTCCGTAACAGACCCCTAAAAGAGTAATAACAAAAATATACCTTTTTTGTTCCAAGTTTGCGGCGTTTGTTTACATTTTTTAGGATACCACGCAGTTTTGATTCCCAGTCCTGAGAAGTTTTCTCGATTTTGGCACAAATTTAACAACTTCCGTGAATTTTAATATTTTATCAGTTTCCTGAAAGTCTATCTGCTCTCTACTGTGGTTAACGATTATTTAAGTTTTACTTTTCATTTTTTCCGAAAACAACAATTTGTTAAAAAAAAAACCTATGTATCGAATCTTTAAATTGTAAATTGTATTTTGGTGCATATGCTTTTATTCCACTTATTTTAAGTGCACTTCATTGAATAATGCATTTAAACTATTTTTCATACTAAAATATTTTCAAATAACTCATGGCCATGCATTGATTGTTTACGAATATTTCACATCTTTCATAAACACGTTATATTTCAATATAAATTGAATTGCATTGAACTACATGTATTATGACAAAAAACCGTTTCATTTAATTACCATCTTCATTACAAACAGTTAAATAAGTAAAAGAACCTGATTCATTCTTTCGATTAAGTTCGTAAAGTCATATTTTAGATCGTTCAAAGATTTAAAGGTATGCAGCTCTATTCATGTGTTTGCCAACGACCTATAGTTTTGGCCGAATTCCACGCAAACTTGTGAATCATTAAATAATGCCAGAAAACAAAACTGACATTCCGTAAAATAAATTTATCATTTTATCCTTATTGAAACATGTTTCCAAAATAAGATATTTTCTAATGTGGGTTGGTGATAAATATCGTATAAATTGTTTTCTAAAGCGTTACAAGAAGAACATGTTTATCTTCATCTACAGTAATTGATATAAAACCTTATTGTGACAAAAAGGCCTGGTACAAGAACGCTGCATGGCAATTTATCATTTTGGGAATTTTCATAAAAATTTTTCATCCGTGCTGTGTAATGTAAAATCGTGACTTAAGACTTTCTGTAAGGAAATACCGCTAGAAATAACTAGAATTTTGCAGGATAAACACAAAAGCCATCATTGATAAACATTTGCAATATATTAAGTTATTACAGAACCAAAACAAAGTGTAAATCAAATAGATAGACAATATTGAAATTGTACGCATCTGATCTCTTATAAGTTTAAAGGACTCGTTATAATATTATTCCGTAACAGACCCCTAAAAGAGTAATAACAAAAATATACCTTTTTTGTTCCAAGTTTGCGGCGTTTGTTTACATTTTTTAGGATACCACGCAGTTTTGATTCCCAGTCCTGAGAAGTTTTCTCGATTTTGGCACAATCCCTTTTACTTCTGTTGGGCAAACATCGCTTTTATGGAAAATCACGAACACGAACAGTCATATCAAACTGAAATCCCAATGATATCCAACGAATACATAATTTTGCGAGTGTATTTCAAATGAGCACACTTTGTAATTGAAATGAGCACACTTTGTAATTGATATGTTAAGTTCTGGTTAAGTTTTAGAAGGGTTGAACGTTAAAGTTTGAATTAACAATTAACTAATGTCGAAGATGATAAGGGCGAAACAAACATAATTTGCTAAATTGTCGATCGGTTGTTTTTGGAACCTCTAACGACGCTGGTTTTCATATTGCTTTGACTTTTTGACTGATATGTGTTAATCTGTTATACTTTCTTTCTATCTAATGCTACTATACAATCACGTTATGCTCGTATAGAACCTGCAAATTCTTAACGCAAATTTAGAAAGATTAAATTAAAATTGATGCTAGATGAAAATAATTGAAAAGAAAATGTCAATTTGAATTAATGATCTTTAGTTCGCTTAGGTAAAATCGAATTTAAACAAATACTTTCTTTGAATCCACATTTTATTTACATTGAATATTCTTTTAATGAGCAATTGCCTGTTATCTTGCAATTCTTCTTGCATTTTAATAAGGAAAGTAAGGCAATAAAGTAAACACTTTGCTCAAGATAACTATTTTGAAATATAAATACACGAAGCTTTGTAATGAACATATCTTCAGAAAACATTTGCTTACAGTTTCATTACATTTCTTTTGCATATTTTTCCTACTGCTATAACATTTCTCTAGCAAAGCTGTTTTTTCTTTAATATTCCCTTTTCGTATCAGCTGGACTATATTATTGCTGACAAGTATTTTGCAATTTTTTTTGTTAGAATTTTAAAATCTTTCGATATGCAGATACTTCTTGTTCCTCTATTGTCCTTGAAAAATCATATCAGAAAGAGTTAAATAGAACAGAAATAAAAATCTGATAATTTTTCTTCTTTTTCTACCATGTAATACATTGGTGCGAATAAGGGAAATTAATTTTCTTTAATTTTAGCCTTATCAAATTTATCCAGAAATAATTTTTTAAGGGTTACGTATATTTCTCATTTTGAAATTAGCCCTTATTGCAAGTATCGTTTATTTCTATGATATTAATAACACCATATAGTTTTTAAAAAGAATCTTTGCAGTGGTTGTTAAAATGGCGTTTCCCAGGAACTAATAAAAACGTTAGCATTGATATTACCAAGTAATTAAATTTTCTTCTACAGAAAATTTCAGAAGTACTTTTCTCAAAAACTCATTAAAAGCCTCGTTTTTGCGATAATATCTCAATTTAAAGGCAACAATTGAGATTTAAGAAAATAATGTCGTGGGAAATTTGAGTACTTCTGTTTGCTTAATGCTTTTATACGTATAGTCAATACTGACAGAATATAAATGCATTTTTTTGTGTGGACGTTTTAGTGATAATAAAAACTTTACTTAATTAATTCTATCGTTAAAGAAATTGTCATATAAACTATGTCGGAATGATATGTTTAGTTTATATTTTGCATATTTTCTTACAATTTATGATACATGTGTGACAGAGACGGTTTTTATTATTATTATTTTCTTTTCTTAATTCGTGATTGTTTGATTGCTTTAACCCTAACCCTATTAACTGGTAAAATGCTGTAATAGAGACTACAAAATCAATGTAATTAAATGAATACAATTTATCACCTTACATTTAGATTTTAAAACAATAAAAGATAATAAGAGAAATTTAAAAGAAATAATTGTACAAGCTTGTTAAAAGGTAAGGCAAAATTTGTAAGATCTGTACAAAATAGATAAATTTGATCGCTTCGTAAACGCTAAGATGATTTCCTTTTGTTCTATATCTACACTTAATTGCTATTCAATAAATAAAAAATCTAAACTATCATATTCTATATGTTCATTTCATAGTATTATGATTGGCGGTTAAGATTAAACGATAACATTGTAATATATAGATTTGTAAATAAATACGTTTTAGAAAGCATATGCAATACTGTACCTACAGAAAAATAGGAATTTTCGATCCTTAAAGATCGTTCAGCACGACATTATTGTTGTGTAGTTTAGATGGTATTTTAAGTTTCTTGTTTTGGCCTTTTTCAACTTGGGTGGTTCCAGTATTCCTACTTGAATACTGTATAATCAACCTTAGGATATGTTTCCTGCTTTTTAAATTTGTTTTTTGACGTCTTGTACGTGATATGCAGGCTTCATAACCTCAGATCCCCTTTAAAATTCCATTTTATTTAGTTCCGCCCATTGTTTTCTCATTTAGGGCACACGCTTTCTTTTACTTTGGGACCATACGCCGCTTTTCATGGAATGACACTACTGTGTCACATTGAAGGTTCCATGATAATCGCCGTATGAACACATCTGCGGATGTTTCTAAATTCAAAATTTTGTGTTTAAGTGTTGAATTCTGCTTAAGCCGATGCTAGGGGGCGTGTATGGTCACTTGCACTTTCCAGTACCGTCCATGAACAGGTTCAATCCAACCGAGCCTGCAACATTTTACAATTTTGCCGTGTTGGGATTTCTTTAGGGATTCTGTTTTTGTCTATTTTATGAAATGTTTACATTATAACACAAAATACCTAAAATAAAATGGTTTTTAAATAACATTATCTTACACTTCATTTCTTAACAGAAATATTTGCAGAATTTGTTTTCTCAAAATATAAGTTGATATATTGTCAATATATTTAGTTACTTTAATAATTGCACTTTTTAAGTATATTTCATTATACTTTTAGATTTGTTTATATTTGGCCATTCATATTTATTGATGAAGAAAATCTTCTTGAATTAGAATAAGATGGATGTACTAATGACAAAATATTTTAATGATCTCATATTACATTTTACACATAATCTCATTGTGTCTAACTATTATGAGCTGAACATCTGAATCTTAAAAGCTATTTTCGATGTTTACATGTATCATAAGTAATGCTAGTATTATATGATTAAAGCAAACCAGTCATACCAATGGCATAGACTTCTCTATATCAAGTATCGAGTTTCTTGTTTAGCGGACAAATGTTCACAGTAAAACATCGCCGTTGAGTAAAATATTGTTGGCCGAACATTTTCCTCCGAACTTAATCGAGACAGCCTTTGTTGCCTATTGATTATTCAACATCTAATTTTTATCATTTTTAATCTCATGTTTTATAAATAATAAAACGGCATTATACTGTACGCGACACTTTAGAAAATAAAATGTTTGACTAGCTTAATGAAAGCAATCTATCGCCCTAGGAATAATCACTTAATCTTAATGACATAATAAATCACTTCGGACTTTATTGAAATTATACAACTTCCGTGTAAAAAATATTTTAGAACTTCCAGGAAACAATTCAGTTAAACGATATTGTATTGCTATTTTATCATTTTCAGTCCTTAACATGAAAGAACGAAGCATTTCAGTAATATACTTCAAATGCATGTAAATAGTATGTTGTAAGATAGGACCTACATATATAAACATTAACGCATATATACTCGACATTCACGAAATAACTGAAATGATATTATCATTCGGAATATAACTTACTAAAGCCTTTTAATACATTTATATATTAATAACAAATATTGACCTTAAATTGTTTGCTTTCTAACTTTAAATCGTCTATTGTTAGCTGTTATTCGCCAAGGCTCGATTCTTGGTCCTATTATCTTCCTCGTATTTATTAACGATATTGTTGATGTCTTATTGGGCAGATACATGACTTGATTCATTTTATCCTTAAAAATCTGAGTCTTTATTAGTCTCTATAAAGAGATATCCAAATCAACACCCAGAACTATAAATGAAACATCAGACTATTACTGAAGTTTCTGACCAAACAAATCTTGGAGTTTTTATATTTTATAACTGCACGTGCCACCCACATAAAATATAACAAATTAATTACAGAATAGGGTAAATATTATATAAAAATACTTAAATTCCAACTATGTAGAAAATCATTAGAGACAGTTTACACTTCTTTCATGCGTCCATTACTTGTATGTGCTGATGCCTCGGGGGAAATGCTCCAATTGTAAATAAGAAAAAACTAAACAAAATCCAAAACGAATATGTTCGCAGTTCTTCCGGATTAACAAGACTTGCTTCACTCGAAAATCTTTCAATCGGTGTCTCTCGAAGAATGACGACATATTCAAAGAATGATCTTACTTGTTACAATTCAAAACGGACTGCCTGCAGATTTTCTTTTCTCAATTCTTCCAACGGCAACTAAGGACACGTACAACCTTAGAAATATTGACAACATTCCTAAGAATATATGCCAAAACAACGATTTATTGTTACTGCAATGAGGGAATGGAATAATCTTCAAAACGATGTCCGCTACCTTCCAACTCGAACATCATTCAAACACAATTTTAAGAAAAACAAACGACACACGTCTAACTATTATTTTTCTTCTTTAATAAAACTTCAAGTTCTTCAAACAAGACTTCGAACAAAGAGTAGTTCCTTAAACTTCCATTTGTTTAAAAAAACAGCATCGTCTTTATGTCTTTGAAGCCAAAAAGAAAAAAAACTATCAGTTTTTCTTCGGGAGTACACAATTTGGCACAGCTCGACGAAAAGCTACTTTGCAAATTGAATAATGTTGACATTGATTTAAACTGTCTACTTTCAGGCAACCCAAACCTTTCTGACCAAACTAATACCATATTTTGTTTACACATACACTTACATCCTAGAGACAAAACGATTCATTTAAACCTCAACACATAACTTTCATATTTCTACATTTAATATTATAACCCGTTCTCCTTCTTCAATGCATTTTCATCTTGCTGTATTCTTTTCAAATAATATTCTATTGTGGATGTTTGTATAAATATGAATATTTATTCAAACAAATAATACATTCATTCTAAATGCATTAGATAGAACATATACTATTTTTCTTGAAGCATTTTAATACATATTTGGGGTTTCTTTCCTAATATAAATTCAAGTATGTTTGCTTTATATTTGTCTCAGATCATTCAATATGTTTTGATTTAAGCTCCTATTATATGTCAACTACTCACTAAGGACAAGAATTTCATAAGATACTTTGTCTTTCATTCGCATCTTGTTTTGTAAGAATGTTTTTTTAAAAAAAAACAACTGTGTATTTGGTAAATTGAAACATGAATATGTACATGTTTCAATTTACAAAACAGAATATGTAAAAATAATAGAATAAAATATTGCGAACATAGTTCGCATATCTAACTTGAAATTTATTAAAACTTAAAATACATGAATATAGGGATTAAATCCTCATTACCCTTACTGAAGTTTTATTTCGTAATCGGTGTATAATAATGAGCAATATTCAGGCATAATTTTTCGCAAAAATTTAAATCACCTTTAAACAGTGACAAAAATTTTATGTCTGAACAAATCAAAAAGTTTTATTTTCAGGGAAAAGTATCCGAAACTGAAAAAAACTAAATAAATATGCGAATAGTTTCCCGGGTTTTTTTTCTTTTTATTGGGTTTTCCGAGAGTGTCACAAAACCAGGTATTTCAGAATTTTAAAAAAATTTTTTGTTTTTATTCAATAAAATATTCAAAATGGTCTTTTAAAAAAATAAATTTTGATTAGATTTATATGGAACGGATGCATTATCATAAATTTGATGTTAATTGATGCATAAATATAAAAACAGTTGCCAAAGGTATAAACTTATTTTAGCATGCCATGCTAAAATAAAAATACTCTATCATATTGCAGCATATTTATTAAGAAACCTGCCTTTCTGAGTTTAAGTATTGAATCTATAAACCAATCCCACATAGACAGTTTTGTAGCTTTCAGCTATAAAATCACACAGAAGTAATGGAAATTGTCAATTATTTCTTGCGGTATACACTGAAGTATCACCTTTTTCTGTGAATATATATAAAATATATCAAACATGTACCTCAAAGCACTTTAACGGGGAAAAAGAAATAAAAGTAATAAGAATGAAATTTCAAGACCTAGTTCTGTTTACCTTTATATTGTAATTGGGTGTTGTATCATTTCTGTTTAATAATTAAAAATACCTTAGTACGTATTTTTGTTACTTTATTTTTCATTTTTTGTTTAAAATACATTTATAAGTTTTATATAATTATTTTTTAAAGAAAACATTCCTTTTTGGTACATATAGTAAAAATCTTAAAAAAAAATGCCCGGGAGACGTTTTATAGCTTTCAGCCATAAAATCACACAGGAGTAATGAAAATTGTGGTATGTTTTTTTCTGTTAATATGTATGTATAAATTATCTCATATAACAGACATGTTTCAAAAAATGTTTTTAACAGGCAAAAGTATGTCTTTCTGTTAACATTATATAAACCCGTAATATTGTCAGTAAGCTATAATTCGATTTGAATTCTAAACATTTACTTTCAGTTAAACTAAATAAAAAGTTGTAATATTTTGTCTTTCTGTGAAATTTCCTAAACTAATATAAGGACTGTTTATGTAGAAAAAGAACAATAAAAAACAAAGACAAATATAAATAGAAGGAAACAACTACAACAAGAAGAAGAAACACAAATATAAAATAAATACTTAATATCATTTTTACTACAGTTACAATACATTCGCCATCAGTTCTCAATAAAAACACCTTTCCTTAAAACGTAGATCTGTTTAGTTTGTATCATATGCCACAAATTATGTGAATATTACAGAAGAAATGACAATAATTCTCAGTTTTATAATAGATTAATGAATAAAAAGGTTCACACAACATACGTTATAAGTGTTGACAACACTCGAATTAAGGATAGATTATTGTTTTGACTAAACGCCGACATACATAATACTTTAATAAAAATATAGTTTAGGACTTAGGATTTAAATATTACGTTCTGTGTCATTTAAATTGATAAATAGCTTCATGATTTTATATTTTGAAAAAAGACATTCATGAATGAAATATTACATCTTTGGTCATTCATGAAAAGCACAATGATTGAACTTCATTATTTCATTTTTGATCAAATTTATAGTTTTAAATATTTTATTAATATATTACTGCTAACGCGACAGAAACTTTACAGAAGCCAATTGTTAATCATCCTTATAAATACATATAATTATCTTTTAAAAATGTTAATCCGATACGAAATAAACCATTTTAAATGAATATCCAACAACTTTCGTGAATGTCAATATTTTATTAGTTTCCTGAAAATTTGTAATTAAATTCAACTTTTGTTCTTAAAAATGAATGAGCAGAAAGTTAAGGCTATTTGCTTTCCGTTAGAAAATTAGTTGAGACTTTCCCTTTACTTGTCATTTTCATGTCGAAGGAAACAATTTATATAAAATCTTGCATATCTATTTCACGAAATCTTAAAATCGATAAAGCATACGTTTTGATAGGTCTTCGTGCAAATTGAATTATTCTTCATTAAATAGTGTACCATTCATATTCATATTCATACTTGTCATTTTTCAATTCAAAAAAGACCATGCTGATTTTATACTATATTTTATACTTTTAATAAACACGTTACGTCTCAATGGGATGGTGAATAACTTTAAACTAATATAAAACCGTGTTTCATTAAATGTTTATTTTTATAAGAAAAAAAATAAATAGAACAAAATTTACATTTTTATTCCATCTGTGAATTTGTATCACTACATTCGTATTTTAAAACGTGCAAAGATTTAACAAAGAGTTATGCAACTCTGTTCATGCGTTTCCACAGCCTATAGTATCAGGAAATACACTTGCAACCGAAATTCCATTGAAACTTGTAAATCATTTAACAATGACATAAAACTGTCATTTCATGAAATTAATTAGATTATTTAATCCTCATGTACTCATATTACCTAAATGAGATCTTTTCTGATGTGGGTTGGTGATATATTTCGTATAAATTGTTTTCTGAGGCGTCACAGAAGCATGTTCATCTATAGTAATTTATACAAAACTTTTATTTGACATTAATACTGATACAAGGCCGCTGCGTGACGGTTACGTATTTTAGGATTTCATGCAAAATTGTAACCTTTATATTTTCTGCCACTTCTAAATATTTAGTGTGTATAAACTTCTTATTTGTATCGCAAATGTTTACTGTCTTTTTGTGACGTTATAAAAGCAGATAGATAGCAATCTTTATTATATGCTGATTACAATATGCTTACACACACTAGTTACTAATTAAAACATTTTTTAAGAATATAATGCTAGAAATACATGATATTTTTTTTCTTTTAATTATGCAGTTGGAATGTTGTTCTTTACATTTTAAAAATGTTTTAATATAATGCTAGAAATACATGACGTTCGGACAATTTTACTAAAACAATGGTAGGACTTGTTCTTTTTTCTTCGTAGAATTAATTTTGTCCTGTATGTTCTTTTCTAGTAATTGTAAACATCTTGAATCGAATGGCAGTTCCATTTAATGTCTGATGTTTGTTAATAATTAACATACGGCGATATTTTGCTTATGAATTTCATCCACTACTTTATTAAATTTATATTTGAAAATATTCTACAATTCGTGTCTATGCTAAACTTAAAAATGGCTGTTGAATACACAGTTAACATGTTTTTTTCTACCTCAAATGTTCATTGTATTTAAGTCCCACAATTTGTTTTTCTCGTTTAATGCACACACATTTTTACTTTTGGACCATACGCCGCCACTTTTGATTGCAATTGCGCGAAAATGTCAAATTGAAAAAAAAATCATAGTGTTCATTTTCGCAATGTGATTTTAAACAAACGGAAAACATTCGCTATCTTTGAAAAGAATTATATTTAGCATTACAAACATTTACAATTTTGAAGTTTTGCAATGCAGATAGTTTCATGTCTCTTCATATGACTTGTAATATCAATCAAAGAAGAGTAGAAAAAAACAGACTGCAACACAATTCATAAAAATATCGACCTTATAAATTTAGAATATCAAACATATTGACACTAACGAATATTCACAATAATCCAGTTAGAAGGCATATTATGCCGAAGAAATACTTTACTTTTTATTTCTCAAAAACTGTTAATCTTGGTGTACTCTATGGTATCCAAAATCACTCATTTGGTAATAAATACAGTTATAATGAATTAGTATTTTGTATGGAAGTCAAAATATTTCTTTGTTTATATTTAACTATTTAATTTAATATGACAAATTAATTCATAATTAAGATAATTAAAATCATGTTTGTCCATTGCTAAAGGTGTAAAAAACAAATAATTGTTTTTTAGCCATTATGCGCCTTTTAGATTTGATATATTTAATTTAACACATAAAACAGCTAAAGCAATTTCTACTTTACCTATTTAGAAATATTGCTGGATCTTCGTCTTTTTTGTAGAAATATTATTGTGATACTTGCTTTATTTAAATAGAACATGATGTACATACAATTTTATTATCTACAACTTTGAAGTTAAACTAATCCTAAGAAAACGGAAATGCCGTACAGTACTGTTAATAATGTAAATGTCTATTTCCTATTGGTAAATAAGCGCTCATCTGTTACAGTATTAGACAGAAATGAAATGTGCACTATTAAATTCAAATATAAATCATGTAGGCGTTTTATGACAATTATGACTATAGGGAAGAAAAATATCTGATTATATTCCTATATACTTGTTTAACATATTTGATTGTATTATCGTCATTCATATAATGACTACGTTAAACATTTACAGATGCATATTTTTGTAATAACGAAATCTCATAGCACACATGTATTTTCATTAATAAACTCCTAACGGTATGATTATTATACTTTATTTTACAATTAACTTACTTTCAGTACAGTTAAGTAAATGTACTTAATAACACGGTGTCGTTTTAGAAAGAAGCGTTGCGTATTAAAAAGACTTAAGTCATCAGGTACTTATATCAAATTGGTAACTATGATATCTACAAATAATAAGATTTAGAGAAAATATTAGAAATACTTTGAACAAAACTAATTGAGGACATCGTTTGTGCGATGATAGCTTCATTTAAAGGCAACAGATAAGATGTAGGATTTCAATTTTGTGGGAAATTGGAGTACTTCTGTTTCTTTTGTGATATTATATGTATAGAAAATACTAAACAGACATATTGAATCAATTACTTGAAAATTGTGCAAACGGATATGAAACGTGTTATTATTTTGAAACTGGTCATACCAAATATGCTAAATAAGTATAAAAATGGTTTCTTGTATGCAGTATTATGTTTTGTCCTACGTAATTGAAATGATTATTTAATTTAACGATAATACAATCAAAAGAACAAAAGAAAAATAAATAAACAAATCAACAGAAATAATCATTTAAGTTTTTTTGTCAGGCGTTTGTACAATTTCAATAAACGATTAGGGAAAATACAATCAATGCAAAATAGATTAATTTGTTTTTGTCTTCAGCTAATATGTTTTCCTTTTGTTCAACTATACAACTATATATTTAATGACAAATATTCAATAAAAATAAGATTTTGTGAACTAATTGCCAACGTATTTGCATACGCATACTACATGTTCATTGCCAAATATTATGATTGGCCGTTTAGATTTTATTTGAACATTGTGTTGTTAACGAATACATAAATAATACGATGTACTGTTACTACACAAAAGAGTGATGATGGTTATGATATTTTACATAATGACAAGAAATATCAGAAAAAAATATACATCATGTACATTTCATTGTTATGTGTATGTTATTCTCAGACACCGGCGCTACTTTTTGGGTTTGTCGTGAAAAAACATGTTTTCCCCCAACATAATTTGAGAGACTTGCGTTATCAATGTTTCATTGTGTGTGTGTGTGGTTTTTTTTATTTCTTTTATAAATAATTAAGTGATATTATACCGTCACAGAGGCTGCGTGAAATTCAAAGTTTGACTAGCTTAATGAAAGCAATCTATCACCCTAAATCACTTCATATTTATTAATTTAATTACATGATAAATTTATTAAAACTAGATTGAAATTAAACAACATCCGGGAAATAAGGAATATTTCAGAACCATCAGGAAACATAAAGTCAAACGATATTTTCTTGTTATTTTATCATTTACAGGCCTTGGTGTGAATGAAGAAAACAGTATGCATATAAAAAGAATTTAATAATTGTTTTGTAAGATAGCGCAAACATGAACGCGTGTATAATCGATTTGAACATTCAATATTCTGAGCATTAAAATTAAAAAACTGTCATGATTTTTCAAATAAATCACATACTTTAATATGTATATATTTATAGTTTGCATTAAATGAGACTATATAAAATAAGATGTTGCTAAACGTTGAATGAGTAAAATATTAATTGTTCACGTGATATAATATTTCTAAACCGTTTTGTCAAAATTGATATTGATTCACGCCTTGACGATTCTAATATAAGTATTAAATCCTCATTGACATGACTGAAGTCTTATGTCTGTAATCAGTGTATAATAATGAGCAATATCTATGTGCATGAATTCCACGCAAACTTGTAAATCATCTAATTAACAGTGACAGAAAATGTTCATGTCTTAACGATAATCAAAATATTTCATCCTCAGGGAAACGTGTCTGCGAAACTGAAACAAAACTATATAGGATGCTAGAATAGTTTCGGTGATATATTTCCCTGTTAATTGGTTTCAAGAGGAGTGTCACAAAACCATGTCCGATTTTAGAACTGTAAGACATTTATTGTTTGACTTCAATAACTATACACAAATGCTGCTTAACATATTTAGAACAACATATTACATTCTTCACATTTTTATCAGTGATTGTATGTAAAAGCCTTAAAATAATGATGTATTCAGAATAAGTGGCGCTTTGTGGCGGCCGTAGACATGGTTCTTATGTCATTATCATCGTAATATTTATCGTTTCTTGACAAGGTTGATTTCAACATCTTCGGTTTGGGTAATCAAGGAACTGTGATATTTAATATAACTTAATATATATCTCATCCATAATATAATCCATAACTGTTTTTTAATTGAAAAACAGCTTAAAAGTCAGGTTATGATTAAATTTATATGGAAAGGATGCATTATCTAAATTTAATGTTAATTGATGCATAAATATCAAACCGTTGGCAAAGGTATAAACTAATTTTATCATGCCATGCTAAAATAAAAATACTCTTTGACTATTATATTGCAGCAAATTTATTAAGAAACCCGCCTTTCTGAGTATAAGTATTGAATCTATAAACCAATCCCACATCGACAGTTTTGTAGCTTTAAGCCATAAAAGCACACAGAAATAATGGAAATTGTCAATTATTTCTTTCGATATACACTGAAGTAGCACCTTTCTCTGTGAATATGTATAAAATAAATCAAACATGTACCACAAAGCACTTTAACGGGGAAAAATAAAAGTAATGAGAATGAAATTTTTAGATGTATACATTTAAACTAATATAAAATCCTGTTTCATTAAATGTTTATTTTTATAAGAAAAGAAATAAATATAACAAAATGTTCCTTTTCATTCCTTCTATTAAGTTTGTATCACTACAGTCATACTTTAAAACGTGCAAAGATTTAAAGTTATGCAACTCTGTTAATGTGTGTCCACGGCCTATAGTATCAGGAAATACACATGCAACCGAAATTCCATGGAAACTTGTAAATCATTTAACAATGACATAAAACTGTCTTATTATGAAATTAATTAGATTATTAAATCCTCATGGACACATATAACCTAAATGAGATCTTTTCTAATGTGGGTTGGTGATATATTTCGTATAAATTGTTTTCTGGGGCATCAGAGGAACATGTTCATCTATAGTAATTGATATAAAACTTTTATTTGACATTAATACTGATACAAAAACGCTGCGTGACGGTTAAGTATTTTAAGATATATCGTGACAATTTTCGTCCACGCATTTTCATGCGAAATTGTGACTTTTATATTTTCTGCCACTACTTAATATTTAGTGTGTATAAACATCTTATTTGTATCGCAAATGTTTTCTGTCTATCTGTGACGTGATAGCAATCTTTATTTATATGCTGATTACAATATGCTTACACACACTAGTTACTAATACATATTTTTAAGAATATAATGCTAGAAATACATGACATTTTTTTATTTTAATTATGCAGTTAGAATGTTGTTCTTTACATTTTAAAAATGTCGTAATTGACGTAACGTTTGGACAATTTTACCAAAACAATAGTAGGACTTGTTCTTTTTTCTTTGTATAATTAATTTTGTTCCGTATGTTCTTTTTTAGTAATTGTTAACATCTTGAATCGAATGGCAGTTCCAGTTAATGGCTGATGTCTGCTAATAATTAACATTAGACGATATTTTGCTTATTAATTTCATCAACTACTTTATTTAATTTATATTTGAAAATATTGTACAATTCGCGTCTATGGTAAACTTAAAAAAGCTGAAGGATACACAGTTAACAGGTTTATCTATCTCAAAACGTTCATTGTATTTTAGTCCTACCATTTGTTTTTCTCGTTTTAGGCACACCTATTTTTACTTCATGACCACTTTTATTGCAATAGCGGGAAAGTGTCAAATTAGAAATTTTCATAGTGTTTTTTAGCAAAATTTTATTTGGAACAAAGAATAGATAGATAGATAGATATTTATTCAGGTTAAAACGCATATACATGTATACATAATACAAACACTTAAGCATTTTATATAAAACTGATGACACAATTGTAATAAAATATTTCGGAAGTTTGTCAAACATAAATATCACAGACGGCTCATTAAATAATAAAATATTATAACTAAAAACAAAATCTAAAACTTTTTCTTTCCTATGACTAGATATCAATTTACTAGTTTAATAAAATGTGAGGACGTAAGTGGAAACATGTATAGAGTAGTGTGCAATAACCTCGGATTGCCCATGAAAGCCCGAAGGCTTATTTCCAATGGGGTTCTTGGATATATACTTACTATAATATTCAGTATAAAACACAAAAACATTGAAAAATACAAAACTTTGGAAACTGGAAGATGTCATTTACGTAAAATATCAAACTTTAGTATTTCCATTAACTTTGCTAAAAATGAGATCAATATCTAGTCATACTAGTGGATTTAATTATGATTTCCTAACCTAACTGTTCTAGTAAATGGGCCTTCACTGAGCTTTTGAAATCTCCTATCTTATTAATTTTTTGATGCATGTTGGCAAGGAATTTCAATCATTAATTGCTTTTTGAAAAAAAGTTACATTATCTTTCCCATAACTTCTTGGGACCCTAAAATTGTACTGATTCGACCGAGTTGAATAAGAATGAATGTCTCTAACAGGTATAAAATTTTCTATTATATATGAAGGGCACTGGTTATTAACAATTTTAAAAACATGATTAAGACGTAATTGCTTATTTCTGTTTCCTACATTTAGTAAAGACATATTAGCAAGAATAACATTATTGACACTATCTATAGGTCCCATACCGTGTATAAATCTAACAATTTTATTTTGACAAATTTGAAGCTTATTTTTAAAACACTTGTTCAGGCTCGGGTACCAAGAAGAACATGCATAATCAAGGTGACATTGTATTAGTGCTGAGCATAAATATTTTCTAGTCCTAAAATCTAAAACATTTGCTTGCCTATACAAAAACTTAAGACGTGAATTCACCTTTGTAAGAATACAATTAACAATAGAATTTATTTTTTTCTGAATAATATTCGCTTCCATTGAGAGAAATTATATTTGGCAAGACAATCATATGAATTTTTGTTAAGTTTTGAATTTTTGCAATGCAGATAGTTTTCTGTCTCTCTATATGACTTGCAATATCAATCAGAAAGAGTAGAAAAAAGACAGACTGCAAACGATTCGCAAAAATATCGGATATATAAGTTTACAATTTCAGAGATATTGACATGAATTAGTATTCTCAAGCACCCAGTTTAAAGTCACATTATGCCTCAGAAATACTCTTATTATCATTTTTCAAAAATATTAAATTTTGATGTACTTTTATAGTATTCAAATATTCATTTGGCAATAAATACACTTATAATGAATTATGTTGTATGAACCATTTTACTGCTTTTATGACAACTTATTTCATATTTATCGCTACTTATTTTCAGGTAATAAGTATCTTCTAAGAAGACTTCGCTAAAACCATCATTTAAACGTTATAAAATTCATGTTTGCACTTTCTAAAGAAGAAAAATATTATTTATTTCTGAGCCATAATAT
This sequence comes from Ruditapes philippinarum, assembly GCF_026571515.1. Classification (NCBI taxonomy): domain Eukaryota; kingdom Metazoa; phylum Mollusca; class Bivalvia; order Venerida; family Veneridae; genus Ruditapes; species Ruditapes philippinarum. The sequence goes on from NW_026854051.1 coordinate 296,231, forward strand.
GCCTTAAGAATAACATGATATACATTTAATTTTTAATTATCTACAACTTTGAAGTTAACCCACTATAATAAGAAAACGGGAATGATGTACCGTACTGTTAATAATGTAAATATCTATTTCCTATCGGTAAATTAGCGCTTATCTTTTACAGTACAAGACGGAAATGAAACGTACAATAGTAAATTCATATCTAAACCCTGTAGGCTTTTTATTACAATTTTTATGACAATAGGGTAGAAATATATTTGAGTTTTGCCCTATATAATTGTTAAACATATCTGATAGTACTATCGTCATTAATACAAGGACTACATTTACAGATGCATATTTTTGAAATAACGAAATATTTTTGAAATAACGAAATCTCATAACACAAACAGATTTCAATTAATTAACTAACGGTATAATTATTATACTTCATTTTGCAATCAACTTACTTTCAGTACAGTTTATTAAATTTATTAAATAACACGTTGTCGTTTTTGAAAGAAGCGTTGCGTATTAAAAAAAACTTTTGTTGCCAAATACTTACCTATGATATCTACAAATAATTACATTTTCTCCTACAGAATATATTAGAAATGCTTTGAACAAAAAGTAATTGAGGTCATCGTTTGTGCGATGATAGCTTCATTTAAAGGCAACAGATAAGATTAAGGATTTCAATTTTGTGGGAAATTGGAGAACTTCTGTTTCCTTTGTGATATTATATGTATAGAAAATACTGAAAAGATATATTGAATCAATTACTTGAATATTTTGCCAACAGATATGAAACGTGTTAAAAATGGTCCAACAAATTATGCATAATAAATATAAAATGGTTTCATATAAGGTTTTAATATAGAATTATGTTTTGTTCTACGTAAATGAAATGATTCTTTAATTTAACGATAATACAATAAAAAAATAAACAAATAAAAAATGATAATTTACGTTTTCTTTCAGACCGCGATTGTACAATTTCAAGTAACAATTAAGGAAAATACAATCAATGCAAAAAAAGGTTAATTTGTAATCTCAGTGAATGCTAATAGTTATGTTTTCCTTTAGTTCTACAACTATATTTTGTATGACAAATGATCAATAAAAACAAGATTGTGTGAACGCATACTACATGTTCATTGACAAATGTTATGATTGGTCGTTTAGATTTTATTTGAAAATTGTGTATAAAATTGTTAATGAATACATAAACAATACTACAATACTATACTACACAAAAGAACGATGATGAGTATGACATTATTACATAATTACAAGTCATATCAGAAAAAAATATCATAGTTTAAATTAAGGTTATTTTTCACTTAATTTCTTAACATTCATCACATTTCATTGTTATGTGTATGCTATTCTCAGACACCGGCGCTCCTTTTTGTGTTTGCCGTAAAAGAGCATGTTTCCCTTAAATTAATTGAGTGAGTTGCGTTACCAATTTTTTTTTCATTTTTGATTTCTTTTATAAATAATTAAGTGGCATTAAACTGTCACAGATGCTGCGTAAATTGAAAGTTTCACTAGCTAAATGAAAGCAATCTATCACTCTAAATCACTATTTAATCATATTAATCATATTAATTATATGATAAGTTTATTAAAACTAGATTGAAATTAAACAACATCCGGGAAATAAGGAATTTAAAAACCTTCAAAAAACAAAATCAAACAAAATTTTTTTTGTTTTTTATCTTAAAGGGCCTTTTGATGTGAATAAAAAAAAACTTTAGTAAAAAACAATTTTCAACTTTTAAAAATTTTATGATAGCGCCCAAATAATATAAAATGAAGCGGTATTATCGATTTTGACATTAATATTCTAATTAAAATTTTAAAAAGAAATTTAAAAAATAAATTTAATATGTATATTTTATATTTGTTTTAAATAAATTTTATTAAAATAAATTTCTAAACGTTAATGATAAAAATTTTAAATTTGTTCACGTGTTTAAATATTAAAAAACCTTTTTGTAAAAAATTGATATTGATTCACGTTTTCGTTTAATTTAAAAGTTTTAAAATCCTAAATTGACATGTGATTTTTATGTCGTAGTCTTTTTAATAATAAAAGCAATTCTATGTGATGAATTCCACGCAAATTTAAAAAATCCCCCCAATTAACATGACAGAAATATTCATGTTTAACGATATCAAATATACACTTTCAAGGGAAGGTCTCAAAGACGAAACAAAAAAATAAAAAGTAAATATTTTTCGTGAAAAATTTTTCCCTGTAATTTTAAAGGAAGTTCAAAACCCATGTTTTTTTGAAAGGGAACAATTTTTTTGTTATTTAATAATTAAAAAAAAATGTTATTGATTTTTACGACAAATTCGTAGGGGGGAATCGATTTGCGACTTTTATTTTCGCTATTTTCGCGGTTTTTAATAATCTGCGAATTCGGAAGCCGCAATCTATTTTTCTATTTGTGTAACGTACCGGAAGTAACATTAGTAATTATGTTTGTTTGTCAACAAAATAGTGGAGTATTTACTTCAGTTCTCTTTTAAGATCTACTCTTAATTTGTTTTTCAGTAGAGATGTTGTTCATGTAAGGTAAAGTATCGAATACAATGACAAATTAAACATTAAACACGTTTAGGAATTTTACTATTTTATTTTACTCACAATCACACACAAACACATTTATTTTATCGACAAAAGAAAGCCAGATGTATTTTAATCCTATTTTATTAACAGCTACGACAAAACAAAAATTGGGATGTCATTTCAATTTTTTACAAAAGACAGTTTATGATTTTTGTTTCATCAGTCCACAAGCAAAGCTTTTAAATAGTAAATTAACATTGTGTCACTGCTAATTCGAAATTAACATGTGATTTTAGTTTTTAAAAAACTTTTTCAGATTTTTCTCAAAAAAATAAAAAAAAGAATTTTTTAAATCAGCTATAAAAAGAAAAATTTTTGATTTAATTTTGATTTTTAATTGAATTTGTCATAGCAAACATATTTGCCCAACTTTTAATTTAATAATGTGTTGTTATTTTTTTCAATGGAAATAAAATATTTACAAAAAAAACATTCTCCGTCTACTGCAAAAAAAAACCAATAACCCAAAACCCCACACCAAATTTGGGGATTTTTGGACATAATTTTAAAATAATTAGAAAAATGTGTTTTAAATTTAATATTGCAAAATGGGGACATTGGCAAAGGGAATTACCCTTGAATTATTGTGTCACTGTCATATCAATAAATGCGTCCATCGAAAAATTATTTTTTCTCAAACGAATTCCGCTTTTTTTAAATATAGGCTTACCCTTTTTTTTTATGTTCTAACTCGATTACATTTTCCCCCAAAAATTTTAAATCCATAACAGTTATGTTGTCTATCAAAAAGTAACATCGAGTCATTTTTGCATGACGTACCAAACCCGTTATTGAGAAAAATATGGAAAAAAACCTTTTTTTTGGGAAAAATTGTGACAAGGCTTTATTTCCCCTTGTAAAAGCATTATTTTTTTTGAACCGGATTCTTTGTTGATTGGAAAATTTATATTTTTGAAACCAGTGAAAAATAGTCGAAATTAAAATTTGACTTTTTTGTCAAGCTTGAAAAATGTAAAAATAGATTGTTTTTTTTTTTTTGCCACGAATTTAACCCAAAAAAAATTTTTTTTATTTTTATAATAAATTTCATTTGATTCTATTAACATAATCAGGATTGGTTTCAAATCTGTACGCAATTATATTTTTCTTGTCATAAAAAACGCATTTACAGTGAAACTGCCTCAAACAGGGGGAACAATGTTTGAAAAACTTTTTAGTTTAATTTTTTACTTTATTTATAATAACCAAATATAAAATTTTTTCATATTTTTTAAAAAACTTTAATCAAGTGACAAACAAAAGGGTTGGGGCCAAAAAGTTCTTCAACATTTCGTGGCCTTCCCTGAAAATAGTAAAACTGAAAATGGAAACATTTAGGGAAAACAGATGCAAAAACTGCTCTTTTTTAAAATGTGTTTGATGGATGATAATTTTTAAAAACAATCTTTTCAAGTTTAAACAAAATTCTATCATAACACCCAAAATAAAAAAAAATTTTTATAGGCAAAATCTATTTGGAACCCCGCCTTGATGCTTTTAAGAAATGAATCTATAAACAAATCAGGCATAGACAGTTCTGCAGCTTTCAGCCATAAAATCTCACAGAAGTAATAAAGATGATCTATCATCTGTTTCGATAAAGTCTGAAGTGGTATTATTCTGAGAATATTTATGAAATATACCACCTAAATTATATAGCAGATGTAAAATTTTAAAGGAAACAAGATGTAGTAAATGAAATTCTCAAGTTTTCGTTGCGCGGGTGGCTTTTGTAGTTTTATTTTGTTTTAATTTGGCATTTTTATTTTAAAAATTATGTGAAAAAAACATTTTTGCCTCCAGTGAAAAAAGGGGCTTACGTAGGGAAAATCAAATAAAATTTTATATTTGTCAAAACGGGTTTTTTTTAATTTTCCACAAAATAAATAAATTTTTTTTTAAATGAAAAAAAAGGAATTGTTTTTGATTTAAAAACCCCATTTTAAAACTCTTTAAGTGTTTTAGGGATTATTTTCACTTGTTGGGATTAATGTTATCATTAAAAAGATTAAGAAAAATTTTTTTTTTAGAGAGTAATTCAAATTTTAAATCATATAATTTATAGCTTTAATACCATTAAGAGTTGGGGAGTATAAGTTGAAAAATATTGAAAAAAAGAAGAATTGCACGGGTGATCGATCTTCAATTTGATGCTTCTAGTGGTTAAAAAAGAATCTTTCTGTATAATAACAATAACTAATCTGGCCTGTTCAAGCTGTTTTAATTTCAAGAGAAGGCTACTGTACCCGAGATTACACTTTAAGTTAAATTGCAAATGGTTTTGTTTATTCTTTTCTACATATTGTGCGAAAAGGTCTTTTATAATGGCAAAATATCCAGAATCGTTTTATATAAATCTTATAAAATCACCTAACGGGGATATTAAATATAGCATTAATGAAACGTTTTGTATGCATTTAGTGTAACATGGATGCCGGGTTATCAATCTCTCCTTGTGTTCAATTAAATTCAAAATAACAGGAATAAATTTCGGAACTGACATTTAAAATAACACTCCGAGGCTGTAGGCAGATGGTAAGCAATCAAATCTAGTGTTTTATAAGCATACCCCATACATTTGCAAGGATGCACAATGTATTTTACAGTTAGAAACCAATTCCCTTGGTGTATTTTATTGATTATTTTCTGCAAAATTCTTTAGATTCATAATATCATTTCCAAGATAAATTGCTTTTGTATCATTCAAATAGCGTGTGATTTATTTCATCCGTTTATTCATTTAAAACATATGCGCATTTATGGAAATAAGTTCTGAGCAAGGAGATCCTCCGAGGAGACCTTGCAGGTTGTTTCTTTACTGTGTATCAAAGATTTCTTGTGGGTGTAGTGGTTATGAATTTTTATTTACTTTGTTTTTTTACTTTTGGTGAAAATATATAGAATATTGATTTTGTGGTTCATATTACATTTACGTTTGTTTTTTTTACTAAACTCACATATCGATGTAATCTGAAAACAATATCATTTGTATATAAGTAAAGATAAACACAATAAGCGTGTCCCGTAATCATAAAAACATAGAATAGGAATCAAACGACTTATTTCTGGAAATTATGTAGTATAGTAAAACAATCTTTATTTTGTTATTGTCTTTTACTAGTCTTAGAATAAATGCCATTGCATCATGCAATGTATTACAAGGTTGTTACGAACAAGACACATAATCTTTTTCATGTATGAGACATTACAAAAGAATTCTAATAAAAAGAAGTTATATTTAGCACACAATTCAGTTCTTCTCTTTTCTAAAATGATGAATCAAACAAGATTATAATCTCCATGCATATTCTTTCACGCCCGAATGTGAAAATAACACACGCATTGTGCAAAAGTAGTACCAAATGTGTGCAAAGCTATGGCCGAAACGAGAAATACGGTAAGTAAACTTGCCAAACTTTTCTGATAGATAAGTAAGTAACAAAAAGCGCATAAAGCACCAATGGCATTAAGATCGGCATAATATGTATTACAAGTATATCAAGATCTTTTATTGCTATGACGACCTGACTACCGTTTTGAAGACGACTTTTATTTTTATATTTAATTAATAGCGCATTTAAAACTTTATTTTGATACTCGGTATACCATAGACATTTGCAAAGCTACAAGTGTCATAGGAAAAGCAAAAGCAGAAAAAATAATAGGTTTTCGGTACTTTTATCAGGAAACCAGCTTTCACAAAATCGGCGTCTAAGTCAGTTTGTACCTGCTCACTTCAGTGTAATAAGGGCAAATGTCTTTAAATTACTGAGTATCGATTGAATATCGAAACAATATAATATATACAAAAGTCGCTTCCAATACCCTTACCGGATCAATAGCTCTAGTTCATTTCTTTCAATTTGATTTTTAGAACATATATTTTTTCATCTTCTCACCGTGGTTCTCGATTCCATCATTTTACTGTACTTTTTTTCTTTTTTATTGCACAATTGATGCGTTATTTTCACATTTCTGCGTTACCTGATATACACTGCTATAATAAGTTTTATTTTCAAGTTTTTCTGACACGATTTGAACATTTTACCTATGCAAACTGCCCACGATTTATTGTTTGAAGCGCCTCAGTTTTTCAGATATAAAATTGACTATTTTCATAATCAAATTTATTACATCCGTCGCTGCAATTTTGTCTGTTATTTGCTTTTCAAACGATTTCTCAGTCTCAGTGTTCCGTTAATAATTTGCTAAAAAATAATGTTTCGCTCTTTGTTTCTTAAAAAAACTCGGTTTGATTGAGTTTGTTCATGGACGGCAGTTGCAATCGCAACAGAACGAATTTCTGTCCAACAAAAATATTGTTTTAAGATATAATTTCATACGTTGATTTTTTACAAAAGCAAATTGTAATATTTCTAACGTGAATTGAATATGCTGAATGTTTAGAATACGTTTACAAGACATTACAAATTTAACATTGTTAAGATATTTAATTTGAAACTATTTTTTAGATACCAACGTAAACATAAACCATAAAAAAATGCAATTTTAATGTCTCTTAATTTTAAAGTATGTCATTAGAATTCCAATAAGGAAATTACATACCGTAAAATTTATAATAAAAAGTAATTTAAGTAATAAAAGTAACAAATTTAAGTTTTAGATGTCAATTATTTCTTCTAAATAAGTGCCAGTTTCTAAATAACCTATTTAATTTTACAAAAGTACATTTTTAACTTTTAAATGAGCTTGAAATATTGCAATAAACCACACATCTTAACTTTCGATGCCACAGGCAACACACGTTATAAAGTTTTTTTTTAATTTCAAAGGAAGCCTTTGTAAACCGATAGTTTTATTATATTTTATGGGTAATGAAGCGATTTTAATTTCTTTGAACCAGATTTTATTAAATATTATTTGATTTCTTTCAAATAATCTCTTACAATTCTCCCACAAATTAGAAGATGAAAATACAATGAATAATCAATCCATGGACTGTTAAAAAATGGAGCATACATTTATCATTATGTATCGTTTTAGAAAGGAACACCGTGTATTAAAAACATTAATTGCATGACGTAAAATTTAATTATCTTATGAAATATACAAGCTTTGAATATACATTTCAACTGATATACCCTTTTCAAATTATTTTTGTTATTATTTTCAGAGCTTTTTATTTTTAATATTGTTTATTGACCAATATCTGACAGTTTTGTAATTGTTTACAATTGTAAGAAAAATCACATCTTAAATCTAACATACTACCTTTGCACTAAATGATTTTCAGTAAATCTAAAAGTTTTTATTAAGAGCAGAGGGAAATCGTGTTTGGCGGGGCGAAATTAAAAATATCATAATTTATCATGTTTTTCCCTATGTATTTTTTTAAGGTAGAATAGAAACAACTATTACGATTGTAACACGATAAGAAAGAAATTCATACCTGTAATATAGGGAAATGTTCTCGTGTGTTTGAGTCGTATATCACACATTAATGATAGAAATCAGGTTTGGCACGAAGACAACCAGAAAAAGTATCATCTTGAGGGAATGTAAGTGAAATACAACTTATCTCGATATATTATGGGGAAAAAATTATATAAAAACACAAGTTCAACATTCCCAAGTTGTCAAGGTTTTCACTTATTTTCTTAAGATCGAAATAAAAATGGAATGCATATGTGTCGTATGACGTCAGATTTGACGTGAATGAGCCAAATAGCGTCAGAAAAATTACTTTTACGCTCATTGTAGTTCAAGATTTTTTTTATCAAATTAAATTCTCTTTATATAAGCAGATAAGTATATTATATGTCAGAATGGAAATAAATATAATTTTTCATTGCGTTGTAGTATAATAATGCATAGTTTATTGTCGTTCAAATGCTTTCTAATTAATAAGTCGGTCCTATTGGCTTTCGTGATTATATTTTTATACATATGAACGCGAACCGTGCATTTAATACACAACGTCACAATCGAAACTGATATTTATTTCTTAGTATTTCATAACTCTGTTTTATGTGTTCTATTGACAATATCAATAATTGTAATATCTTAAAGATCCTGTATGTTGTGATCAAAGTGGTAAACCACACTAAGTGGAATTATATATATGTACATAATTATGCAAATAAAACAATTTTCAAACATCGAAGAATATAAAAATATGTACTGCAAATATTTGTGCATATTATATGTTATCATTAAAATATATGCATTCATTTTGTGATTGTAAAATTTGACTAAAACTTAAACTTGATGCCATCACTACTATTAAGTGTTGAGAATTGAGTACCGCTCTTGAATACCGCTCAAGCCGGTGCTAAGGGGCGTGAGGGATGCTGCACGTATTCAATATCCCTAATGTACAGACTCAATCAAATCGAGTTTGCAGTTCTCTTGTAATTTTGTTGTGATTAATGCTTCCGATCTCTGTGTTTCAAGATTTTTATAGGAAATAATTTTTTTATTACCTCCCTTTATTTACATGAAATGTTAAATTCGGTAATATCTTTTTAAATAATGCTTTTTAGAACCTACAATATTGATAAATCTTAATTTGAGCATCATATTTATGATTTAAAACGATAAAAAAATGTGTTTCAGGATCTTTAATTTTTGTACCTACTTAACTTTGTTTTATATTGGCATACAAGGGTTAAATTAATAGAAAAATGTAAAATATTCCATTCCAAGTTAAATCTCGAATTCCTTATCATTTATTTTCATCCGTAAAATAAATATAGAAAGAAGACCAATGAGATTAATATAGGTTCTAAAACCTTGTTGAAATCACCGAAGTCGAAGTAGTATTTCAGTTTATAATAATCATGCACATATTCCACGCAAACTTCTCACTTTCTCTAACAGTGACAGTAAATGTTCATGTCGTGAAGACAATAACAACATGCGTGCCCATTGGGAACATATCTCCGTAGTTAGTTATGCAAATGTTCTGGTGATATATTTCCCTATAATTTGTTTTAATTGGTATCTAAAGGAGTGTCACACTAAAGCATGATTATCTTCAATATTTATTATAGCAAAACATTGAAGATAAATATATTTAAAACAAAAATGAGCACTGTTTCAAATTATATCCATGGAACCTATTATAACATATATAACAAACTGTTTTATTTATGATTACTTAAAACAGCATTGAAAAGTTTTATGTGGCAGTAGAAAAAGAACATTCATATCAGTAATTTGGAACATGATTGGTACCAAACAAGTGATTTCAACATTTGCAAGAAAGAAAAAGACAAGTATTTACATTATAAGACATATATTTATTAGATGACAATCATATACTGTAAATATCTTATGAAAAATACACATTCTTGTAAAATCCTTTTTTTTTTCAAGTAATTTGTTATCAATTTCTTATTGAAATTGAGTACCGCTCAAGCAGGTGCTAGGGGCCTGAGGGATGTTGCATTTTTTCATTAACCCTCATGTTCAGACTCAATCAAGCTTTCATGTGATTTTGTTGTAATAAATGCTTCCGAGGGGGGATCACTATTTCTCCAGACTATTTTTCTTTAAAATAGTCTGTATATTGATTATATACTTATTGTACGAGTCTTGAATTAACTGTTTGTTCTGTTCTGTTCAGTGTTTCTATCATTTTTCGATAATCATTCGACTGTTTGGTCGAGAATATAAATCTAAAAATATAACTGCTTAAATTGTTACCACCTACTTTGATACAAAAGGTTATACAAAAGGAAATATATCTAAACCTTTTTATTTAGAGAAAGGTGCAATTATTTATAAACATTACGTTGATTTTAAAAACGGATATTTACGTGTTTATATAAATACAGTCCTGTATAAAATAACGAACCGCACAAACCGATTGTTTTAGTTTGTGAACGATTAGTCAACGTTTATGATTGATGACGTGATTGATATTGTATCATTCGCAATTATTCTTTTAATTAATCTCTTTTTCAGTGTAAAGATTGGTTGATAACAAGACAAGTGTCATATAGAATATAGTGCGTTTCTTTTACATACACAATGTTTTCTCCCACACAAACTTCTGCTCTATCTTTTTAGTATACATCTGAACTGGTTTGATCGCCATTATAATTATCCATTTCTGTTACTGTATTCAAACGGGCGGAATAATGCGGAAAGAAGTCTAGGAACTGACGTCATTTTTCTGCGTAAAACTAGACAAGAGGCGTTTAAACTTTAGAAAGACCATCAATTAGTTTGAACATTAACCTCTTTTATATCCGAGAATGTCAATGTCCTGAAACATTGCTAATACAACTTTTAAAGTAACCCAACTTACTTATGTTACACGATCCAGTAACAAAGGAAACTGTCTTTATCTGTTTTGATATATACTGAAAAAGTATTTAATAGTGTAGTAACAATTTATTATATATTTCCCTTTTATAACGTGTCTGCAAAAGTTAAATGAGGAATAGTTGTTTTCTTTACTATTGCTATTGTAAGTTGAAGTGCGTGTAATTTTTCATGCTCTGGGGCAAGTGAATATTATTTATATTATTTCATTAATTTATACATTTTTGGTTTGAAAATGTTTTTCAAAGACTTCAAGATATAACAGTGAAATTAACTGTTAATCAAATCCTGTGATAGAAAAGGATAAACTGTTCGTTCAAATATCAATTTCTCAGCATTTTACGGCGGTACACAATTAAGTCATAGTTTAAATGCCCATCGATACACACGCAGTAATCTTGTTGTTGTTTTTTAATCAACGCACTGGAATTGCTATCTTGAGGTATTTTATGTCTTTATTTGTCAATTTAAATGAAACTACTAAAATGCCTGAAACGATTGTTGAGCTTTCTCTTAAACTAAACAAAACACTTTATAATGCAATGCAAGAGAAGAACTTAAATAAGTTAATTTTATAGATAGAATGTAAATGGATTTTATAATTTAAATGTTTAATTTCTGCAGAATACAACTTATCTGATGCAATAAACTACGGATACTATACAGAAAATAAAATGAAAATGCAAATGAAAGAGATGAAGAAAAAACACTTCGTGAAAAAGGGCTTTAATCAATCCAAACAACAATATTTGAAATAGTCTGAGTGTTACCAGTGTGTAATGTGCTCAATTTAACTCAAAATATTCCACAAAGCAGGAAGTAAACGATTAATTTTAATATGTTACCCGCATAAAAGTTATGTTTATCTCTTTTCGCCATGGGACAATACTCCCTTAATTTCATTTTTAAACAGTTTGAGTCAGATATTCCATATTTAATTAAACATGTTCAGAGCTTTTTTTGTAAACGTTTGAGCGAAACTTCAAGTGCGAAGAATTTTCTTAATTGAATACCTCGAATTACCCATTTTCTAAAAGAATTTCCTTTAACATGTCTCTGCAAGATGCAATTAATTTGGAAATTTCGCACACGTTTGACACACGTTGTTACACACGAGCTTTTATATATAAATAGGCATGGCAGATTATTGGAGCTTTGTTTTATGTTTTGTTTTAAAGAGTAAAATGTTGAACACGTTCAATAAATAAACATTATAATTATGCAAAATAGATTTCTATCAGTCGAAACCCTCACATATATTTATCAAATATACAACAAGCATTCTAAATAAAACATGTTATTTTTTGACAGTAAGGAACCAGCCAAAACGATCTCTGATAAACTGTTAGAATTAATGTGTTGCTCGAGATGTACATTTTAGTTTACTGCTGAAAGGATGTTATTACTTCTGCTATGTCACAATTATGTTTGTCTCTTTCATTGAGATTAAACTTACCACTAGAGTAATAATTCGTGTCTTGAAACATCGTACATTGTCTATAATTGTACTGTTGCTGTATAAAGATGCAAATAATATATTTTTGCACTTCAGTCAGTTGGAACAAAATGAAGTCAAATATCAGAACGAGTATCAAGAAAATACTTTTAAAATATTGCGATTTATAGAGGGCTTTTATGAAGCATAACCACTACTTTGTTTAAATATATGAACATATGAAATATCTGCTGCAGTCAAGTTTTTATATTAGTAACAATTCTTGCTTTGTATATAATTTTGGCCTCTACTTTGATAATATTCTTTTCGGTGATTTTTATGTATTAAGTCATTTAAACTCAATTTGCTAATGATGGGCATTGTTTTAAATCAGAATCATGATATACGTGGACAACGCTATTGTCAGAAATAAAATGAATGTTTATGTGAATGCCCTATATATTTAAACCTGTTTTAACTTCTCAGGATATTTTGACAAAATAAAGATGCCAAAGCTTTCGCATAATTGAACCTGCCCTTATAATTCGGTCCAATGTTGAAGCTTTATAAATGTTGATAAATGAAATGCGGCGTATTACTAACTACTGTTCACATTTATGAGGATTACCGGTACTTTATTTCAGTGTTGTGATATTTTGCTGATCTTCGGGATCATTGATTCGTTAAAGAATGTTGAAGGAGGTGTGGGTAGGGGCGGAAGGAAAGTTGCACCTTGTGAACAAACTTTATCAAATTGAGTTTGCAATTGTCATGTAATTTTTCTGTTTTCATTGCTTTTCCAAAGTTTTATGTAACATGATATTGGACTATTATACAGGTAGCATACGTTAATTTCATATTGGTTCATTTGTTTTGTGATGCATATTGCATAATCTGGATTGAACTATTTTATGGTAAACAATTCTTCTTTACTTGTTATTTGTTTACTCTAGTTCATATTAAGACTGATATTATGTTGTAAAACTTTCGGTATTTGATTTATGTAATATACTTTCCAAAGTTGCTGATGGAAGGTACATTTAAGACTGCACTATTAAGCACGTTAAATAATCGTGCTTTTAATTTAAGATACAGTCTATTCTAGGTTCTATTGACCTATTAGTTTGTTGACTGGATGCAAGCACTTTCCTTTTTACTCTCATCAATATCAGGGTTATGGCGATAAATCTATGTTGATGTAAGCTGTAATTACAACTTAAAGCAAAAACACATATATCTTTTAAAAGTCTCAGTTCGTTTAAATTACATTATATTATAAATTACATTATATACTCTGATAGTATAGTTTATATATTGTTTTGTATTTTAACTTTTCAATTTCTTCTAATACGATGGCTTAATACATTTAATTGTGTCAGACGTTTTCTATCCTAAAAGAATTTGGACAGACTTTCCACCATTATGTGTCATTATATGTCATTTTAGAAAAGTGTTCGTTCGATTTATTCCAAACTATTTTCAAAAACGTAACTTTCTTCTTTTCCGGGACACAAACATCTCGTAAATTGGCATGTAGCGCTTGATTTTATGGTATTTGGAGCGAAGTTTTAAAGAAAACTGCACGTAAGCAGAAAACATTCCCTCTCTTAATGTTCATAATAAATATTTAAACTATTTGCTAAAATTGATTTATCTTATTTGATTCTTGAATTATTTTTATTGCTTTAAAATCCATAGTCCATAAGCACTAAACTTACTAATTTAGTATATTTGATAGTAAATGTGGGCATTGCAAGGTCTATTAATGTCAAAAAGTATTACATGTAATTAAAATATAGGCTACATCGAAATGGGTATGGAAAGAGTATTGTGGATGCCTAGATGCAAAATGTTTATTTTATGATATACCATTTATCTATGTAAGACAATATTTACACGTATGTAGAACCACCGTTTTTGAAATACTGTGAAAGAAAAATGAAAAATAAATTATTGTTAACATTGTTATTTCAGGTTATAATGTACTACAACTACAAAGATGATTTTGAAATGTTTTATTACTGAATTGAAAGGAAACGAATGAATGTGAGTACATAGAACGAGAACAATAAATAACCAAATTAAAGAAAATGACTTTTAATGGTGATGAGAGTGTGAAAATAACAAACAACATCAAAAACAAGTAAACAAATTAAATATATACAACAAACCTTAAACATTATCAATCTGAAAAAGATGTTATCTTACTTAATTTAAATTGTCATAAATGTTGACTTTTTTTGAATACAGTAAACCATTTTGCTTATTTAAACATGTTCTAAAAGTATTTTAATCGATTGTTTCTGAAGTAATTCAGGATTCTTCTGTAGTTAAGTCATTTCGTATTCTTATTTTATTTTATTATTATTATTTTTTTTACTTTTTATGAAGCACTATTTTCTTGAGTTCTTGTAAGAACTTGCCTCGTTCATTTATGCTTTCAGAATCCAGAATTTAGTCTTAAGTATTATGTAACCTTGGAATATAGTGTAGATCCACTGAACAATAAATTAGGAATGTTACTTTTATGTCAAACGTTGTATATACAATGTATGTACCGTAATTATATATAACGAGACGCAGACTTTTTTCCTTATAGACTATTGCGATAATTTGGTATAACACAAAGTGCCTGCCTTGACTTAGTATGATCACAAGAGAGAATGGTAGGTGCAAGATTATCTATTCACTGTAGCATTCAATTTGGTAACGCGAAACTATAAAAATTAATTTCGAAAAATTATGAAATTATGCGAACAAAGTTTTAATGTGACTATTTTAAAACGGCAGTGGTGAATGCAAGCTATCGAACAGTTTCAGTAAGGACCAGAAGTAACAATGATTTATGAAAACAAAAGCTGCCAGAAGTCACAATTAGAACAAACCGGAGGGGTAATTTACAGTTAAATACACAATAACTAACCGACCGAACAAACAATTAAAAGTGATAGAAATATCACAAAAGAACGTGCCGTGCTAAACGATAAATCATTATCAGTCACGACGAACTCATCGTGGTGTACAAAATGACTATATCAGTTATTGTAATGTGCTACACGAGGTTAGCTCTTTATGAATGCTTGCTTTTAACCCATTTCACCTAATTCAGTTCAGTTCTCATCTGAGATTCATTATTGTATCGTTAATTTTAATCAAACGCGCAATGTTTACTTCCTGATTAGGACAACAGTAATTAAAACATGAATTATAAATGTAGCGAGTTTTCTTCGATATTTTTTTTTTCGGTTTTGAAAAACGCCCTGTTTGCAAGGGGAAACATCGTTTTATTAAAGAATCTTGTTCTTTTGTACTTTTAAGCAGTGTGCAATTTATTGCAGCCTTAATAATAAGACGTTAGAGAAACAATTCATATAGGAATTACCATTCATAGATCCTCCAATCCCATTATGTTCCTACAAAATTGGAGAAAGATCCATTTAAAGGCATTTTATATAAGACATGCACAAAGTAGCTTTTATATGCCAGGATATATCACACGCCATTTTTGTGCAGTCACTAAGATATTGATTAAATTTGTTTTGGATAAATTCTATTTGGTATCAAATTTTAGTTAAAATGTTACGTACGTGCACGTATATAAAGTGCTTTATTATCAATATGTGTTTAATTAATCTGTCTGTTTCCCCTGCAAATTTGAAATTAAATACCCATTTACGTTTTGTTTTGAATTAGAGAATTATGGTTGACACTCTGTCGTCTTAAGAATAATGGATAATTTAATATATTAAAGTTGCAACTGCTAAATTGCACATTTTCAATTCAATTTTAACAAAAACGCAAACAGCCATTTGAGAAATGTAATTTTTTTATAAAAAAAATCATCTGAAATTCAATCTAAACCGTATAAAGAAAATGAAGCGTGGAATGGAAATATGGAAAGGATAGATAGTGATAAACAGAAAACACATAATTATAAGGAAATTTTCTTGTCATCCATCATAAATTTGATTTCTGAGACCAAATGGGCATTTAAAAGGATACTCAGGCAAATCGATGACAAAAATATCACTATGATCTTATGTACTCATAATTTACTCACGCTAAAATGATATTTTTAAAGTCCTAGCATAAATTTCTTCTGTACAAATTCTATATATTTTAGGTTTTAGCGTAAAAATAACTACATATGTTGGACGCAATTTAGACGCCGACAGAATCAACGAGTAGTTTTAAAATAAGTCATGTGACTTTAGCAAACTCTCGAAGTTACAATCAGAGAAAGTGTGGATTTTGCATGATTGAAACAAGTCTAAGTCATTCATTTGACATGTTCTTTAACGTTCTCAGAGTTCACTTTAACATTTTTTTGGAAATCTAATCTGACCCACGTGGGTCAAGTAAGGACACCACCATTTTATTCCTTATAAAGAGAAATGTTTTGTTCACGTGACTGCCTAGTGTGTTCATTTTCAGACATTAACAGAATAATGAATACAAAATTCAAAACAAAGAAATGAAAATTTTGCTTGTGTCTACCTTTAAAAAGAAACAAAAAGATATTTAAAAAAAGTTTTAATTTAAAAATAATAATGAAGCATAAGTGCTGGAGCTTACGATGTTTATGAAACAATGTTATATAGCACTAAGCAGTTGCATTTACACAATTCTTATTAAGCAAAATGTTTCAAAACGTTATATAGTCGCTGGGTGTAATCTTTTCTTGGTGCAAAGCAATACAGAATTATAATAATTATGTCGTCATTTCGTATTCCCTTTCATTAGTGTTTTGACTTTTTTTAAATAAATAATTAAATTAAGTAGATTCATTATATTTTATAGAAACAGCAACGACAACAACAACAATAATAATTATAATAATATTTATAATAATTATATATCAAAAACAACAAATAACCCCCCTCCCCCTAAAAAAAGTTTCATGAAGGAGTTCATAACACATTAAGGTAGCAAAAAGTTCCAGAAAGAGTCTAAAATTTTTACTTATTTAAAAAAAAATACTTTCAAAATGAATTTTTAAAAGGCAACATTTAAACAGAAGATGTATAGTATATCAAATATTAAATGTCCTTTTGTTTATAAGAAAACACAATATTTCAAAATAAAGATTATTTCGTCTTACTTGTGTCCTGTTGGTATCGTGATATTTAAGACATCAAAAACTGAACCATAACTACGAATAAATACATGTATGTTTGTCGTTCACAACAAGACAATGTTTGAAGATATAAACATGCCTTCAAAGTTTACATAATACTCATAAGTCATTTTTGATTTGCACAATAATATTAATTCCTAAGTACAAAAAAGTAATTGTAAATGTAAAATAATGAAATAGTGTTAACCTTATGATTATGACGCGTTTGTATTGCAGACGTAATTTAATATAATACATTGGAAATGTTTAATATAAATATAGTTGTACATGTATTTATTACATAGCTAAAGCTCTTCGGACTATTTCATAACTGTATTAATAGTACGTAATTACGTTTTATGCGTCCATATATCTTCTTCTTTACTTACATTGCTTTGTGCGGACGTTTTGACTTTGGTCTTAGAGCATAAGCTTTATAAAACAATATGGTAAGAAGTCAAATTTTCAACACATTTATCATGTGCCAATGTGAATGCATTCGTCAAGGTAATTTTGAACATTTATGACAAGAAAATTCAGTAGCTATAATTGCGTTTTGCCATGTAATCACAGAAAAAAAAGAAATATGTCACCAGTGACAAATATTACATAAAAAGTAAAATGATATATTTTCATGACCCACATCTTTCGTCTCCACTTATAAGCACATTAATAGGGGATCATTCAGTTGCCATTGTTTTAATAAGCGTTTAGCTTCCAACTCAATCGAACTAATAAAAATAAATTTGTATAAACTAACAATCCGAAATCAATTGACAGTCTATTTGTATGCATGCTTAGACCGAAAGTCCTGAAATCATTAAAATACAGAAACCGTAAAATTCATTAGGATTAGTATTCACTGAAGCAATATGTTTGACATTAATAAGCAGTTATCTCCGTGGCCTAGTTGTTTAGGTCCTCCACTTTAAGTCACTGCGCTCACAGCTTTGGGGTTGAATTACATCGGGAATCTTGGCATGTTTTCAAGCTACATGTAGCTTATAGAAGATTGAGGCTATACATTCTTAAAAAATATCTTTTAGTAGAATTATACGTTTATATTCATTCGTTTTTTGTTCATTTTTTTTCAGGCAGGCTGTTTCATTTTGTGTGTGTGTGTTCATTGTATACCTTAAATTGTTCCTGTTTTAATGTTTTGCTACTAAAGGAATTGAAATGTACTTGAAAATTTATATTAAGTAAGAACAATATAGACTTTATTCGATTCACATGGTTGGTGTGGATTCGTGACGTATTTTTAAGATTATCTGCCTTTACTTGATAAAAAAATTACTTTTGAATTTAAGTTAAAATTGAAGCTATTCAAATGTGAAAATTTCGTTACGTATGGCACTCTTAGAAACACGTCAATACTAGTTGGAGAGTTAACTCCGACACTAAATCACATCATCTTTGCAATATCTTCACTATCTTCCTGTATATTTAAATATTGAACCACAAACACTAAACAAAGTTCAGTTAAAAGAATTTACATTACACCATAAAATTTACGTATCAAAATGGAAACGTGTACTTCTTTAAGGTCCTGAATGAGGTAAACAAAACAGAATTTTTGCCTCTCAACAGTAGATAAAGTTTACACTTACATTTCTAAGTTGTCAATGACTGGAAAATCTGCATCAATAATTTGTCTTTACATCTTAGAAGTTTTATCTATTTTTGTGTTGATATTTAAACAGTTTTTCAAAAATCTTTCCCATGCTAGTGGCCTGTGGGTTATACAATTCTTACAATTCTTACAATTCTTGTTTGGGGTCCCCCTGGGCTCCTTGCCATTGGTTCTTGTTGCTGGGTCATGTGGGGGTTGCGTTCATTGAACGCCGCCTTTCCTTGTTGATCTTGTTTATCATATTTTTTACTACTCTATTGTAATTTAATAAGAAAGAAAGTTTTGAAGCAGTTTAAAAGTTAAGATTATTTGAAAAAAAAAACATTTGAAATGTTACCAATTTACTAAAATAACATCACATTCTGTCCTGCTCCTATACTTCTTGGTGACCATGTGCTTGTTTGTTGAAAAGAAAAACACAGTAATAACAATTATATTTTTTAAGTGTTGGGGTTATCTATTTATCGGAGTTATCTCCCCGACCAGTATGTATGAATTGTTGTGTATTTGTGTACATTGTATAGTCCATTTAAATAAGACAAACCAACAACAACAAGGACACTTTTTATTATGTTATGTTACATGGAGAATACAACATACGTACCAGACTAGTAAGAGATTTAGTCCTCTTTCTTGTGTTATGCTAGGTATGATGCCTTTCATTTCATGTTACATTGCTTTTATTGTTTTATCATGTACTGGATATGTTTTACAATGTTATTAAATAGTACTGAAATAAATCTATATGACTACATTATATGGCGATAGTTTTCAATAGTTGCAAGTAAAATAGACAACGGAACCGAAAGAATTATAAAAGATGTGATGTTACTTAATAATTTATCGGCAATAGATGTATGCAGGAAGCTTACATTCTCAGTTTTGTTACCAGATTTACCGCTTGAAAGTTTGAAGTGTTTGCGTTCATCGAACGCCACCTTTCCTTGTTGATCTTGTTTATCATATTTCGTGTATATTGCATGATCTTGATTGAACGATCTGCAATGGAAATATATATTTTTCTTGCTGAAAAAGAGGCGTCAAATTATACGTCTGCATTTATAATCTTTTAATATAAGATATTTTTTGGAAATTTCCCTTGTGCACGATTAATCTTTACGAAATGAGATTTACAGTCATCATTTGAAAACTTTCGAATCAGAGTGCATACAAAAGAGGCAGAACATTGACTTCATTTTCCAGTACGAACGTTATAATTTTACGATAACAATTTTGATATATTTAATTTAGTTTGAAAAAGATCTGGAAATTCGGAAAAGTTAACCTTATTGTATTTATGTTTGTAACTTTAAAACAGGGTCAATTAGAACTGTATTACTCGTAATGCAGCATTACTATATAACGATGTTGAGAACGACCCCATGTATGTGGCATTGACAGTAGCGGTTCAGTTCGGATCAATATCGAGACCAAACCATATCATGTTCGCCAGTTTGTCAAAACGAATGTGTCACATTGAAGGTTCCATGATAACCGCCGTACACATCTGCGTATATTTCCAAAATGCAAAATTTCACCCATTACCACAATTAAATTTTGAATTCTGCCTAAGCTGATGCTAGGGGGTATAAGCGATAACTTGTACCTTCCATTTCCGTCCATAAACAGCCTCAATCAAACCGAGCCTGCAACATTTACAATTTTTGTTCGTTTTGTGAGTTCTTAAGGGATTCTTTATTTTTCTCTATTTAACTAGAATAACAATAAAATCAGCAAATATGGTGATCCTGTACGTAAAATATGTCTTTCAATTTGTCTTAGTTTCAGTTCAGGTTTAATAGCACATTAAAGACTACAATGTTTTATATAGGCTACATTTTAATGTTTAAGAGACTCCACTGAGATTTTTGACATGTAGGGATTGGAAATAGTTTTACCGAGATTTGTGTACTATTTGATGTAGGTCTAATCCATTAACTTGTGTGTAAATAATTAGATCATTCCACCTCATTGACCTCAATGGATCTTCATTAAGTTTACACTTTAAACACAGTCTATTGACCTCTTGTTTTGTTGACTGGATAAAAGCCGTTTGCTCAAGATATCAGTTTATGGCGATAAATCCACGTTGATGTAAGCTGTAATTACTTCTTTAAAAAGTCTCACAAATCACACATATACACTCCAAGAGACAGGAGAATATACGCTTAGGTTATTACTCTTTTTCTGTTGTTTATGCATTCACTTATCTTTTTGCTAAAATACAAAGACAGGCTATATTTAATTCTATCAGACTGTATCTAGCTTTGACGGATGTTAACCGTTTTCCCACAATTAAATGCCATTTGAGTAAAGTGTTCGCCTTATATATTTCAAATTAAAAAAAAACAACACCAAAAACGCTAAAGAACTTCTTCGTTTTCTTTGAATCAGTCATCTCGAAAACATTATTGGTCCCCTATCGGTTTTACCGGAGGGGACGTTAGGTTTTCAATTGGCGGAGATTCATTTTATTTACACTGTCTCGTTTATAGGAACATGGTTGGGCTAAGAGTGAGGTTGATGCACCATTAACCGGTTTAAACTCCCGAGAAGTACTTGTGCTGCTGATCGTTCCAAGGCGGCGCCCCTCTTTGTTCCTCAGATGTATGTCTATGTTGTTTCATACATACTGTTTTGGTGACACGTTTGCTTGTGCCCCTTGTTGTTTTCTCGTCTACAGTAAGTATCTCCTCCTTTGCCTCTAGTCTTATTTTTTTAATTTGCCAACCACTCGCCACCTTCCCCGGGTCTCCTGTCCCCTTCCACTGTGCTCTTTGACTTGTGGGCCTTTTATTCAACCATTTATTTGTTTTCTTTGAATTCCTTATCAGTTACTAATTATTTACCCTTTTTACTATCATTTATTTGTTTTCTTTGAATTCCTTATCAGTTACAAATTATTTATCATTTTTGTGATTAGCCTGTCCTGTTTTTGTTTGGGGTCCGCCTGGGCTTCTTGTCACTGGTTCTTGTTGTGGGTCGTGTGGGATTGCGTTCATTGAACGCCGTCATTCCTTGTTGATCTTGTTTGTTATATTTTACCCTCTCAACGGGCACATATCCAATGGTCTTAAAGCTTCAATCGTAGTTTAAAAAAGAAGAAGAACCCATAAAACAACTCGTTTATGTCGTGATTTTACTGCTTTATGTGGAAAGATGCCACATAAAGATCAAAGAAAAAGCACATAAACCCCAAATGTTGACACGATCGTCCGTCCACAAAACTGGATCCCGTAATAACGCAAAAAGTACTGAACATATTTTTATGAAACTTGATATCTGTATAGATGGCTGTCTGGTGTTTATGCACGTTTTCTTTTATTCATGTTGAATACAAATAAACTGAAAATAAGGCAAATTCAACACATAAACTGGATGTTTGAATACACTACTTCACTTTGGGTTTTTTAAAACACTACAATATAGATGAGTCTCATTGTTCTTTATTGGAAACAAGAACATTTTCCTTCAAATCAATGACCTAATATCAACATTTAACATTTGATCTCGAAGGATATAAGTTATGATTGCAATGAAGAAAATAAAATAAGCCGTTAAAAGGACATTAATCATTTTCCGATCCAAGTAATGTTAGATGATAAATTATTTAGATGCCTAGACAATATTCTCTTTCCACATAAGTGCTCCATATTTGTTTCTAAACTTATTCAACATTCTTTAATCCTTTAGTCTTTTTATTGTCACTACCTTCCTCAAACTAAGACATTTCTCAATCTAAGATTTCTTAAAATCCACCGAGATTCTTTCACACCTGATAAAAATCTCACATTTACTTTCACTTAATCTGCTTCCAAATTTGAGATTTTCTCATTGCGCATTGACGGTATGTCTAAAATACGCAATTGAGATGTTTTGAAGAATAAATAATTGCAATTTTGATATCGTGAAGGACTATATGCTTGCGAAATGGACATTTTATAATGGGCCGAATTTATATGTTTATGTTTATTCAAACAAGAAATGTATGCAGGTGAATTAAATACATTACATACTATTCAATATGTAAAGTAGCGAAATTATTGTTTGATCATTTCGAGACGAAATAACCAAATGTAATTTCACATAAGGCATTTCACATAAGGCAAACTATTTTTGAATGTGGATGAAAACAATATTTCAAGAATGAATGTACTCCCTACGAATACATGAGTAATTTCTTACGCCGGGATGAACAAATATTTTATGCGCACATTAGTTTACAAAATGAAATAAATTTCACACTATTATGTTTTACTTTTACACCATGAATATCATGACCTGATTTGATAATGTCATAAGGCAAAACGCATAGAATTTCACTCGACAGTCAGGAAAAAAAACTAAAATAACAAGAAAAAAGATCAACAAGACAAAGGCAACGTTCACAGGACGCCGCCCCCCGACACACCCAAGTAGGGCACCCAGTAGGCACCAAGCAAAAACCTGGAGTGGACACAAGGGCGAAATGAATGGGACATGTAGTGTGAAATAATATAAACAAAAACGGGCCCATAAGGGAAATAAAAGGATAAGGGCTGTAAGAGTGAAAAGACGACTAAGACGACTAAAAAACAGAGAAGTACTAGGTTTGGCAGGATCAAATAAGTTCAGTAAATTGTACACATATAAAAAAATTTTTGTTTCTGACGTTCACGTTGTGGAAAATGAAATGAATATATGTCTTGATTTTTCATGTAAAACAAAGATAAAATCTCTATTTCAGAAAAAGAATATTTTAACTGCATTTATTAAGGAAATCATAAAAAATATGATTTTCTGAAGAATTATATGGTGGCGAAATGGTCATCTATATGCAAAGGGCGCAACAGTGCTTATTTCAAGACGGGAACACACACGTCAAATAATGTAATACAATAAAGTGCATTATCCTCTGAAAATTGGCATTTCGGTTACTGACAAATAATCTGAGATAGCCAAACTCTTGTCTTAATATCGGTATATCTGAGAAAAAAATCTTAAAAGCGGAAATGTTAAGTTAATCCCAAAATGAGAAAAAAAAGTTTCTGTTTCTGAGGTGAGAACAAATTATTATCTGGGTTGAGAGTTTGACTATGAGAACGTTTGCAAAAGACGGGCCACCTTACTGCTTTGTTCCCAGTGAAAGAATATGTTTGCCCTAAATACAAAAGCAAACGTCGCATCACACAAGACAGAAGTTTAGAGGAGTCAGAGGTTATAAAGAGTTTGGAAAAAACAAAGCATATCTGTGTATCACAGACAGCTGAAAAGCGCAAGCAACGTGTGTATAAAACAATTTTACGAACCAACCAATGAAATAATTGGAAGTAAACTGTCGTGCTGGACGATAAACCATGATCAGTTACCATAGAAACTCGAGCTCATAAACATAACATTTGTGATAGTTACTGTAATGTACCACGTGATATGCACTTTCTACAAATGCTTTAAACACTTATCGTCTCATTAACTTGAATCACATCTTGGAGATTCATAATTGTATCGTTAATTTTAAACAGTTAGTAACTCGTGTAGCTGATGGCAATAAAATATTGCTTAAAATTAATGTGTGCTCTATCTTTCTTCCAATCCTAAAATCTTATTTCATTTTCGTAATACGGCCACACTGTCTTATTCAGTTGCAATTAGCCTTTGCTTTGCAATCAAAATAGTAGAGAAACAAATTTGAAATAAGTTAAATCTTATTGTATTTTTTCCGCAAAACCTTACAAACTGGATTTTATATGCCAGAAAATATCGCATATCAATATTTTTTAATTGGATTTCTTTTAGATAAATTCCTCTTTAGTATTAAATGTTATTACGTATATATTACATTCCTTAATTTATCAAGATTTGTTTCTGCCTTCACTGTAAATTCAAAATCTTATACCCATTTACGTTTTGATCTGAATTAAAAAAGGTCTTGAAAGTTTAAAGCAATGGATATTATTTTAAATATTATTTTTTTTAAACTAGATATCTAACAAATCATGCTTTTTTTAAAGAAGTCATTTGTAAACAGGCATATCAAAATAGGATACGAAGAAGGTAGGCATAACATCATGTATAATACATTCAATTTATAAAAGAATACTAATCTTTCTATCATTTTGCTGATATGGACATATATATTTTAAATGTATACATTATGTGACTTTTTACCTTTAATGTCGAACTCTCTGTCTAAGTGTTCTTGAATGTATGATGGTGACAGACTCAACTGATAAACTCCCAGTGTCAGCTCACTCAGTTGTTCACTGTTTAAAACTGGGAAATATATGTCTTCCTCATCGACATTTTTCCACAGTCTGTCTGTTTTCTATCTAAACCAGCCTTCTCTACTTTTTTTTCTGAAGCTCGTTTTCCCTTTCTAACAATCTTACCATTTTTGCTGCCATAGCAACATCACTCTCTGACTGGTCAGTGCTACTGAGTGGGGGAAGTATTTGTTCGAGATGAAACAAACAAAGCGTACAAAGTCGCCAATGAATGGTATTTGGCTATTTGGCATAACATTGTCTAAGTACTTGAAACGCTTGATCCGCGCATTTGCTGATTCAACAACCCACCTTATCTGAAAATAGACAAAAAATGAAAAGGTCATATACCTTAATAAATTAAAATCAGATTATTTTATACTTTGCATTTTAACAGGAAGCAGCCATTGTAATATAGCCTTAGGGGTCCTAATATAGATTTGGGATCCTCCTGGGCTCCTTGCCACTGACTTTTGTTACTGGGTCGGGTGGGGGCTGTGTTCATTAAACGCCGCCTTTCCTTGGTGATCTTGTTTATCATATTTTAGTATTTATAAAATAATTCACTGTTTAATTAATTCACTGTTAATATACAATAGCAGTTATTTTATGACTATTTTATGTAAAGAAACGGATCACACTTTAATACTAGTCAGTGTAATTTCATGATTAAATGACATTATTCAAACTCACATTTCATTTTCATCCCTGTGTAAAAAATTATTGTCAAATGAAGGCCATCCTGAAAATAAAGGTTTTTACAACCCTCTACTGGTTACAGAAAACTGAGTTACCTCTGTTTAACGACAACTCGTCTTAAAAGCCATGTCCCTCTCTTGATAATCTTTGTTCACATGTTTGACTGTATACATGTATATTTCTAAATATATCACATATTTCAGGATATTTATATAATAGTTTGTACATAATTGACTTGTATTCAAAAGTATTTCATAGTCGATAACTTTGTTGCATATTGCATTTTAAGTTTACTTAGTCATACATTTTATATAATTAAAAAGAAAGACAACAAAGATTTAAATATAAGTGCATGTATTTAATTATAATATGAACTTGAAACATGACAAAGATTTATGTATGTTATTTGACAATATACATGCAGGCTGGACTGGGTGGTAATAAATGTCAGAAATATTTATAATGTACATGAAAATATATACGTGTTTCATAACATTTTATGCTAATAGCTGTCACTTTAAATAGTGGTCTCAACGCCCAGTCTAGGGGGGTCGAATTTGGTTTTTGTCCAGAGAAGATATACACTTATGTTTTTAGTAATAAAATGTGAAACATCTGTGCGTTCTCTTTCCGTAATACGACAACGGTTGATTTGGTGCCTAAGACAAGCGATGTCGAAGCGATTTTGGACAGCGGGGCACAACGAAGTACCTGAAACAGAAAATTAAAGGTGAGTGATCGTTTATATACCTGTAATTTGCTAATTTTGAAGATGTCAGATCAAGAAATAGTTACAATTTTTGAAAATTTATCGGAAAATTGGAAAATATTTCAACTGTCACAACGTGATAATTTTGAATCAGCTAAGGGACCACATAAGTTTTGTCGTCCATGGGGCAATTCGACAGTGTAACCGACAATGCTGAAGAAGATATTCTAGCATTATAGTAAACCCGGTGCTAGGGGGCGTGGACGGTAACTTGCATTTTCCCCAGTCCGTCCAGAACAGGTCAATAAAACGACCTGAAAATTTTTTTCAATTTTGCCGTGGGTCTTTCTTTGGGTTTCTTATTATCTATTTAATTTTTTTTCGATGAAGATCGAGGGTTCTGGCAGCATAGACGAGAGGGGGGCCTAAGTTTCTCCATTGTACTAGGTTGGGGTCCTGATGTATACAGAGAGAGGTCGCATTGAGTCCCACTTTTCAAAGTCACGTCCAGTTGGCCCGTGTACCATTAGCTGCCCCATGCTTTTTCATTGTACGGTCAAAAAACAGTTGTCGCCATTTTCGAACTATGCCGGCCAAAACGGGATAATACCACGAAAGATACATGAGGAAAAGCTTTAATCGAGTTAGAAGTGGATGGTGTTGATGCAAAGGAGGCGTTGTTACCGCCAGAAGAAGCATTAGATCTGCGGATAGTTGTACAGAAGGAAGAGCCAAGCAGTGAGGTAAACCAGGAGGAAGTAGGGAAGGAAGATGAGGTCGGGGACACTGGAAAGTCAGTTGATTGAGTTTGGACCAGGAAAAGACATAAATTTATATTTTAAAACGAACTCGGTATTTGACGAACAAATCCGAGAAACAAATAATGATGCCGTGTGGTGCAATCAGGTTAATATCATATTCCAAAGAAAAAACAATTCAAGGCAATGAACAGTGCTTTTGAATTTCAATTGACGGTAACAGGAAATGACACGATCAAATTTCGTCTATACTTTCAATAATGAACTGTCAAAATTGGTGGGCCTCCGTGGCCGAGTGGTGAAGGTCGTTAACTTCAAATCACTTGCCCTTTACCGCTGTGGGTTCGAATCCCGACAGGGACTTTGAATTCTTTCATGTGAGGAAGCTATCCAGCTAGCTGACGGAACGTCGGTGGTTCTACTCAGGTGCCCGTTCGTGCCTGAAATAATGCACGGAAGGGCACCTGAGGTCTTCCTCCACCAGTGAAGCTGGAACGTTGCAATATGACACATACTGTGTCGATGTGACGTAACCACCCCCCCCCCCCCCCAAAAAAAAAAAAAAAAAAACAAAAAAACAACAAAAACAAAAAAACAAAATTAGTAACTTGATACAAAAATCAGCAATACTGTTGGGATATATGTAAGGAAGTTCACGTCAAAAGTAATGCTTAAGTTCTATCATGGGAAAATGAAACGTTTTTAGACTTAGAACTGGGTAAGTATATCTTATTTCTAACACGTCCTTCTTTTACAGTTACGGATGTTTAAGCTGAATTTTACATATAGTCATCTCTAGCATCTTTGAACGTAAACAATCTTTACTAATGACTACATTTTGTCATTAAGTTGTTCAAACAATAAAATCATATATGATTATGATATATTGAACATTATAAAGTCCCAGTTCTTTATTGTTCATTATTTACCTCTTCGTTGTCTCAGAATGTATTTGAAGACATGTGTCTCAGAAAGGTTACATGTTTATCTAATGAATCATTTAGTGTCATTTTTGATATATCTCATTATTTTTATTTTAAAAATGTATCAGATATACGTATATCAATCATTTCTATTATAAAATGTAGCATACGAAATGAGTTCAAAAGACAACACATTAATAAGTTTTAATGTTGTGATTGTTTTTTGTTTTGTTTTTGCAGAGAAGCACAATTTAGGTCATATGGCGCGAAACAGGACGGATTAATTTGGCTAACCTCGTTTCTAACAAACTTAAAGCAATACCAGGTTTCAAAACAACCTCACTTGCTGAAGCTATGAGATATATAGATATATTGATTCCAGTTATTTGAACTCATTAAGTCGCCTCTTACGATCATGCAGGGATAAACGGTGGCTGCAATTCAGATGCATAAACCCTAAAAAAGAACCCCTCGGCCACAAGGGGATGGCACAGTTATTAATCAGTCTTTTAATTTCAGTTTGATAATACAAAAGAAAACATTCCCATAGTTGACTTTACCGCATGCAAACATTCATGGCCTTCATGATACACAAATCATTTTGTTTGTACGATTGATTTAATTAAATGATTTTGTATATGCAATTCAAAACAATTTTGAGGTGAACAGATAGAAAAGAAGTATCGCCATGTTAGAGAAACGGCTGACTACTGATGATCATAATAGACAAATAAATAATAAATACTAAATAATTTCTATATAATGACAGTGGTTTGTGATATGATTTGCTGTACATAACTGGCGGTCTGCAATTATCGTGATTGTCAAATCAATGAAAGCATGATTTACAAGATTCATATAATAACAAACTTGTCAGATTCGAAACCAGTTCCTTTTATTGTTGTTAAATACTTTCTACGGTAAAGTTGCAAACAATAAAATTTATTTCGATATCAAAATCGTTAATGTTATACTTTGCTCGTCGTTTAGCAAAGTATTGTTTGCAAAAATGTTTTGAAATCTAGGGAATTCTTACTGCTTATGTCTGGTTTGGATATGGGGGAATGGACAAAATAGGTTAATGAAGCTGCAATTTTTATTGCTAATCAAGTTATTTATGTCCAATCTTAAGTAAATTGCCAGTTTTTTTAATGACACTATGTATTCATATAGTGTATACTACTACCTATAATGTTTGTGTTAACAATGTTACATATCGTCACTGCGTTTACTCAAAAGATATTTATTTTACATTAATTTTAAAAAGAAACTGTATGACAATTGGTAGCACTATTTTCAAATATCAAATTCGAGCATAATGCATTTTTAATGTAGTCGTTAATGTACTGGAAGCTTTTCCATCGATTCGTGAAATCCGATTCACCCTGTGGCATCATCAAAATATAGGTGTTCACGCCACTAAATGTCAGCATGGTAATTTTCAATCCGATCTGATCAATATATGTTTCAAAGTCGTTTTGGGCGTTCTAAACATTTCTTTTTTTACCTATTCTGATTTGTGTCAGAGAACCAAAATATTGATGAAACGTTAGTATGGTACTTATGATGACGAGATGATATGTTGGATAGTCCCCTGATGTTTTAGTCAAATTTGATCTTTATTGTTAAGCTCACTTGTCACAAAGTGACATCACCTTTATTTATAACGACGCACAGATATATTGAAAAGAAAATAAGGGGAAGTCATTGAAATAAGTTTTTTTGAAGAAGACAATCTGAAACCATTTTATTTCAAAACAACCAACATATAGTCATTTAATAACAGTAACTGTTAATTACATGTTTTATATATAAAATGTTCGACCAGTTAGTAAGGTAAGTTAGTAAGTTAATTAGTAAGTAAGTACTCTTCTTTTCATCGAGCGGGGCGAGTGGTTAAGGTCGTTGACTTCAAACTACTTGCCCCTAACCGCTGTGGGTTCATATCACGCAGTGGACTTTAGATTCTTTCATGTCAGGAAGCCTGAAATTATGCTCGAAAGGGCACTTTAGGTCTTCCTCCACCAGTTCAGCTGGAAAGTCGCCTTATGAGCTATACTGGGTTTGTGCGACGTAAATCCCAACCAACAAAACAAACAAACAACCATACGCATCGGTGTTATGTTCCACTACCATTCAATTGAAGAATTTGTATTCAATAAGCGTAGTTAGTAAGATATGTAGCTGATAATTATGTGTACAACTAGTTAGATGTTCAATATAGTCAATACAGCGGGATACTTCGAAATGTTGGCATTTGGAAAGACCTTACGATAACCACTTATCGTTACCTTAGTGAAGTAACGGGCTAAGTCCTTCTAAATTAATGAGGAGCTAACTAGTTATTGCGCAAAGGTGACAATATATCAGGTGCAATGTCCTTGTCTAAAGGATTTTGCTTTATCTAGTATTAGAACAATTGATAATTTATTCCGTTTCACACACTCAGATTATTAATTATCTGATACGTAAGTGACTTATTCAAATATAGTTTGACTAAATGTAATAATCGAGATATTATCACTTTCAATTGAACAACGATCTGAGGATCGCTGTTTCCACGGGTTCAAACCCCGACGGGGTCAAGCCGTTGTTTCCATGGCAAGAAACTTTTAACTATTGAGTTTCAGGAACGGATTAATCTCATAAAGTGAATGTATATTTGCCATAACATCTTCCCTATGTCTTTTACTGCAATGTTACTGAAAAATTAAAGAGTACAAACACACAATAAAGTAAGGCCAACATTTCCCTTGGACAATTGATGTTTTTCGAAAGTTGAGAAATGTGGGGTTTCGTTATGATCTTTCATTATACCGTAGATTTGAAGACCTGTTGAGCTATTTTAGAAGTTGTCAACATAAAAATTTGCTTGTACAACCGGATAAGCTTGGAAAAACCCAAAATATTCCTAAATCTTAAGTAAGTTCGTGATATCTACTAGGTTTCTTTCCGATATCTTGATTATTGACAGTGATATCTATGGTGGCTGATTTATTCCATTTCGTGTTTTCGAAAACACGAAACATTTTAGGCGAAATAACGAAACATTCTAGGCGAAATAACGAAACTTTAACGCGCGAAGGGACGAACATTTCGTTGTTTAAGTTTTCGTGTCGGCGGGGCGAAATGTTTCGGTATAAGAAATATAAAGTGTTCATTCTTTTTTTTTTCATAATATGTTAATTATACATGTATATGTATACCAAACTGAATACAATTTGTAATGCACAACCATGTATAATTGTGTGAATAAAATATTGTTTAAACTTACGATGACCCTGCATCAAATTTCATCACCATGCATCAATATATTTAGATTTTGTTCTAATATTCATTGCACAAGTAAAATTGTAAGAGCATCGAAACACGACTATATATGATTTGTACCAAGGACGTAGGCCCCCGAGTATTAATCATATTGCCGAGTGTTTTGATGTTCTTTCTCTTTTGTATCATTGTCAAACATAAAACTGTTGTCACAATAAGAAACCCAAGAAAAAAGAAACCAATGAAAAAGCATCTGAATATGATATTTCTATCACTTTACCTTTCTTTGCCGTCACAATAAGTAAACCCCAGCAAAAATGAGCCAATCAATGGACATGCCCTTGAGTGCGGGTAACTAATACCTGCACTTCAGTTAACGCACTGTGCATGTTTGTGTATACAGTTTAACTCTGACAGAAAGGTCACCAAACTAGAATACAATTACATTTATTCTTGTATTTGTAAACAGTATCATTTTCTCATGCTGCGCGTAAGAAATAATATAAACATGATTGTTACGTAAGTTGTAGACGAATAAACATCAGCGATGCCAGCAATCAAACTTAAGAACAAAGAAGTGTATAAAAGAGAGTTAACTGATTTGGATATATCAGAAGTATATGAGTTATTTTACACGGCAATACAGCGGATAGAAAACAAAAGTCATTGCAATAGTATTGCTATGCATCCTGCTTAATCGAATTTGCAAATTTGTCTTCTATATTTTCTTTAAACTTTCTTTAAACTATTTAATTGATCGTTCCATAAAATCTAAATCGGCCTCAAGAATTGATAATAATTATTAAACTAATTGAATCCGATGTCAAAGATGAACAATATTTAAAATACGGTAGACATTTCCTTCTAGCATTTGTCTTGTCAAATATATTTCATGCTGCTTTTTAAAATAGTTTTACTGTACAGTAATACTTTCCCAAATAAAAATCTTACATATGTCATCGTAGCAAATCGGTTGTTTCGGAAAGTTATTTTTTCAAAATATTGGACATTAAATTATTTACAATCCTTTCTTACTATGTACTAAATTCCAATTAAAAACGGGTAAAATTATTGAATACAGAAGATTGTGAAAAATAACGTTCCGGAAATAACCGATTATTACGATATTGTTTACGAGAAATTTTTTGTCGGTCAAGCACTACAGTAAGACCACCTTAAGCTAAACCTCTTGGTATCAACAAGGAAGATGAGGAGATGGGCGGTGAAGAAGATATTTGTGATAAACTGATAATGATGAATAATTGAATATGAGGGTAATAATTTCTATATAATTACTTAAGGATATAATGTTTGACAAATCTTGCACTCAAACTGCATACGCATGTATTTGTTAATGAAGAAAACATAAGGTCATGTGCTGCGGACCCGGGCTTAAAAAACGGTCCTTGTCCATTTGCAGATGTGAATTAAGGTGCAATAACCCCTGAATGACATGAAGTCATTAAGTAAATCCTCCAAAAGCAAGTTCCTAGTTATGATACCTGGCTTTCAATATCGTTTGCATAACACATTTTTAGTTCAGTGTTTTTTTGTCTGCGTCATGCTAAGCACGTTAAGTTTTTCAGCTAATAGATGGTGACTGATCAAATGAATCAAGAAATAGGGTTGATTATGTAATTGTCGAATGTAATGACGCATGACTTTGACACTGTTATAGGTCTTTCATTTAGGATGGCTTTATGAGGACAAGACCTGTCCTATGTGTGTAAACGTAAATGCTGCTAAAACTGGCGGTTTTTGAATTTTGTAGCCAAAATATCTATTTCATTGATATGCAGCTGTGAACGTAAGTCGAAAGTGCTGATTTATTTTTAAAGCCAAAAACTGCTACTTGTGTTTGCTTCGGTTCATTTAAGCTAAAACTGATGTTTTGGTAAATTTTGTGTAATGACATTTAAGTAAAGTGTCAAAAGATACCAATGGACTTTAGTTTTAAGTATAAGATGTTTATTACGTTTACAAAGATTACATTATTTAACCATCGCTTTTAAATATCCATAATGTGTGAAGTTTTAAAGTGGAAAATGCGTTAATGCAGAATATAAAGGGATTAAACGATGGGAATTCTGTTGACAACTTTTCTATCCTCTATATAGTTCTGGATATCATGAACAAAAAACTAAATATTATAACAATTATTTGATTTGTAGAAGAGGTTAAGTAGAAACACTTAGATGATCATATATTTTATATGACTGACTCACTGTGGAATTTCGACAAGGCGTATCATGAATATATTTTTTTGGGATAAAAACATACAAAAATAATAACAAGCAAGTTATGCTCTCGTTATGTAAATGCCATTTAGCGAAACTGAATTATTTATCGAGATAGTCAATGTGATATTAGGATATTCGATGTTTTTATTGTGATAAAAAAACAATAATGAATATCAAAATATTGGCGCTATTTTATCTGGTATATTATTACATCACATTTTACACAAATGTCGTCATAAAATTATGATGTTTCAAAACGCGCTAAAAAAACAAAATTACTTGCATGCCTATTGGTAGGGTGACAATTACGAAAAACTAGCCTATTTATAGGGGCTACCCGGACCCATTTTTTAACAAGACATGTCATATACCATAATGTTTCAAAATGTTTGTAGTTTCCAAATCTGTCGGCATAAATTGACATAAATGGTGGCGAACAGAGTAATCCAAGATGGCGTCCAAGATGGCCGCCAAAATTATGAAAAGTACCACTTAGTCGTTATTGCTTAATTTCAAGCACTTAAAACAGATGCTTTTTTTTTCTTTTATTGCATTCTTGTATCAAATTGATGTCAGGAATGAAGTTGTATTACTTACTTTTAATGCAAAAGTGTTGTTTATGGTAAAAAGCAGATAAAATGTGTCAAAAAGGTACAAAAAATGATAATATTTAAAGATCTCCTGTTCATTTTCCCATGTTTTTCGTGCAGTTCACATATACAAAATGTAAATTGTTTTATTATGTCTTATATAACAGAAAACAATCTTCTTATATAAGAAAAGTGCCCTTGAGTGTGTTCAATACATGATAATTTTTTAGAACAATGTGTATTTCTGAGCGGTCGGGGTAAAATATCAAATAATGTCTTTATCACAAATCAATTATAAATAACTTTATATTAAACAAGTTTATGAAACAGCTTTATTAGCTCTATAATTTTTAACAAATGAAGTTATTGTAGAATAGAATAGGCAAGAATTGCAAACATTTTGAAGAGAAAATTGTTTGCATTAAAGAAAACAGCTATATTTTAGCTCGACTATTCGCAGATTAATCGAGCTAATGCAGACCCATTTATTGGCGTCCGCGTCCCTATAGTTAAGTTTTAACGTGTAAGCTGGTATCTCCATAAGTACTGAAGTGAATGGATTGAAATTTTATACACTTGTTCTCTTCTTTGTGATAATCTAACATGATTGGCACAAGTCCAATAACTCTGATTTGCCTTTTTTTGCATATTTATGCCCCATTTTCGACTCAGAAATTCTTGGTTTTTGCGTGTAAGCTGCTATCTCCATAACTACTGAAGGGAATGGATTGAAACTTCACACACTTGTTTTCTGTGACTTTCTCATGTCACTGAACGTGATTGGCACAAGTCCCATAACACTGATTTGCTTTTTGCATATTTATGCCCCTTTTTCGATTTACAAAATTTTGGATAAATTTTGAGTGGATGGCTTATTTATTTTACAAAAAGCCCTTGTTTGACAATTTTATGTAAAATAATATGTTTTCCTCAATAAAACATCTTTTTGACAGGCTTTGTACATGTTTTTGTGATAATTGTATGCATTCATAATAATCAAGCAGTGATCTACTCGATAAAACATCTAAATGACAAGCTTTTGTACCTTTTTGAGACAATTTTATGTAGTCATATATGTACGCAATAGTAATACAAAACGAATTGTCGAGCGTCGCTGTCCTCCGACAGCTCTTGTTAAATAATCTATTTGCACTTTCTCATTTTCTTTCTTTTTAATGACTTTTTACATATACATGAACACCTATGTACTTTTTGTATATCCTACCAGTAAACATACAACTTAATTAAATAGATTGAAGCATTTCTAATGATGTTTCCTACAGTGAGTGTTCAATTTACCATGTGCATGTGAGTGGACGGGGAATAATGCATTTAGTGTTTACAATGTTGTAAATCTAAAGGATTAAATATAGGATTTAAATAAGACATAAATAACAAGCTAATATCATTAATTTTGCGTCATTACACCAAATACATTACAGATGTTTACGTTTACCGTAGGTAAAAAAGTTTTTCATGGTCAAAATAGAAAGGAATTTTTAAAATTTTGCGCAGTTTCATTATAACAACCAATTTTAATTTTGATTTTCATATTGATTGTACATGTACCTAAATTAACATTTCAGACATCCAATGCAATTCACTATCAATGTAGAAATACTTTTCTTCAACTTGGTCAAATTAAATTAAATTAAATTTAACACAAATAAA
Organism: Ruditapes philippinarum; assembly: GCF_026571515.1. Classification (NCBI taxonomy): domain Eukaryota; kingdom Metazoa; phylum Mollusca; class Bivalvia; order Venerida; family Veneridae; genus Ruditapes; species Ruditapes philippinarum. Next base: position 332,420 of record NW_026854051.1, read on the forward strand.
AATTAGTTGAAATATTGCTAACTAATGCTTTTTATTCTTGAATTTTGGTAAATTTTAGTACCTTGTCTTGTTAAAAAATGAATATAAATGAATCATTATCGATTTTACAGAAGAGAAAAGTTTACAGTAAAAAACAAAAAAAACAACAAAAAAACCGCAAAACAAAATGTTTTATATAATGATTTTTTTAACGTAGACTACTACATTTATATTTTGAATTAATATACCAAGTGTAAAGTTTTAAAAACCTCACACTTCTAATTACTTAATGTAAGATAGAACACGACACGTTGCAAACGTTTGAGAAGCTTTAAAATTATCATGAAAAGTTGACAATATCTCAAATAAGATTCTGTTTATTATATTCCAATAGTTTCAGCCATTTTGTGCACACATTACATCAAAGTTGATATGTATGTCTGATATAATGTGCTGCTCGTAACGGCACATATAAGGCGTTACTATTCCTGAGCTATTTTCTCATTCCTGCTTTTCAGGTATACATGAATGTATGAAACGAATTAATAAAACTGTCTCTAGACACTTGGGTCCAAACCATGAATTCAGTTAACCAGATGGCAAATTTAATTGATGAGTACATTTTTATAACAACAATTTCCAGATTATTAATCAATATACATTGGTCACAGGGTTTTGGACTGTTGACATAAAACTGGAGATTTGGCTCTCTTTTAATCCCCCTTCTCTCTTTAATATGTATACTGTGCTTTGATGTAATGTCCCTTTTCCTTCATAATTCAGTTATTTCTTTATTTAGGTTATTTAACTTTTGTTATCATTTTTTCAATGTGTTCACGTTTTCTTCAAACGGCAAATCTTCTTGGAAACCAATTGGCTAATGTTAACGGGCTATTTTTTGCATAAAACCCTTTGTACCTGATTCAGTTAGTGACATCACCTTGTTCATCACTACCAACATTTTTTTTTGTTGTTTTTTTTTTTTTTTTTTTTTTTTTTTTTTCCAGTTTATCACATTGTGGGGTCTCCCATTTCAATATGCTTATTAAATGATTAAAAAGTAGTTCTTTGAAACATCAAGGTTAAAAGCCTTCATATTAAGTCCAATACCGCAACCAACTGCTCAAATTATATATTCTGCAGTCAAACTTTACTATCCATGCATGTGAATTGCAAGTTTTTTTCTCTGTATTACGTAACGCAAAACATCTTAAAACTAAAAAGTAAAATTTTATTTGTTATTGTTTTTTTTTTTTTTTTTTTTTTTTTTTTTTTTTTTTTTTTTTTTAAGTAAATCCAATTTTGAATAAAGCAATCTATACTATATATTATTTAGACCTTAGATATTAACGATTTGGCGTAACAAATATGGATCTTTATTAAATTTAGACATTGATCATGCCTTTTCCTGTCCTTTTATTTCCATTTTTAAGATGAAATCACCAAAAATTATATACACAGGGCTGGGAATCAAAACTGCGTCGTATCCTACAAAATGTAAACAAACGCCGCCATCTTGGAACGAAAAACGTATGTTTTTGTTTATAACTCTTTTTGTTGGAAATGACTGAAAACCAGATATATGTATTAACACGCTACACTATTTTCCGCTTCGTTCGGTATATGTTGCTTGCACAACTATTTTGTAAAACAAAAGTTATAGCGAACTTGCAACTCGAAGCGGGGCAGAATTTTTGTGAAAATGTTTGGATACGACGCAGTTAATATTGCTTTATCTTTCGTTTTTCCTTCAAATCAATTATATATTTGTTTCAGAGTTCACCATAAACTTCGAAATATAATTTTGCATCATTTACTAAAATTTCATTAAAAAGATAAGTTTATTTTCTAAGAAAATAATGATTTTTACGAAATGATACGACACAGTTGAAAATAAAATATGATACGACGCAGTTGTATTTTTGGCAGTCTTTTCAACAGGGATAATTTTGGCAATATATTTCTATTTTATGGAATAATCACTTGCGCTAGATAAAAAAACCCAGATCATTTGCGGTGTATAGCGATGTTCTGTTGCTTTTGATTATTTAGAATACATTGTGTCATGTTCAATACTAGTATAACATTTCATTTGAAAGTTTACATTGCAGAAGCTACTTTTCAGTTAAACATGAACATGTTACCTAATTGATCATAATATCTGAAATAAGTTCTTATATTTTCCTGTATGTTCAATATTATCCCGATTTTTTTTCGCAAAAACAAATGTAGAAATCTATTGACTTGAATTCATTTTGGCTAGCTACGCTCTTAGTTAACTGTGGTTCTGCATGATCTGGATAATGACTGTTTTTTGTGGTTTGTTTTCAAACTTTCACTCTACACTTTAGCTTTACTAGGGGCGAGGACCTCAGGTGCGCTTTTGGGCATTATTTCAGGCAAAATTTTGCACCTGCAGAGAACCATCGACATTTTGAAACTAGCTTGATAGGTTTTCCACACGAAAGAATAAAAAGTCCCTGGAGGTTTTCGAATTCATAGCAGTTCAGTTCAAGTGATTTGAATTCAGTCATAAACAGCTCGGCCTCGGTGGAACACACCTGTCTGATTTGTTTGTTTTTTTTTTTTGTTTTTTTTTTTTCAACAAAATTTGTTAACATCAGCTGTACTAATAAGCAGCTTTTTATTAACTTCTGGCGTGAAGTTTTAAGATTATAAATATTTGAATTAATTATAAAGAGAATAACATTTAAATTTCTTATTTCGGTAAGACTAGCAGAGAAATTTTCATTGTAAACAGGGGGTAATCCTCTGTGAAGTCATTTTCTGAAAACTTTTGTTTAAGTTTTCAGGCAATTCATTATCAAAATAAAAATCACACTTTAGTATGAAGGTCTGTTAAGATGCCATGTCTCTAGTCTGTTGAAAATTCGATGCAATAATCTGACCTAAATTTTCTGTTCAATATTGTGAAAACTTCTTCAATACTGTTAAAAGATCATGTCTGCCTATGCCTGTATCAAATTTATCGGTGTACAGCGTAAAATACCTTTTCAAAACGGACACCTTCTTTACACAATAATTTGTAGTTGTAATAATATTTGTATAATATGTAACTCGATTTTGAAAATTTAAAGTTTTTTAATGGAGAAGAATGATACTTAAGTGCAAATATAGAAAATACATTCCGTAGACCTTTCCTCATCGGCGATAAAGAAATGCAATACGATAAAATCAGCGGTTAAGTTCCGCGGCGCTGAACATAAAATGACTAAACAAAACGCATACCCTACTTGCAAAAATATATTGTAGCTTAACCATTTATAATATAATTTTAAAAAATTAAAGTTTAATTTCAAATAATAAAGCTCATCTGTTCTCACCGATTATTAAGAAAATGAAATCAATAATACAATAAAATCGGCACGTAAAAGACATAAGTAATAACGGAATTGATGGAAATTATTGCTAATTACAAATATCAAAAGTAGGCATACAATTTGCACATAGCTCTCTCCCGATAGCGAGAGACCTTTTCAAAATTTGTAATTCTTTCTCTTTTTTTAAGTAATTCCTGATTAATACAGGGTCCAGTAGAGGTTACACTGGAATATTGAATTTTGTATCAAAAATAGTAATCACTCCCATTTCGAACTCACGGGAACAGTTTTAGAAGCATGCTAAGGCAACACTGGAACGCGTTGTTATGTGGGTGTGCGATCATGTGTTTCAATGTATATTTTGCATTTGATACAACTTTTCGGAATTTGCAGATGCTTATGATAGGTACTACAATGCGACCGAAAAATGCAGCCTTAATAGAATTGTATTACATTTCCATTTTTATGGAACCAATGAGTGACCTCTGCTTTTGACTCAAGTTGTAAACAAGAAATGTTGTTGGACGTTATTAGCATACCTAGCACATAATTTAAATAGTCTAACCAATATGCAGCCTGCAATGAAAATACAACTGCGTCGTATCATATTTTATTTTCAACTGCGTCGTATCATTTCGTAAAAATCATTATTTTCTTAGAAAATAAACATATCTTTTTAATGAAAGTTTAGTAAATGATGCAAAATTATGTTTTGAAGTTTATGGTGAACTCTGAAAACGAGTATATAATTGATTTGAAGGAAAAAACGATAGATAAAGCTATATGAACTGCGTCGTATCCACACATTTTCATAAAAATTCTGCCCCGCTTCAAGTTGCAAGTTCGCTATAACTTTTGTTTTACAAAATAGTTGTGCATGCAACATATACCGAACGAAGCGGAAAATAGTGTAGCGTGTTAATACATATATCTGGTTTTCAGTTATTTCCAACAAAAAGAGTTATATACAAAAACATACATTTTTCGCTCCAAGATGGCGGCGTTTGTTTACATTTTGTAGGATACGACGCAGTTTTGATTCCCAGCCCTGATACAGTTGTCAATATGGTGTGCAAAATAAGTCTACAATGACCCTCTTGTTCTTGAGTCTTCCTACAATAACATTCCTTTTTACCTATTTCAGGAAATTTTCTATAATCAAATGTGCATTTATTCAATTTTTTTTGAAAAAGTGATTATTTATTATTTGGCTGTTTACTCTTACCTGAAATATCAAACTGTGTTATGTACCCCACCCATTCAGTTACATGAAAGGTAGGGAAATGTATGTAGAAACTCACCAAAGAAAGCGTACATGTTTGAATAAGTTTTCATATTTACATATGAAACATACAAGAAATAAATTAAATGATTGTTTAATTTGGATAAACGGAAGAAAAATGCAAGTAAATTATTAAGCATAAACTTATAAGGTTGAATTGAAACGCTGTGTTCAACTTATAGTGCTTAATTAACTTGGACGCTCAACAATTTAAAAAGAATATATAAAACTATTAACAATCTTGCATACTCTATCCAAAAGTTACTGAATTTTGTTATAAATTATAGATTAAAGTATTTCAAGTAGTTTATTTAAAATAAAAACAATTTAAATACATAAAAGTAATGTAACTTACAATAAATTTGTGATTTTTATTAAATTATTATTTTACCCCACCCACTACACATTTTCTCAAAAAATACAATTATATAAAAAAATCAATAGCACATTTCATATGCAGAGGATGGTTTCTTGTAATATAAACCATAGTAAATCAATTGATTTGTACATTGCATTATTACATGGAAAAATGTTCGGACATCTTAAAATTTTAGCAATTTTTCATTATTTTTCGTTACAATTTTCATCCTGTGTCTGTTAAAATATATTTTTACATTAAAAATAGATACTTAATTTGTATGTGTGACATGTATTTGATACAAAAATGCATGAAAAGAACAAATGAATCTGTTTTAACTGATTAAAAGCAAGTAAAAGTAAGTCAGTTGTAATTTCCATATTTTGGCCGCCATCTTGGACGCCATCTTGGATTTCTATGTTCGCCACTATTTATGCCAATTTATGCCGGCAGTTTTGGAAAATACGAATATATTGGAACATTTTGGTACATGACACCCCTTGTTAAAAAATGGGTCCGGGTTCAAGTTTCTGAATGGCTTGATTGTCACCCTACCATATACACTTGAGGCTTTAATATGGAATTGATCATTATGACAAGTATTTAATTAATTGCTTTGAAATGTCAAAATCACAAATTAACGCCATTGACATTTAGGGATAAACGGTCATATTCTCCATTAAAGTTATGTTGCTCTAGAACTTGCAGGAAGCAGGACAGCAAATTGTCCCGAAGTTTTACAGAAGTTGTAGACAAAGACATTTGTTTTATGTTATGCAAGAACTTTAAAAATGTGTTGAGTGTCGTGAAATTTATTTTTGTGTTCAGCCAGCATGGCTTTAAAGTGGTTAATCATCTTCATTGTTGTCAGCCATTTAAGTACAGGTTAGTAGTTTCTTTGATTATTTAGAATGTTTAAATAAAATGTACAGTTGTATTACATATTGTAATTTAAGTATGGAAATATCAAAATGATTATATTTATTACATTTAAATTAGAGTGTCTACAGCCCGATTGCAATTATTCCCTTGTTTACTAGTATATACTAACAATATTGTAGATTAGCAAATTGGAATAACAAATCAAAAATGATTTTGCTGGAATATGTATTATTAAGTTTATCACTGCCAAAGGATATTAATGAGCCGTGTCATGACAAAACCAACATAATGGGTTTGCGACCAGCATGGATCCAGACCAGCCTGCGCATCCGCGCAGTCTGATCAGGATCCATGCTGTTCGCTGACAAACTCTATAACAAGTAGAGAAACCGATAGCGAACAGCATGGATCTTGATCAGACTGCGCGGATGCGCAGGATGGTCTTGATCCATGCTGGTCGCAAACCCATTATGTTGGTTTTGTCGTGACGCGGCTCATTTATCATATGATGCTTAAGATATTTGGCTCTACACAGATTGCGCAAGCACGGTGCAAGATATACAAGTGATCAAACTACAGGGAAACCAAAGCCATTATAATATGTCTATTTTACTAAAAGCATTCCTAAAGAATGAATTTATGATGGCTATAAACGATTGAATTTTATTTCAAATTTGAAATGTGAAGGTATGTTAAAGGTTAATATTAACAAAATAATTATACAGAAATGTTAGATTCTGAAATGAAATATGAAAATGTTTTATTATCTATCGGAAAATCATTTCCTATTTTAAATATGGCGATAATTAATTCTAACACGACCTGCATTTTTTCCTATTGAACATAGAAGAACCGAGTGTGTGTTATTATGCTATAAAATCACTGTTTGACGTTCTTTATGTAGACATGTGACGTAATCATTATACACGTGACGTGACCACTAAAATGTGACGCGCTGACAATCAGTACGGAAACAAATCAGGCGCAATTTAGCTTAATATCAGGTATGGCAGCATTTATTTGTTGATGTCGTGTTAGAATCGAAATAATATATCCAAATCGGTGATTTTATTGCTTGATAAAATCAGAGTTTGTCGTTCGGATGCGCATCATTATATCATTCGGGCTACGCCCTCGTGTTATAATTCCCGAATCCGAACTCCAAACAGTGATTTTATTGAGCAATAAAATCACAGTTTGGGATATATTATTTCTTAAATATAACATAAAGTTTAATTTTGTAATGT